>NC_138432.1:0-600000 GCF_016097725.1 Ips typographus
TTATAGACATTTGTATTTTAGGGAGTAGTACGTCATTAAAATAACCCCACCCCAAAATATTAATTTTCTTTTTTGTTATAGTGAAGATATCTTGAAATGAAAATCCTACAAATTTTCATACTTTATTCCCGCGCAAAATCAATTATGATGGGCCTGACGTAACAGACCCGTAAAACGTTGCCTATTCACACCGCATACAGTTAGTACAATTTCAAAATAATTTCAGGTTTGAGCTATGTTGCCATATTTATTAGAAAATGCAGTTAACAGAAACTCAAACAAGTATGTGTGGGGGGTATATTATGAGGTTTTTATATCTGAGATGTCAGTTATAAAACTACGTCTTTTCCTTTAGTACAAAAGAGAAATAAAACTATTTACCATAAATTGAAAAACTCGTAAATATTACAATTCTATGAAAAACAAATTATTAAGAATTAGAAGACAATCCGACAACGTTGCAACATAAAATTATACTATTTTTTTGACAGTAATGAGTACTGACATTTGACATGCCCTTGCCGTTTTGCGGTTTGTGTCTCGTGTTTGGTAATTTGGTTTTGTTTTGAATTTGAAAGAGTTTAGTGCTGTTGAGTTCAACTGTTTTAATTTTTTTTTAAACATGACCGAGTTAGGGTTTGTGAAAGCCGATTCACGGAATCTACCTACAGTGGATGCTGTTATGGTGGCTAATTTTTTTGCAGAAAGTGATGTTTTTCACTGTGCTGAAATTCGTGGGGTTAAAGCTGAAAGGTAATAATACAATAAAATAAATAATTCAGTTATGTGTAGAAAGGTGCACTTTGTAAAATAACATAATATAACAATATTGGTTTTAGTGCTGGGAGGCAAAATTATGGTGATTCTGCGATAGGGTATGTGCAAATAAAGCGGGAAGCTAACATATGTACAGTCAAAGGAAAATATGTCCAGAGCACAAGTAAGAGGGAAATCTTACAGTCAAACCATCACTCTGGATGAGCAAGCAGAAAAGTTATTAGCTGTGATTGTCATGACTGTGCTGCATCTTCCGGTATTTTTACTTAATGTTTTATCAAGTATTTATTTATAATTTAATTTTGTTTATTAGGAGGCTGTAAACATATGATTGCTTTCCTAATGTGGCTGCACAGACGAAGTGAAGAACCATCACCAACAGAAGTAAAATGTTACTGGAAAAAATCAACATTGGCCTCTGTTGGATCAAGCATTAAATTCATCACACTTGATGATTTTGGTGCCTCAGCTGGAAAAGTAAATCCAAAATCAAATCCTGATGAGTTCTTGTCTTCAGTTATTCAGAAGGCTAAGGAAACAGGATCTCAAATGCAGCTGCTCAAACACTACTCAGAAGAACCAACTGAAAAGCAACTTAGTATCCATAAATTGGTGGTTTTTTTACAGAAAAGTGGTAATAATGATGCAGATGCATTTTGCAACTTTGCAAGTACACAAATGTCAATTGATGTATGTCAAAAAGCCTGCATAATGACAACTGAGCAGTCAGATTCAAAGTTGTGGCATGACTTAAGATATGCTCGAGTTACTGCATCAAAAATCTATGAATTTGCGAAATGCAAAACAGCCCCTGGTTCACTTATAGAATCTGTAACTGGTGGAATTAAAATTAAAGAGACCAATGCTATGAAAAGAGGAAAACTATTGGAAAAGAAAGTTTTGCAGACAGTTGAGAAACTGACAAACATCAACTTTAAAGCAACAGGCTTGCTAATATCACCAGGACATCCACTTCTAGGGGCATCACCAGATGGAATCTCTGAACAATATGTGTTGGAAATAAAGTGTCCTTCAAAAGAAAAAACAGTGTGTTTGTACATTAAGAATGGAGAAATTGTGAATAAATGTAAAGCACAAATACAGTTGCAAATGCACCTTTTTGGAAAACAAAAGGGTATTTTGTGTTGCAGACCCATTTTTTGAAACTAATGGAAAAGTGAGTTTGTTGTATGTGGACTACGATCAAGAATTCACTGAAAATTTAATAGAAGCAGCAGAAGCATTTTGGAAAGAGAATGTATTTCCCTTTTTACTTAGTAGTTTTAAAAAACATTAGCTGGTTAGTTTTGTTGACTTTAGAGTATGTATGTATTTCTGATTTTTCTCTTTCTGATATTTTTGTAAATACATTTGTAGAGATCTTAATTTTGTTTTCTTTTTTATTAAAGCTATTAAAGGGTTTGGGGTTGTTAGTTTAATAATACAAAATAAAATTATATTGTAGTAGTAAATTGGCTAACCTGGAAACATTAGAACCACTTCCTTGCTGCAAATAAAAAATCATTTTTGAAAATTAAATTATTCTATTTGAATAACTAGAAAAAGAAAAAAATTAATAATATTTATTTAGCATAAAAACTACATAATCTATCAAATATAACATTACGTGTACAAAAGACACAGTGCTATCCACTACAACAAGACACATGTTTATATAAATTTAGGTAATATCACAGTAATGTGTAACAAAACTAATGATTATCCTTTTATTAAAGGATCTTGTAAATTTACTAATCCACAAGCTATGTTTACAACATGGTCAGTTAAGGGAATTAACTTAGAATGTAAACAAGAATGTGGCCTTAAAAAGTTAAACTCCCTCACTCGGCGAATGACACGTTCAATATGTATTCTTAAGCTAGCAATTCTTTTTGTGGCCATCACTTCCTCCTTTGACAGCTTAGCATCGCTGGAAACACTGGGCGGACGCACTAAGGTACAATTTTTTTCAAGGAGTAGTTTCTCAATGTTTTTAAACCCCCGGTCCGCCATCACAACTACTCCAGGTTTTAAAACTTCTAAATAGCCACTGTTTTCTAAAACACATTGATCTGTGGTACGGCCACCAAATCCTTTTGAAATAAAGTTTATTATTCCATCTGGCGTACAAGAAATCAAATACTTTAAAGTATTTGCCTTTTTATATTCTGACCATGTCAGTGCTTGTTTAACAGGATCTACAGGTTTATGAATTTCTATTTCAAAGCAGTCAATAATGCTCTCTACACTTCCAAACCGCGCTCTAAATGGTAGAGGAAGTTGAGCTTTTATTGACTCACTAGAAGGCCATACAATTAGTTTTTTTAATAAGGGACCCATCAAAACTACTCCTTCTTTGAATATCTTGCTTACTGAACTTTCACTTAGTCCAAAGTCATCTGCAAGTTGAATAAATGTACGTCCGGTTTTGATTTTCATCAAAGTGATATGTATATTTATTTCTTTTAAGGCAGTTTTTTTTGACCTCCTCAATGAACCACATCAACTCCTTTGAAATACCTAAGTACATCTTGGGATGCCTATTTATTTTAACCATAGTTGATTGCAATGCCAACTCAGAAATATTTTCTTCCCTTATCAAATAAGCGTCACTCTCACTTGTTGGAATTTCTTCCGATGTGGAAATGTTTGGAGGTGAAGATGTACTTGATGAAGGCTGTGACAAACTGGGGGAAAAGTGCAATTTTCTAGGTTTACCACTAACTTTCCGTTTATTTGGCTTCTCTTCTAAATGTTTGATTGGAGAAGTAGCTTGTTCTCTTGTCAAAATTTTTATAGGTGAATTCAACTTATTCACACAATGTGGTGCAACTTGAACAGCTTTGCTCTTATAGTGAGGTTTATATAAAACTTGCTCACTTTTATGAACCGTCTGTAACTGGGATGCAAGTGGCGGTGTGTTTTGATCACAAACAGTTAAGCAAGCTGATGTACTTTGAAAAGTAGTACAACTTACTGGAACTACTTCACTTGCTTCTTGAAATTTTGCCACTTTTCTTGGAACTTCTTCCTCTTGTTGTGTGTTTGTGAGTGCACTACTCGTTGAATTAGAAGCCAAAACATCACATGAGGAGATGGATAAACTCTGTGGAAGGTTGCATCGCGGGATGGCAGTTTTTTTCATTTTTTTTCTGCATTTCATCATTTTCCACTCCATGTAGTTCTCCATATCGTTTGGCAGCTACAATAAAGTACAACATAGAGTAAAAATATTTCTACAAAATTTCTGGTAGGAGTAGGGGCCTTTAATAGTATCAGTTTAAATTAGATTCAACCAAGGATTAAACTAAGTATATTACCTAAAATGTACTTACGTCAAAGTGATCTTCACAGATGTATAAAGACTTTCTGGCAATTTGTTGCGAATCACGTCCAGTTGCCGCTATCCACAACAATCTTGTGCTTCTATTTGAAGGGATTTGAAAAAATTCTTTGGTTGGTGTTTTGATGGAAGTGTTGCTGCAGGACGACATCAAACACCACTTATATTCTCCACTCATGTTTAGATACAAGGTATAATACGATAATTGTCACTTGATAATAACAGGAAAATTAACAGTAACCGTATAATAACTCAATTTCAAAAGGAACACAGAGGAAACACACAACAAACAACTAAGAGACACGACAATAAAGGACAAATTGACAATACGAATATTACGAATACGCCATTACGCCAATCTGCTCTAGCTCCACTTCACTTCAGCACCGAGCATAGAGAATAATACTATCACTAGTACAAAGTCAAAGTCGAAGTCCAGAATTCTCAAAATTGTACTGCACTGAATTTTGGCAACGTTGTCTCATACGGGTTATCTACGTCACACGATTCGGCGGGCGTTTCAAACGCATAATTGTTATATGTCGATTATTGGCATTAAACGGAAATTAAAAAAAAAAGGGAATGTTAAAGCTTTGTATTTGACCCCTATAGTGCCGATTAAAGCAAAAAAAAAAAAATGTTCAAGAACCCTATTGTCACTTTGCTTTTGTTTTTATTTTGTTATGTCAAACAGATTCCCATGCAGCTAAAATAGTTATGTTTTTAATTTTAATACAATATTTCAATAATAGTTGAAAATTATACACTAAAATCAGGAATCAAGGACATAGAGCCTGCTGGTCCATGTAAGATTACAATGCCAATTTCATACTTAACCTATGTATTTAACCCTGCTGCTGCATCATTATTACACATTTTTCTTGTCTGGCATTTTTTAAGTATAGTTCAAGTAACAAATTAGGCCTATCTCTCTCTCATCTGTATCTGGTATATGCTGAATACTTTACTACTTTTTCATGTGGGTGAGAAAGCATAACTTCTATATAAAAATTGACTTAAACAAGGCTCAAATGACCCACCAAGAAGTACTACAATAGAACAGTGCATAAAAGAGCAAGTTTTAGTGTTAGTTAACTATTTTTACTGAAATTGACATTAAAATGAAAAGCATTGCAGTTTTCATTATTGTTTTACATTAACACAATAATCTCAACATAATCATCATTATTTACTTTGGTAAATTGCATTATTGAACGTCAAATCAATATGTATTATATTTAGTGTTATCTAAAAGCATGTTTAAAGTAATAGTAATAATGAGGTAGTTTGCAGTTACAAATGATGAACTCAAGACACCACTTGTATGAAACATCTTCTATCTTATGAGTACTATGATTATAAAGCAAACACCTTTGTGCAGTTGCAGTGTTTTTAAAATCAAGTAAATTCTTCTGAATTTTTAGATAATGTGATTGTTCAAGCTATTCCATTTCTGTAAATAATATACAGGGTAATTCAAATTTGACCCTCACCATTGGGATCTCGGAAACTATAAGAGAAATGAGAAAGTTTAAGTTGGGGCAAAGTTGCGCAATTCAAAGCTCAACCAAATGCCGTTTTAAAACTTTCGACTTTTCGGGTACTTCCGAAGATATCCAAAAAAAACTGAAAAATTAATTTTTTATTTTTATTTATTTCTAACCTTATTTGAAAAGATATCCCAAAACTAAAAGCATCTTTTTATTGCCACTTTTTCCCAGCTATTCGGCGATGGATTCAAATTTGCTACACGACCTTTGGTTTTTTGGCAGCCATCATCAACTTTCTTTTTTCTTATGGGCGCCATATTGGACTTTTAGCCCACCAAATAGTACGTTTTATTCTGATTTTAGTGATGTACTTATGATTTGCTTCATAAATAACAAAATAATTCAATAAAAACTAATTTTACCTTAGTTAGCTTTGAGTTAATGAGACGTTTTATAAAGATTACTTGGTAGTACTTGTCACACGTAACTGGCCTGAAGAGTCACGAAGGTGTACACGTGACTTAAACCGGTTTATTCACTGGAAGAGCTTAGGGCGGTGCAAGTTTAATAGAACTGTAATTTTAGTTTTTTGTTAATATAAGAAGTCGAAATTTAAGTAAAATTCTGGGGTTAACTTCAGAATTTTGTTGCTTAGAATGACTGGCCATCATGATCACTTCTTCCGAGGTTTCCTTTTGCTTCTTAGTGGCATAATATTTGCTTTTCAGAAACCTGTATATGACAAAAAGTAAAATTAAAATTAGTATAATGGGTTATCCATTTTGTGGTTCCGAAAGTAAACGTAAATAAAACACACTTCCATTTAGAATTTTGATCAAATTTTTATTTCAATATAATGCTTAGACCTTGCCATTATGTATGGAATACAACATCATTTAAATGTCCTCCACGTGACTTCTTACAGGACTCGATCCTTGTGAGGTAATTTTCCACGACTCGCCGGCACATTTCAGGCAATATCTCACCCATAACTTGACGTATGTTGGTTTTCAGAGCTTCAATAGTTTGGGGATTGTCGGCATAAACACGATCCTTCGCATAACCCCATAAAAAAAAATCCAAAGGCGATAAATCGCACGACCTTGGTGGCCAATTGACATCACCGAAACGAGAAATTACACGTCCTTCGAATTTTTCTTGCAATAAAGCCAAAACTGGTCGTGTTGTGTGGCTTGTTGCACCGTCTTGCTGGAACCACATCTCTTCCAAATCCATATCATTAATTTCAGGCCAAAAAAAATCGGCAATCATTTGGCTGTAGCGATGAGAATTGACAGTTTGAGTCACGCCTTCTTCATTTTCAAAGAAGTACGGGCCTATCACTCCTCCAGACCAAATGGCGCACCAAACAGTGACTTTTTGTGGATGTAATGGTCTCTCAACAGTTACATGAGGATTTTCACTGCCCCATATGCGACAATTTTGCTTGTTTACATAGCCACCGAGTGAAAAATGTGCTTCGTCGCTGAAGAAAATTCGATGCGAAAAATCGTCATCCAAACGTTGTTGTTCAAGCACCCAATCGGCATATGTTCTACGCATTCCATGGTCAGCGGGCTTCAGTTCTTGTGTCAACTGAACCTTATAAGGATGGAGATGCAAATCCAAATGCAAAATACGCCATAGCGTGCCGTAAGACAGGCCCAAATGTTGCGCACGCCGAGGAATGGATAAATTCGGGTCTTCTTCAACACTTTTACTTACAGCGGCAATATTCGGCTAGGAATTGGTTGGCAATTAGACACATTTGTGATCATTTTCAATAATTGAACTTCACATGGTGATTTTTCCTGTGATTTTACAGTGATAGCTTCATGGCAGATAAATTCTTCAGGAATTATTTCGAAACAATTTTCGTTAGAGAAAAAGTGATTTTGCTCATTTATCATTAGATATTTAGATTTTGGTATTATTAATTGATAAGAATTATCCTTCATTACCGGCATCAGATACAGATGGTAGAAATTGTACATTTGACTTTGTACAGTAGGTATTTCGATAATAAATATTATTTTGTTTTCACTACTGTAGCTCTTGATATTTTTTCAAACATTAAGATATTAACCTTGTTTGGTTCAAATGGAAGTTCTGTGGTAGTTAAGTATTTAGAGATATACTGAATTTCATTTAATAATTTATTTGGTTGAATTATTGAATTATGTAGAATATTCATCTTTGAAAATGTAATTGCAGTTTCAATTCTTTCAAATATATTATAGATAGCTTGAAATTCAGTAGTTAATTGAGAGATTACCATTTCTGTGTAGAAAAAATAGTAAGTTCCGATAGCTTGGGCTTCCAATGCATAAAAAACGTCTTCAATATGATCTATTCTTGATTTTAACAGTAATTGATTTTGTGTTAAATTCTGCATACTTGCTTTAAATACGTCAATTGCTTTTTGGAACAGCGTTATTTGATCTTTTACCGACGTTTTCAACTTTGATTGATTGGTAGATAGTTTTCCTATCGCTTTCTCATACCTTTCTGCATCTTCTTGATCAAGATTGCCTGTAATAGTTTTTATAATTGACTCTATAGCATTTATTAGTCCTTTTTTCTTTCTATTGTTCACAATTGGATTTAACTGATTGATTTGTTCTAAAATCCGATTTTGTAGAAATGTTGCTATGTTATAAGAGTTGATAAACGTTTTTATAACTATCAGTTATTTGTGTATTATTTTCAAAAGCTTTTTTATACGTACATATTGTCCTTGTAAGTTGTAAAAGTTCTCAGTTAGACTAGTTATATCAAATATTTGTACGAAACTCCATGAGTCAATAGCATTTTGAGCATTTCCGAGTTTTAGCGGTAGTAATCCCGGATTATCTTTCATATCATAGAATTTGGGGGAATTTATTTCCGCGAAGACGACGTTGAAGATTCTGTTTTAATTCCTTAATATGAATTATTTCTTTTTTATTTGGATTGTTTTTACTAGTTATTTCAACGCGATTTCTTTCTAGTTTTTCAGTTATAGTATATGGGCCAATAAACTTTTACTTTTCTTTGCACGAGTTTGAGGGTTTTGTTTAAATACGGTTTGTCCGATTTTAAAGTCATTATTTTCATCACCATTAGTATTAAACTTTTGAACTATCTTTTCCTTTTTATTTTCAAGAGTTTGCTTTACTTTATCATAGATTAGTTCTAATTTTTTCTTATGAGTTTCTGCATAGTCATTATAAAACTCTTTAAGAATGAATATATCATTAGGGTCGCGAGTATTTGTATGACCATGTATTAGTTCGAATGGGGTATAATTCGTTGCACTGTGTATGGAACTATTATACGCTATTATAGCATATATCATTAAATTGTCAGTATCATTTGGAAAGGATTCCTTTAAAAGTCTGAAGTGTTCAATGACAGTAGAGTGAAAACGTTCTACAACACTGTTAGATTCGTGATGAAGAGGTGTTGTAAAATGAATTTTGATTTTATGTAAATTCAAAATTTCTTTGACTAAGTCATTATTGAATTCTGTACCATTATCAATAATTATTTTCTCTGGTATTCCGCAAAACGAAAAATATTTTATTAATGCTTTACTAATGCTTATAGCATTTTTGCTAGGTATTTCTAGAGCTGAGGCATACTTTGAGAAAGAATCTACTAGAGTCAAGTAGATTTTATTATTGTAAAAGAATACATGAATATGAACAATTTGAAATGGTTTAGAGGCAGTTTCCGTAATCATTAAAGGAGAATATGGATTTTTTCTTGCATGATGTTGACAAATATCACAAGAGTTAATAAATTGAGATATTGTAGCCTTCATATTAATCCAATAATAATTTCGTTTTAATCGTTCGATCGTTTCGTTAATACCTCTATGATTAACTTTTCCTTCATGGTGGTTTTTTCCTAACAAAATTTGTTCTTCAGGGTCTGTTATCGTATTAACCAGTTTGGTACATCGTATTAGATTGGGTCCTTTTTCAGAAAAATGTTTTAAATATATTTCATTAAATTTCAAATAGAAATCAGCTGTATGAAAATATATGCAATACGTTTTGTTATGAATGGTATAGTCTTTTAAGAATTGCAAGATTAATTCTTCATTGTTATATCTTGGAATTTGTACCGTTAAGATTTTATGTTGTTGATAATTTTCTTGCTTAACATCAATTTTAGGATGTGCATTTGGAAAAACTAAAATTTGATTGGTTTTATTATTTATCATTTCATCAAGAATTTTAATTCCGTCATTGGTAGTTTCATTGATATTAGAATGTTGAGTATTATCATCATTTTTATCTATATTAGGTGGTTTAATTTGTACGTCCGATATTATTCGAACTTTTGATTGTTCTGAAGTATCGTCATTTAAATGAGATAAAGCCTGTTCTGTATATTCTCGTAATGATGTTATTACTGGGTCTTCAATTGGAATATCTTGAGTAGTGGTAGTTTCACTGGAGTCAAGAGTAGCGCCTATTTTTTGTAAATATTCAAGGGCTTCTTGTTGATCTTCATCAATATCACCTGGATTATTAAAAAGTGATTCATTTTCTAAAGCATTTAACGGCATTCGCGATAATGCATCTGAATTCACATTTAGTTTGCCTTGTTTATACACTATATGATAATCGAATTCTTCCAGCTTTAAACTCCATCTAACTAATTTACTGTTTGGTTCTTTTAATCTGAACAACCATATCAAAGGTCTATGGTCTGTATAAATTGTAAATTTTCTACCAAATAGATACGGTCTAAAGTATTTACATGCCCATACTACGGCTAGTAATTCTTTTTCGATAGTACTATAACGTGATTCGTTTTCATTTAAAGTACGAGAAGCAAAAGCTATAGGTTTGTCTGATCCTATTACCTTGCGATAAAACTGCACCGAGAGCTAGATTCGAAGCATCTGTCGTTAAGATAAACGGCTTGTTAAAATCAGGATACTGTAACACTGGGGCATTGATAAGAATATTTTTACAAGTATTAAATGATGTTATGAAATCTGAGTCATGTACTACTTTGGAATCTTTTTTAAGACAGCGAGTTAATGGTTTCATGATTTGAGCAAAGTTTTTGATAAACTTTCGATAATATCCAATTAATCCAAGAAAGCTTTTTATTTCTTTTGGCGTTTTTGGTATAGGGTAGTCTTTAATTGCTTTAATTTTATCAGGATTAGGTTTAACACCGTTAGGAGTTATAACATGTCCTAAGTAATTAACTTCTTTTCTGAGAAATTCTGACTTATCAAGTTGTACTTTAAAATTTGCTTTTCTAAGTCTCTCAAAAACATGTTTTAGTCGATTCATATGTTCTTGTAAAGATGTACTAAACATTACAATGTCATCTAAATAAACTAAACATTCCTCATTTTGTAATCCGCGTAATATATTGTCCATAACCCTTTGGAAAGTGGAAGGAGAATTTTTTAAACCAAAAGGCATTCGTCTGAATTCGTAATGTTCATTTTCTG
Source organism: Ips typographus (assembly GCF_016097725.1). Taxonomy (NCBI): domain Eukaryota; kingdom Metazoa; phylum Arthropoda; class Insecta; order Coleoptera; family Curculionidae; genus Ips; species Ips typographus. The sequence goes on from NC_138432.1 coordinate 11,075, forward strand.
TTGAAAAAGCAGTTTTTTGGATATCATTCGTGTCCATTTCTATCTGATGAAAACCATTTGCGAGATCTAATGTAGAAAAATACTGACATTTGCCTAGTTTATTTAAAATATCGGCAATGTTTGGTAGTGGATATTATCATCGATAGTGTGTTCGTTAAGTTTCCTATAATCTATGACTAATCTCCATTTCTTTTTGCCTGATGCATCTAATTTTTTAGGGACGATCCATATAGGACTTGACCATGGAGAAACAGAATCTTGTATTATTCCTTGAGATAACATTTTTTTGATTTGAGATTTAACTTCAGCTTTATGAATCTCAGGATAACGATATGTTTTAGTAAAGATAGGTGTCTCATCAGTTAGGTTTATTTTATGTCTTATTTGGTTAGTAAACGTCAATGGAATTTCTTCGCAGTAGAAAATATCACGATATTCTAAACAAAGGTCACGAATTGCTTTCTTTCCTCTGGATTGCAATGATTTAAACGAAGATTTTTTAAATTTGCTTTCAGTAAATTATCATTACTTTTGTTAAAATCAATTTGATCATTATCGATTTCCATCTTTTCAATAAAATTTAGTTCTTGTATATTAAGAGGTTGTAGCATATACTTTTATTATGTGTGTAAACTAAGCGCCCTCCTACGCGCAGAGAGGAGTACGCTCTAACCTTAGATTTTAAGAAGTAGGTTGACAGTGTTGACAGTCGACTAAGTTCCCGCTTAAAAAAAAGTGCATAATAACGCTGTAGTAGTTTTTCCTTAATACAAGTTTTTTACAGTTAATTTCCTCTAATTTCATGTTAAACCCGTTGACCCCACCTTTTAAAATACTAACGAAAACCAACGTTACACTGGCGCCCAACTCGAGGCCACGGAAAATCAGTGATTTTATTGGAAAATCAAGCTGTACTTGTAGAGAAACAATCCACTTTTGTGACTCGCCGAACTCAGTTTTTGTGAATGTTCGCCCCGATAATTTGCTTCTACAAGTGTAGGACTTCTTCAATCGGACTCTAGTGCAACAAAACACGAAGCTGCAGAGTGCAAAATTACATGTGCGTTCAAGATAAACAACTGTAAGTACTTATATCAAAATTGAGCCAAGAAGCCCCTACTATTTACGCTCTAAGACCAATAGTCAGTCAAACATGAGTATCACATTATCTGCAGAGCGATTTGATGCTCTTATGAGCAGGTTAACTTTAAATCAACCACCTGTAGCAACTCCTGTAGCAGTGAGTGGTAATTTCACTAAGTGTAGCTCTAGATTTGATGGTTCAAAAGATGCTGACGTGAATGCATTCTTGGATGCCATTGAAATTTACAAAGATTGTACTCAAATGACCAACGATAACGCCCTTAAAGGCCTACCTATGCTTCTTGATGGTTTTGCGGAAACATGGTATCAAGGTGTTAAATCAACTTTACATGACTGGGACGAAGCTGTATCATTACTTAGGTCTACATTTGGCCCATGTAAACCACCTTACCGTGTTTACCGTGAACTTTTTTCTCAAGATCAGGACATACACACAAAAACGGACATGTTCATTTGTAAAGTTCGTGCTATCTTAGCTCAGTTACCTAGTGGGACATTATGAAGTAATCCAGCTTGATATGGTTTATGGGCTACTACACAAACGAATCCGTGAGAAGATACCGCGTACTAGTGTACAAACTTTTCAGGAACTTTTAGCTCAGGCTCGCTTATGTGAAGAAACTTTTGACATTTTGAATGTGCGCGTTGACTGTAAGCAAGCAGAATCAAAAGACAGAAAGCGGTGTTCGTATTGCAGAAACATGGGACATTTAAAAGATGAGTGCCGTAAGCTAAGTAAGCTGAAAGATCATCATCCTAGCAACCAAGAACCAGACTGCAGTAAGAAAGAAGACTACAGTACAGGCAAGCCAGACTACAATAACAAAAATCCAATCTGCTATGGTTGTGGTCCACCTGGTTTTGTACGAACTAATTGTCCTAAATGTACAGCAAAGAAAACTGTATCTAATTCTTCAAATGTTTCTGTAAGGTCTACTGAATTTCTTTGTAGTTCTTTTAGTGACCATTCTAGTGTTTCACGACCCATTGTTTCAATTGAAGTGGAAGGACATCATGGCTATGCATACCTGGATACTGGAGCCCAGACTACCGTTGCTGGAAGTACACTAACACAAATATTACTGGGAGATGGTAACCCATATACCAAGGCCAATGATCTGGAGATGGTACTGGCTGATGGAGTCAAAAGGAAAGTAGAAGCGTTAATCTTTGAAGTTGCTATCACTCTCTATGGTAAAACTGTTCCTATTCAACTACTGGCAGTACCGGAACACACTAACAGTCGTACTCTGTTAGGAGTAGACTTTATTCATGCTGCCAACATAATTTCAATATTGCAGCAAATTCCTTTCATTTTGGCGAATGTACTGGTAATGTATACCAACTAAATACTGAACAGGACTTGCGGGTGCATGTATTAATAGCGTGGACTTTTCAAAGATAAAAATACGTAAAAATGAAGGTACCACGTTGTCAGAAGAAAAAAATGGCCGATTGAACAATTTATTACTTAAAAATTGTTGTAATTTTGAACCTAGTAATCCACCAACTCCATTTGCAGAGCATTCTATTGTGTTGCACGATGACACTCCGATAGCAGTGCCTCCTTATCGAATGTCCCCTGATAGGAAGAAGCAACTTCGCCAGAACTCGACACTCTGTTGGAAAATGGAACCATTGAAGAATGCGAGTCACCTTATGCTGCTCCCGTAGTGTTAGTTCCCAAAAAGGATGGAGGATTACGCCTAACCGTTGACTACCGGCGTTTGAATGCCATAACTCGACCTGATCGATATCCACTACCCAGGATTGACGACCTGTTGCATGAAGCAAAAAGAACTAACTATATGACCACCTTAGATTTGAAAGATCAGAATAGATTTTCAGATCGTGACAAAACCGCCTTTGTGACGTCATTTGGCACATTTCGTTACACACGAATGCCGTTCGGTTTAGTCACTGCGCCAACAACCTTTCAAAGACTAATGGACAGGTTTCGGGCTGGGTTAATCGACGTTTCTGTTTTGACCTACCTTGATGACCTTATAATTCTATCTTCCACTTTCGACGAACATCTGCATGACCTTCAGAAAGTTTTTTCACGACTAAATCTATTTAAATTGAAGTTGAACCGTGACAAATGCACTTTTGCTGTACTTCTGTGAAGTATTTAGGTCATATAATCTCGCCACAGGGAATCCAACCCGATGATGACAAGGTATCTGCTATTATGAATATGCCAGCCCCAAACAACATTAAGCAATTGCTGAGCTTTTTGCAGACTTGTTCCTGGTTTAGACGATTTATAGATGGATTTGCCCAAATATCAAAACCATTATCTGCTTTAACAAAGAAAAACGCTACATGGACGTGGGAAACCGCCCTGTTGCCCTCGAACAAAACTACCCGTTTTGCCCTTGGAGTTGTCTCTTGCACTCTGGATCGGGAAAAAATATAACACCCTTTACTCGAATTCAACTTTATTCGGTGTTAGAACTAAACTTTAGATTGGGATTAAAACCCTAAAAGATATCAAGAACATGTGCCTATTTTTACTTAACCCAATAATCTCCCTTTTTTAGGTTATAGTTACACGTTGACATTACTTTTCAAAACAAAATTTTTCAGCTAACAGATGACAGTTGAAACTAGAAAATGTACATAGATACAACATTCTCCCACCTGAGTCACTTAAAAAGTACAATCAAGTGACTCACAAATCAAATTTAAATTTACAAGTATTTTTTGGGCATCTTAGACACACGCCCGCTTCTAGTCATCTTCTGCATCACTGGAGCCGGTCTAGGGATCAGAACTTCTTGTTCTGGATCAGCCTCATCTGTACCATTCTTTTTGGAGGTGGTTTTCACGACTTGAGGAACACATTCGGACGAACTTGGTTCACATACCTTAACCTGCTGCACACATTCCAAAGGGTAAAGTCTCTGAATCGGCCGCATAAAGGTTCCTCGGTTAGTAGACACTTTGACCAAACGTACTTGTCCGTCTTTGCCAGGCATCAGCTCACAAATCCGTCCCATAGTCCAATCGAGGCGTTTCTCATTGTCATTGCCAATAAGGACAATATCACCAAGTTTAGGTTCTGTTGTACGTTTTCCCCAGTTTAGTAACTTTAACTGACCTAAATACTCAGTTCGGAATCTTCGATGTAGATCTTCTCGGATTTTCCTGAGATATACAACTCTTTTGCAAAGTGACTGACCATCTATTGCATCAATGTCACAAACGCTACTGCTCGCCTGGTCTCTCAAAAAGAACATGGGAGTGAGAGGTATTAGTTCTTCGGGATCATCTGACAAATACGTCAACGGTCTGGAGTTCACAATTGCTTCGCAATCACACAATACTGTGACTAGCTCCTCGTAATTCAACGACGCCCGTCCTAAAGTCTTACGGAGAAGTTGTTTAACAGCTCCCACTAACCTTTCCCAAAATCCTCCCCACCAGGGTGCGGACGGAGGGTTGAATTTCCAGGTAATACGTTCTATACTGGTTTCCGTAGTAATTTTATCCCAGTCCAGCTTGCTGAACAGTGTCTCTGTCCCTACGAAATTAGTCCCATTATCACTGTAAATGGTCCGTGGTCGTCCTCGTCTAGCGATAAACCTACGAAGAGCTTGAAGAAAATTAACAACCGACAGTGAAGTACACAGTTCCAAATGCACCGCACGGTATACAGCACAAGTAAAAAGGCATATCCATGCCTTTTCTCCATTTTTTAAATATAAAGGTCCAGCAAAGTCTAAACCGGTCACTTCGAATGTAGCAGCCTCGCGAACACGGTCCCGCGGCAGAGCAGGTGAATCCACGACGTACGATTTACCGTTATGTCTCTTACACACGACACACTTAGAAATTATGGATTTGATAACTCGCCTACCGCCCGGGATCCAGTAGTTTTCTCGAAGTATCCCCAATAGACCCTGTGCTCGAACATGACACGATTTAATATGAAGGTCAAATATCAAGTTTTCAACCAGCTGGTTTTTGGCAGGTAAAATAATAGGGTAACGAAACTGGTCAGTATCGTCGCGTTGACTCACTCTAGACTTCAAACGTATGATACCCGATTTGTCCACAAAATAATCAAAACTTCCAAGTCGTTTTTCTTCATTTCCTTTAAATGACTGTTGTTGCAGCAGCTTAAATATAAACGTCTCTGCTTTACTCAATTCTTCAGTAGACAAGACACTTTGTAATCGTCTGGAAGGAAATCGAGCATTATGAGAAAATCTAAATATCCAAGCTATCATTCGGACGGTTTTCCAATACTTAGAGAAATAAGTCATATGCCAATCATCTACGGTCATACTACAATCATTATTGGCTAATAATGAGGTAACAAGCCCTTTCTTGCGTTCACGTTGAACTTCTTGTTCATTTGTTAGTGAACATTGGTTAGGCCAATTATCAGATGCTGTATAAAGCCATTCTGGGCCCTCCCACCAATTTGATTTTTTAAGTTGACTGGCCGAACATCCACGAGATGGCAGGTCTGCAGGATTAAGATGGCCAGGAACGTGTCTCCACGCATCGAAGGGGGTTGCATTTTTTATTTCATTGACTCGATTGGTGACGAATACGTTCCATTCTTCCTGTCGTCGAATCCAAGCTAAAACTGTAGAGGAGTCAGTCCAGAAAAAACTTCCATAACTACACTGTAAACTTTGCTGGACTGAAGAATACAACCTCGCTCCAATCACCGCTGCTAATAGTTCTAATCGTGGTATAGTTATTCTTTTCACTGGAGCGATTCTGCTTTTCGCTGCTAGGAGAGTAACAAAAACCTTACCATGTTTAACTCCACGCAAGAAAACAACAGCTGCGTAAGCAGTTTTACTTGCATCACAGAAAGTATGCAGCGTCCAGTCTTCTGCGTCTTCCAATCCTGCATGAATCCAACGAGGAATCTTGATGTCCAAAAGATGTTTTGACTCTGTCAGCCAGTTCTTAAAGTCTTTGGAAATATCCGGAGTAACCTCAGCGTCCCAACCTATTTTCATTCCCCATGTCAGTTGCAACAGCAGTTTGGGAACCAATGTCGTAGGACAAGTAAACCCAATAGGATCAAATATTCTTTGAGCTACAGACAGCATTATTTTTTTGTTACAGGGGTATTCAGAAATTGTTCAAAACAGTGTGACAGCGATTTATTCAAACCTAAGGTATCCTGGTCAGTGTTCCACTCCATTCCAAGTAACGCAGTCACGGGTTCGCTGTTTTCTGGTAACGTCTGATGAGAAAACTCCCACCCTCTCAAGTCAAATAATGCTTTCTCCAAAAATGTAGTGGCTTCTCGTCGAAAAGTAATCAAGCTTTCTTCATCTGGAACACTACAAACACAATTATCTACATAAAAGCTCTTACTAAGTCTTTCTAAAGTTTGTTTGGAAAACTCAAGACTACATTCCTTCAAACCTTGATTTATATGGTACTCTAAGGTAGCCCCCAACAAAAATGGACTACTTCTAATACCAAAGACTACTCGTTTGTGTCGATAAATTATTTCATTCCCTTCAGAATCGACCCATAAAAAGCGCAGAAAGTCTCGGTCAGCTTCGTGAATACTAATCTGTAGAAATGCTTTTCTTATATCTGCAGACACACCTATTTTATGTTGACGGAAACGAAGAAGTATGTCTGGTATCAGCTCTATTAAGTTGGGGCCAGTCTCTAAACATTGATTCAGTGAGGGTCCCTGTTTGTCTTTGGCTGACGCGTCGAACACTGGTCTAATTCTGGTAGTGCTATTTTCCTTGACGACTGGCCTGTGAGGTAAATAATGAACCAATGAAGTTACCTGGTTTTCTCTAACTTCTTCAATGATCCCAGCTTTAATCCATTCCAAGAAAACTTCATCGTAAGGTTGCCTCAATTGACTGGTGATTAATTTCGTCAAAGTGTTTTTCAAACGTTTTTGTGCCAGCTCATAATTTGAAGGCAATGGCGGATGTCCATCTACCCAGGGAAGCCTTACTTTATAACGACCCCTTGGTGTAACTTGAACAGATTCTAAAAAGAGCTGTACTGCCGCCGAAGCTTGTTCTCTTCGAGAGCGTTGTTCATAAGGGTCACGAATTCCTAAAGTATCTAAATCCCATAGTTGGGACAGTAAAGCATCATTTATAAGTAAACTTATAGCACTTAAAGTGTGTCCTAAAGGTCTATCAATTGGTACCTTTCCCATCAGGGTCCAACCAAGTAGCATTTCCACAGCAACTAAACCGGTTGTCAGCTTAAGGGTACGTCCAGTATACAGCTTCCCAGCTACATCCGACCCTATCAACACCTCTATGGGGCCTGGAGTATTAAAATCAGAGAGGGGAATGTCCTTCTGCCTCAAATCGTCCATCCAGGGTCCATAAAAAACAGGCAAAACATCTGTACAAATAACATTTTGAGATAAAGCTTCTAAAGTACACTTGTAATTTCCTTGACTTAAACAAATATCATAAACATTGTGGTTCTGTTCAGATGACACTCCTCCAAACAAACAGTGGCGTATTTTAAAATTCTGTTTTATAGAAAATCCTAATGAGTCTGCTGTGGCTTTTAGTATGTAACTGTTATGTGAACCAGTGTCAATAAGTACCCTCACGCTTTTGGAACCATGTGGACCATTCAAGTTAACCTTCAAAGTCTGCAAAAATACATGAGAACCCGTCCCATTAGTACAAGTCAAAAATCGTTGGACGTCGACGCGGGAGTTTCGTCGGCTTTCAGCTCTGTCACTGCTTTTCCACCTGTTGATAGACTGAAACACATAAGGGTTACATGTGACTTTCCACAAATTATGCATTTAACCCTGGCATGGCACTGCCGTGACTGATGACCCAACTTCAAGCATCGAAAACAAGCCCTCATGGAAGACAACAACTCTTTCCTCTTCTCCAAAGTCATACCTTGGGCTTTAAAACAGTTTAGGCTGTCATGACAACTGTTGCAAAATACACATTTATTTGGTTCTCGTTGTGGTGGACTTGGCTTCTGGTTTGACTGCACCAACAGTGCACTGGCACTAGGCTGTCGACGGGAGTTTGCTTTCACAGGGGTCTCTTGAAAATTGTCCACAGTTTCACTACGTAGACCAAATCCCTGTGCTGCAAGAACAATGCGTTGCTCATTATTAACCTCATTTCGCAGAAAATGTAGCAAATGTTTTAGTTTGGCCTCGAGACTGACTGCTTCAACATCTGGTGGCTCTGATGGTATACTACTACTAATAAACGATCGCTGCCACACTCTTAATAAGTCCTCAGGTAGGCAAGACTCAATCAAAGGAAACAACACTGCTGAATATCCACTTGTGGTAATGCCTAAAGTCTCCAAAGCACGAATTTGTGTTTCCAGGCCATCATAAAGTGAACATACGTCTATTATTACTAGAGGTAGCATTGTTAATAATAAGCTGCAGCAGACCACGTATATACACCTCTATTTGCAAATTCCCTGCCAAAACGAGATTTTAGTGACTCAACGATCTTAGGATAATTTTCTTTAACAGCAGGGAAACTTTCTACTAGTAACCTGGCTCTACTGCCAGGAACAGTAGCCTGAATAAGGTATTCAATTTTATCATTGCAATCAATGTCAGGGTCTTCATGAACTTTGCGAAATTGTGACCAAAATGGTAACCATTCCTTGATATTACCGGAAAATGTCTTAAATTCAATAACAGGCAACTTAAACTTGTTTACCTTGTAACGGTGCAACACTATTGGTTTCCGGGTTTCCTGAAGCTGCATGGTATCCATTTCTATCTTTCTGCATGAGGGATTCGTAACGTAAACTTAATAGGAGAATCTCTTCATGTAGTTATCACATGCTTCTAACTCCGTCATTATGAGGTCCTCTTCAGTATCTTCGCTCAACAGTAGATCATATATTTCCTCATTGAGAGCTTTTAGCTTCTCAGCTTTATTATTCAACATGTCGAAGGCCACTCGAACATCTAAGTTCACCTCTTCACCAGTTAGTAGCTCTTCCAAATCATTGGCACTCTTTGTAAACATAGTACGCAGAATTTTTCTATTCTTCCTTAGCTGCTCCATACTATGTCCCCAAAAGCTCAAAAATACACTACAAAACTGTCCAACTCCAACCAAAGTCACAAGAGTCCTGTCACGGTCGCCACTAATGTTGCCCCTCGACAAAACTACCCCGTTTTGCCCTTGGAGTTTTCTCTTGCACATCTGGATCGGGAAAAAATATAACACCCTATACTCGAATCAACTTTATTCGGTGTTAGAACTAAACTTTAGATGGGATTACAACCCTAAAAGATATCAAGAAAATGTGCCTATGTTTTACTTAACCCAATAATCGCCCTTTTTTAGGTTATAGTTACACGTTGACATTACTTTTCAAAACAAAATTTTCAGCTAACAGATGACGTTGAAACTAGAAAATGTACATAATACAACACGCCCAATCCGAACGCTTTCACCAGCTTAAGACCCTGTTAAGCTCCGCCCCTATATTGAGACAGGCTGATCCCAACGTTGCCATACATTTTTACGGACAGATGCCAGTAACTACGCGCTCGTAGCATGTCTACTTCAGGGGAAGGCTGAGGATGAGCGACCCGGGAGTATGCCTCCAGGTTACTCACTTCTGCGGAACAAATTATACTACCACAGAGAGAGAGGCGCTTGCTGTTGTCTGGGCAGGTCAGTAAGTTCAGAGGCTATATTGAAGGCTCTAGAGTCTACGTTCAGAGCGACCATCAACCGCTGAAATGGTTGATGTCACTAAAGACACCTACAGGACGATTAGCTCGATGGGCATTAAGCCTACAGTCTATGATATGCGTATTGATTACATACCAGGTAAAAAGAACGTGATTGCTGAACCCTGTCGTCGACCACCTAGAGAAGAGACCGGGGAACAAGTAACCTTGTTAGTGTCACTTTACCTACACGAACAGCCGCAGAAATACGAGCTGAACAACTATAAGACCCTGATTTGAAAAGATTGTCGATGGTTTAGAAGCTGTTTCAACTTCTGTCGATTTTAAGAAGTGGGCTGACCGCGGTTATATCTTATCAAATGGCGTCCTTTACCATTATAATCCGGAAGTTGACCAAGACGAACCCCAGATAGTAATACCAACCTTCTCAAATAACTAAGGTTTGCAGGAATACCATGACACAGCCACCGCTGGACACTATGTCATAGAAGGAACCTTCCAACGCATCGCAAAACCGATATTTCTGGATTGGAATGCGTAAAACTATAACCGAACATGTAGTAAATGCATCGAATGTCAGCGTTTTAAAGCTTCCTACTTTAAAGCCTGCCGGTCTGTTGCAAACCCAGTACAAGCTCGACGGTTTGAAGTAATAGCAGTCGATCTTTTCGGACCGCTACCAGAGACTACAGAAGGCTATCGCTGGATTTTTATTGTGGAAGATACAGCGAGGACGGAGATTTTCCCCTTGAAGGCAGCTACTGCAGAGGCATGCGCTCGTTGCTTGATAGACGAGGTGATTTTAAGGTATGGTGTACCTAGGAAGGTTATCAGTGATAACGGCGTACAGTTCGTCGGAGCCCTTATGCAGCAAGTGACACCAGAGGCTAATCTCGTCGAAAGAAAGAACCGCGACCTGAAAACCCGTCTGGCCATCCTAACTTCCAAGGAGCACACAGCCTGGTCAGAACATCTCGCAGCCGTAAGATTTGCCATGAATACTACTGTGTGTCAATCCACCAGCTACACTGCAGCATATCTAACATTTGGAAGAGAACTGCGAACTACCGATGGCGTGACCCGTAACATGCGCGCAATCATTGAAAATGATAATTTCGTGTGTCAAATCACTCCTTACTTGCTTAACCTCAGTTCTACCCTCCAGAAAGCTCGAGAGACTCACGAGGAAAACGCAAGATGCCAGGACTGAAGCGAAGAATCAAAATCGCCGAGACCAAAGTTATGATGTTGGCGACAAGGTCTTAATTACCTCACATAATTTGTCCAATGCCAGCCATAAATTTACAGCAAAACTCACTCCGAAACGAGATGGACCATATCAGATAATGAAAGTTGTGACCCCAACCACTTACATTGTGGCTTCCGAAGAGAGACCAGACGTTCCCTTGGGAAGTACCATGTGTCTGCGTTCACACCGTACAAGGAAGCTGAAGGTAACAGACCAACCCCAATGATACCTTTACGAAAAAGAGGGCGACCACCTGGTCAACAACCCGCAAGTCTAAGTACTAACAGCAAAGATCCAATACAAGAGGATACCCATGAAGAGTTGGCTTCTTCAGAATCAGAGCTTTGTAGACGACCAGACACTCCACTCAGGCACCAAGAGACTGAGGGCCGCCGCAAGAGGACTTTGACGAAGAGGAGGAGGTGCCCGTGTTGTGTCGAAGACTAGTGTTTGAACTATTCTCGTGTTGCCCCACATCCGCGGACGTTTGACGTGGTGCAAAGGGGGAGACTGTAGCATATACTTTTATTATGTGTGTAATCTAAGCGCCCTCCACAAAACACCTGGAACGCTGGAAGACGTACCCAGGAAATAAGCATAGGAAGCAAGCTATTGCAGGACCAAATAAAAATAAGGCTCAAGAACTGCTAAAGTACAGCAGGAAAGAACTGAAAGACCTAACAGCGCTTCTCACAGGGCATGGACCTGTGAGACAACACCTGTTCACCATGAAACTATTCGATGATAACCTGGACTGCAGACTATGCGGGGAGGAAATCGAAACGTTTGAACACATCATATGTGAATGTGAAGCACTTGGTCAAAGGCGACAAACAATCTTCGGGAAAACTAAGTTAGTACTGAAAGAGATACAAAGAGCACCAAGCAAGGACCTTCTTCACCTCGTACGGGAAACAGGGATAATGGACTGGTGTAACTAAAGTACCACAAACATGGGGACAGTACAATAAGCCATTAGGCTTACGTGCTATCTGGAGCTGACAGCCGACAGACCCATGGAGAAAGAAAAAAAAAAAAAAAAAAAAAAAAAAAGCGCCCTCCTACGCGCAGAGAGGAGTACGCTCTAACCTTAGATTTTAAGAAGTAGGTTGACACTGTTGACAGTCGACTAAGTTCCCGCTTATAAAAGTGCATAATAACGCTGTAGTAGTTTCCCTTAATACAAGTTTTTACAGTTAATTTCCCCTAATTTCATGTTAAACCCGTTGACCCCACCTTTTAAAATACTAACGAAAACCAACTTTACAGATTTTTTTTTCCGGCAACGGTAAGTACTTAATTCAAAATTAGGATAAAGTACCAAACTTAATTTTTAAGTCAATTTTAGATATGTCTAAGAAGCCGCAAGACAGCAATATTCAACTTCTAACTGAGGTAGAAAGTTCTGAGGTTTTAAAGTGGGGAAAAGGTACCCCAGATTTAAAAAGACAATCTTGGGAAAAAGCTGCAAAGGCTATAAATTCTATTGGAGGTACCCAAAAAACTGGTGAACAATGGAAAAAGGTATATAATTTACATTCGTAGTTAAGACTTTTATTGCAATTTCACATGTACCTGTATTGTATTGTATCTGTCTGATTCATTTATATTATAGAGCCTATTAGTAAAATAGACTATGAAATTTTAGGCCTTCATTGAATGGAAATCCCACATAAAAGCAAAAATTCGGAATAATGCGGAACTATCTGATGTAGAAAAAAAATGTGTCAATTTAACTGGACTTTATATTTTCCCTGGTGGAATCCAAGAAATACCCGAATTACTAGGTATTGCAGTGGCTGGTGAGTTTTATAAGTTTTTGTGATTTAATGTTAGTAGTAGAATAAAATTTTTGTTTAATATCCAGCATTAAATAAAATATGAAAACATAAATAAAATAAAGTTTCAATTAAGTTCAAAATAAATTATATAACATATTTGTTGCAGTTTTTATTTATTTTATTTTAATCCAGTGCTTTTGCTTGGTCTAATAACCCTTGCTAAAAATAAATAAAAATTTTGCTTATCCAGGTTATTTTAAATGTAAGCACGTTTTGGAATAAATAAGTATGATACAGACTGTTACATTAAACTTTGTAGCAGACAAGAAAGCAAGGACCAGTCTTCTCCAATTGAAAATGTACCTGCAGTATAAAAAACAGTTTTCACAAAATGAAGGAGCATTTAAAGATTTTTGTCTCCAATTAAATCAAGAAAATTGCAGTCCAAAAAGAACTATGGAAAATTGGAAACGAGTAAATTTGTACTGTAGCCTGGGGTTTATCACCCTCGACTGGTTTAAGGGGTTCGGTAAGAAGCAATTAGTAGTTCTGGACAAGGAAAAGCACACACAGGTCTTAACTCGAAAATTATTATATTATTTTTCACAGAATCCAAAAAAAGCTTAGTCATCTAATCTAACCACATTCTAGTCACTCACTTCTCGTTCTCTCTCTCTCTCTCACTGTCACTGTCACTGTCACTCTTCTCCTCTTCCCAACGGGGCGGTCGGTCTGTTACATACTCCCCCTTTGCAACACAAGTTACGTCCTCGTCTGTGTTGCAAGAGGAAACTTCATTTGGACAACAGGGACACCTAGTAGCTTTCTTCCTTTTCCGGGTGCCTTTCCTACTTTCTCCTTCACATATATTCTCCTCTCTCTGGTTTCTTGTTCGGTCTATCTCTCCTTCCGCCTCATATTCTCGCTCTGTAAGGTGGTTTGAGTCTTCTGTCATTTCAACTCTTCTAGTCTCAATTTCAGGTGGTTCTCTGTGTCGGTCTAGTTTAGGTCGGCCTCGTCCTCGTATTGGTTTTAATGGCTTAGGATTGGGTTCTTCGGGTTGGGTAAACTTCCTTAAGCTTGATGCATGGTACTTCCCCAATACAATTTCCGGCTCATCCATACTCGCAATTTGGAATGTAGTTGGACTACATTGTTTCACGATAAGGTAGGGTCCATCGCGTCGCGGTGCAAATTTGGATGTATAGCAATTCCTCGCTTGGCTCAAGGCGTGGACATCCACTAAAACTTCGTCTCCTTCCTTAAATGTTTCGTCTCTTCGATGCTGACCAATATAGGCCTTATTTCTGTCTAGGTTTAATTCTTGACGCTCTCGTGCTTGCCGTAATACTTTTGACATGGCTTGTAGGTGTGGGGTAACTTCGGACACAAAATTCTCTGACGTCACAATACTCCTCATATCTCTATGGACATCATCCGGCGATCTTAATTTTCGTCCAAAGGTCAAGTAGGAAGGGGTATATCCAGTCGTTTGACAAACGGCAGTGTTTAGGGCAAATCGCACCATAGGTAGTACTTGGTTCCATTTGGTGTGTTCTGTTTGGACAAATATGGCAATTTGTGTTTTCAAGTCCCTGTTACGCCGCTCTACAGGATTCGACTCTGGATGGTAAGCAGGTATTAGGCTTTGGTCAAAGCCTAAGCAATGAGCTGTTTGCTGCATCACAGCTGAGACAAACTGAGTGCCATTATCGCTGACAACTCGTCGTGGCACACCATATCTCAAGATCACCTCGTCAATTAAAGTTTTCGCACATGCCTCTGCAGTGGCAGACTTTAGTGAGAACAATTCTACCCAACGCGTGGCCACATCTTCGATTATGAAAATCCATCGATCTCCTTCAGCTGTCTCGGGTAACGGGCCAAAGAGATCCATAGCTAGAACCTCAAATCGTTGATTAGATGCTGGGGTTTGTAACAGTCCGCTAGGCTTCAGATTGCTGGGTTTGTATCGCTGACAATCTATACAACGAGTCACGTAGTGTTTTACGTCTCGACGCAAACTTGGCCAATAATATCGCTTCAGAATTCTGTCGATTGTGCGCTCTTTCCCTCCATGTCCTGCTAGAGGTGTATTATGATATTCTTTCAAGATAGTGGGTACTTCGCTTTGAGGTACAATCTGTTGGCCTTCTTCTTCGTCTAGTTCTGGGTCATATCTATATAAGATTCCGTTTACCATATGGTACCCTCTCTCAGTCCATCTTTTATAGTCTACTTCATTTGGTTCAGGTGACTCAAAACACTGTATTATCTTTCTTACATCTGGGTCGCTTAATTGGGCTTGTCTGATCTTGGCCGCACTCTCTGTTGGCATGTCAACAGCGACAAGATTTGTTTCTGTTGCATCTATGGTTGGTCTTGACAATGTATCGGCAATTACGTTGCTTCGTCCTGGTACGTACTCAATTCGAAGATCGTAAGCTTGGAGTGTTAGTGCCCATCTTGCCAAGCGTCCACTAGGCGATTTTAAAGATAACAACCACCTTAAAGGTTGATGATCACTCTTAATTACAACTTCTGACGACTCTAGGTAACCTCTAAACTTCTCCACAGACCAAACTACCGCAAGAGCTTCTCTTTCAGTTGTAGCATAGTTGCGTTCGGCTGAGGTCAATAATCTGCTCGCGTACTCCACTGGGCGCTCATCAGGCCCCTCCCCCTGGAGTAAAACTGCCCCTATTGCGTAAGCGCTGGCATCAGTTCTCAATATGTAAGGCATTGTGGGGTCTGCTTGTCGCAAAATCGGCTGACTTATCAACGACTCCTTTAAGGTTTCAAAAGCCTCCTGCTGTCGTTTGTCCCATTTCCACTTAGCTGTTTTCTTTGTCAGTTCTGTCAGTGGTCTAGCAACTTCTGCAAAATTGTTAATAAATCTTCTGAACCATGAACAGGTCTGTAGAAAGGTCAGCAGCTGTTTGACATTTTGAGGGGGTCTCATATCCTGGATTGCTGAGGTTTTCTCTTGACTAGGTAAAATACCTTGCGGTGTGATGACATGTCCCAGGTAATTTGCTTGTTCACACGCAAAAGAACACTTGGTCCTGTTTAAGTGCAATTTAAACAGTCTAAGTCGTTCAAACACCAGTTGAAGGGCTTGAAGATGTTCGTTAAATGTTTCTGACAATATTATCAGATCATCTAGATAAGCTAATATAGTCAGCTGTTGTAGTCCACTACGAAACCGGTCAATCATGCGTTGGAATGTCGAAGGGGCATTGCGCAGTCCGAATGGCATCACATTGTAACGAAACAGTCCAAACGGTGTGATGAATGCGGTTTTATCTCGATCAGCTGGTCTAACACTTATCTGGTGATAACCTGATTTTAGATCCAAAGTTGTCATAAATGGTGTTTGTTTGGCTTTGTGCAAAAGATCATCAAGTCTTGGTAGTGGGTATCTGTCTGGTTGGGTAATGGCATTAAGTCGTTGGTAATCGACACACAACCTAGTTTCGCCGTTCTTTTTCGGCACCAAAACGACCGGGGATGAATAAGCAGATTCACATTCCTCAATAAATCCCTTTTCCAGAAGTTTGTCCAGTTCTTTTTGTAAGATTTCTTTCTTTGGTTCAGACATCCTATAGGGTGGAACAGAAATTGGAACATCATCTGTCAATTTTATTGCATGCTCAGCAAAAGGAGTGGATTCACTTCCTGCCTCAAGTGAGAACAAATCAGAATATCTGTTTAACAATGTGTTAAGTTGTCTTTGTTCTTCTTTACTTATTGTTTTTCCTTCATCTGTTCGAAGGTCAAATTCTGAAATTTCTGGTGCACTGATCTCCGCAATATCAGTTCTTTCCAAGTTGCTTGCTCTAGAGGTGGTTAGGACAATTTCCTGTTCCAGTATTATGTCCTCTTCTTGCCAGGGTTTATCCTTGAAGAACCATTTATTTCCTGGCGTATCCAAAACTATTCCAGCTTGTTGGATAAACTCAACGCCTAAAAGTGTTCTACTTTTGTGATGGTCTTCAACAGATATGAAAGTAGTGGCTATATCCCTTTGACCAATCCTGACAATCACGTCAGGAAATATACAAGCTTCTATAAGACGCTCAATACCATCTGCTAGTGTCATAGACAAAGTTTGGCGGTTGTAAGGCAGACCATGTTTTATAAATAAGGCTCTCAGTGATGCACTTGCTATATTCGACTTAGCTCCAGTATCAACTAATGCATAACCTTTGGCTTTTAGTATCTGAATTTCCAACATTGGGCGTCTGCATGGCTCACGATTAAACGTTTGGCAGAAAAACTCAGCTTCAAGTGAACTTGCAGAAGTTCGAGGGCCTTTATGAGTTGGACACATAGTTCGAACATGTCCAACTTTCCCACATCCATAGCAGACAAGCGAAGATGACCTTGTTTCAGGTGGCTTTGATGTCGAATCGGTTTGATTTGGGCTTCTTGGAGCTTCATTAACACTTAAGTTTGCCAGTTTTCGACAATCAGCTTTGGAGTGTCCGTAGTTTCTGCAATATGCGCACTGCAGCTTCTGTTTCCTCATTTCTGACTCTGACTTAGTGGTACTAAACCCTTTTCGTTCATTGATGGCCAGTTCCACTTTTCGAGCAGCTTCTATTAAATCCTTGAAGGTTCGACAACTGTCACGGTTAAGCCTTTCTCTTACTTGAGGACTTAACAAGCCAAAAACCATGTCCAATTGGGCAGCTTCTGGTAGAGGATGGCTTTTTGGAAGTTTAGCTAACAATGCTCTTGCTTTACTAATGAATTAGTCTGTGGTTTCATCAGCTTTTTGCTCACAGGAGAACAGTTCTCTGTAAATTTGATAAGCTGGCTTGACATTACCATATGAGTGTCTTAATGCCTCTAAAGCTTCATCAAAAGATGTCACATTACTTTTAATTCCTTGCCACCATGTAGCAGCATCACCTTGTAAAAGCATAGATAATCCCTTAAGTGCATTCTCATCTGATACATTTAAACATTCTTTGTACACAGAGACACCATCAATAAATGCACTAACATCATCCCTGCCTCCTGAAAATCTAGATGTGCATTGGGAAAAATTGCCATGGTTTGAGACTGCGGTAGGTGTATGATCAACTCGTAGTTCTTGTAGAAGGGTATGCAACATGTCTGGGGTCATTATGACCTGGGTGACCATAGGTGGAACCTCCTCATCGGACATGATGAACGAAACGAAACGTTTAGCCAATAGAACCTACTCAGTTCAGCCCTGATTGACTAAAATAAACGCGAACGCGAAAGGTCCACAACTTAGCAAGTACTTTATATAATGTCTTCAGCAACCATAAACATGCAAAGTAACACAACTTGCCCTGTTTGTCACTTAATAGGTTATATTACACACTAGTCTAGTTAAATACAACCTGTAATTGTTGCACTGCTTCAAGGAAGTCCAAAAACTTGCAAATTCTATATTGGTACATCAACAAATGTACAGATCTAAGATGAACTAAAAGACAGTGTCAATCTCAGACAGGTTAATCCAGGAATGTTGTAGGAACTGCTCACAGTGTCCTTTCACAATATTGGTACATAAACGAATGTACAGATCTAAGATGAACTGAAAGACAGTGTCAATCTCAGACAGGTTAATCCAGGAATGTTGTAGGAACCGCGCACAGTGTCCTTTCACATTCAAAGTATTTCCAAGTCACAAAACCTCAGGGAATGCTTCTTGCCACAAGTTAGGGCGCCATTTGTAGCCTGGGGTTTATCACCCTCGACTGGTTTAAGGGGTTCGGTAAGAAGCAATTAGTAGTTCTGGACAAGGAAAAGCACACACAGGTCTTAACTCGAAAATTATTATATTATTTTTCACAGAATCCAAAAAAGCTTAGTCATCTAATCTAACCACATTCTAGTCACTCACTTCTCGTTCTCTCTCTCTCTCTCACTGTCACTGTCACTGTCACTCTTCTCCTCTTCCCAACGGGGCGGTCGGTCTGTTACAGTACTATGTGTTTAGCAATATTTTCAGGGTCAGGATACCTTCTATTATAGGTTTTTGATGAATGGGAGTCCAGAGTCAAGGCAAAAGCAAGGAGAATTCACTTCGCAGAGCGAAGAGTTAACTGGGGGTACTGACAAATCTTGAAAGAGTCTGTTGGAAATCTTGTCAAAGATATTGATATATGGACATCCCAAAGTTATTGAATTCGGCTTTAAAAAAAGGACAAAAAGTAAACCCAGATATCAAATTAAGAAAATTCAGTGCAGAAAGTTCAGAGAATAGGGACAAGATGGCCGCCAATGATGTTTTGCTTGAGAGTGCTTCTAATGATTTTAAGTGTAAACACTGTAAAAAGGATGTTGTAAATTCAGTGAAGTGCATAAAATGTGACGAGTTATTTCACCCTAGTTGTTTGGTCCAGTCTGCGCGGGCTAAAAATGCCGTGTGTCGTCATGAACCTCAAAACCAATCCGGTGACACCTCTAACCTCAAAACTGCATCGGACCATTCGGACCCACGCATGACTTCCCTGATGACCGAAAACTGTCTATTGCGTGAGCTAGTGGAGGAAACCAAGTAAAAAAATGCAATACTAAATGAAAATTGTGATTTATTAAAGGAAAAAGTAAAAACCTTGCTTGAAACTGTAAAAATGCATGAAAATACCATACTGGAATTAAAAGCAAAAAAACGACAAAGAACGTCAAGGTCAGGTAAATCCGACGCCGCCTTCCTTGTCGATATCAACAATTGTTCGAGATAGTAATAAACATAAACAACCACGGGTCCAAAGGAAGGAGTTTCAAAGAAGGCTTGGCATTCTTAATATTTTAAAGAACAAATATCCTGAATGCAATAAAATTTACTCCGAAATGAAGATCGAATATAGCAAACTTTTGAGAGAAGCAAAGAGTGGTTTTATATAAATAAGATATCTCATTCTGACAATAAAAGCAAAACAACATGGAATATTGTTAACGATCTGACGGGAAATCAAAAAAAGAAGGATTGTCCTCTGCCCCAGCGCGATTTACAAGATTTGACAAATTACTTTAATGCAATGTTTATAAACGCTGCTCAGGAAGCCCTAAGTAACAGAGGCCGTTATCAACCAGACACAAACTCTCATTCGCACATTAATGTAAACGTGAACTCCATTTATCTATCTATGATGGATGAGAGTGAACTTATACGTATTTCCAAAAACCTAAAATTAAAGCGTTGTGCTGGTGATGATGAAGTCCCACTGTTTATTCTTAAAAGATGCATAGAGGTGATAACAGAGCCACTCGTTCACATAATAAATACTTCTTTCATTGAGGGTATATACCCGACTGCCCTAAAAACAGCCACTGTTATACCATTATTTAAAAAGGGCAATACAATATGCTCGAAAATTACCGACCCATTAGCATATTGACTTCTTTTTCAAAGCTCTTTGAACGAGCTTTTTACAATAGAATTGTTAATTTTTTCGGATCTAATAAATTACTTTCTAGCTTTCAGCATGGTTTTCTGCGGCGTAGATCTGTGGAGACAGCAATTTTTGAGTTGACCTCTGAGATTTCAGAGGCTCTGGAGGAGGGAAATCTTTGTGCAGGGCTCTTCCTCGATTTGTCCAAGGCGTTCGACTGCCTTAACCATAGAAGTCTACTTTGTAAACTTAATAGATACGGTATTAGGGGATGTGCTTTCTCGTGGGTAGAGTCCTATCTCAAAGGTCGTACTCAGTATGTGACATATAAAGGACAAAAAATCGGAGAGCCTTCAATTCAAATTAGGTGTACCCCAGGGCAGTATACTGGGTTCTCTTCTTTTCATTATTTATTTGAACGATCTGCCACATGCTCTTCATAATGATAACTGCTTAATAAACTATGCAGATGATACTAAGTTGATCATAAAAGAAGCAAGTCTATCAAAATTGGTATTGCGGATAGAAGAACAATATGACTTAATAAAGAAGTGGTTTGATAGTAACGGCTTAATTTTAAATTCGGACAAATCACAGTGTGTTTTCTTCCGGACTCAACAAATTAAGGTTAATGTGCCTTCTGAACTTGTGTTCGATCCTAACATATTGACGGTGACGAGCGAGAGTAGATTTCTTGGTGTGATCACTGATTCATCACTTAATTCTCACAAGTGGTCTGCTCATGTTGAGGGTCTGTGTAAAAAGCTTAACACTGTCTGCTATAGTCTCCGAATTATAACTAAATACCTTCATTTGGATGTGTCAAAATTGGTATACAACGGTGTTTTCCTATTGTTTTTACGTTATGGCATAATTTTCTGGGGCAGTGGAACAAATCTGGATAAAGCTTTTATTATTCAGAAATTGGCTATAAGAATAATATTCAAAATGCAATACCGAGAATCGTGCCGCGGTGTTTTTAGAAGAACCGCCCCAGCATTATACATTTATGAGTGTGTTGTTTTTTTAAGGAAGCATCCTGAAAAGTTTCTCCGTTTTGAAATAACACATGGTTTTGACACGAGAAATAAATTATACAGCTACAATTATCCTAGACATCATCTGACCTTGAGTGAGAAAAACTGTACCTACTCTTGTCTTATGTTATACAATAGGCTGCCTGTATCATTAAAAACAGTGACCATACTCTTTGGGTGAGTATATGAATTTTATCGGCCCCACCAGTGCATGCTCATGAAGTGTAATTCAATGTTTTGTTGTTTTAAATTTGTTGTAATGTTCGATTTTAAGGTATATTACATAATTGACAATTACATACTAAATTTCAGTGTAACGCGGTTTTATTGATTGATTTTTAATGATTTGTATTGTATCCATTTTTAAATTTTAATGTGCATTTGCACTTTAATTCTGTATGACCTGTTTCAAACTTTGTGTACTTACGCAAATATGTTTTGAAATAAATGCCTTTTTGACTTTTTTGACTTTGAAAGAGGCAAAAAAAATGTTTAGGTACCTATGTTTTCTTCAAGTGCTCCGATCACCCTAATAATAATAAGCTTTTTAGATGAAACACTTCAGGTAACTGAATTGTTAAGAAAAAACTTAGATATGTTACATTGTAACTTTAAGAATATTATAAAGAATATAAATCTGTTACAAAACAACATTAAACACATTTCGAAATAACCGCGTAAACCGCTGAGACATCAAGATGACAGGTGTGCTCGTTTCATGTGACGTGAAAATGCGAGTAACTCGAATGTTACTCTCACGACGCATTCTCAGAATTAATCCGAGTTTAATTGTGATCTTTACGTTAGATGGTAGATAAAATTAATAAACTAATTATCAGTACAAAACACGGACTTTCCGCTTATTAGTTTACCCGCATATAAATTTTAAACAAAAGCAAAAAAAAACCGGGAGTAACACGAGATCGTTAAAATCGATCACTGACATCCAAACTATTACCATAACCTGAGTTATTGAATATACGCGGTTTGTTTACAATTGAAAATTAGGAAAACCGAAGAAAAGAGTTTAATATAAGTGACTTAATTAGTAACTGTAGGTTACAACGGAATGATGGAAAAAGAAAAAGGCAACGCCAATTGAAATGGAGCCAATACCGGATTTGCTAAATACAATAATATTATAAACATTACAAGTAAGTTCTTGACAATTAGGTGAATGAGTGCACTGTTAAATTAATTAAAAATTGCTAAAATGCATTGAAATAACAAAGTTAATAACTGATCATTACTAGTGCCGAAAAGTGAACGTTACAGCCTTATCTAAAAGCATGCTAAGAAATTGTAATATCACGTCGTATATTATAATTTATATTTAGATTAATAAACTCACATTTTAATAACATTAAACTTTATTAAATAAAATGCTGACTAACTACATGGTTTTTTTTCTTAACTACTACTTTTCGCTGACTCATTCTGTCAAGTCATTTTTTATAAAACTGTCACATGTCTATGAACATGACAACAATGACACATAACTGTAGTTATGACATCTCCCCATTTTATAAAAGGAATTAATAGTCAAATGAATCATAAATTCTAAAAAAAAACTACCTTCTAAACTCTTGACAAATCATAGTCCTTAAACCTACTAGGAGGTTTAACTAACCTACCCGAACGCGTCTGAGTACACGGTATAACGTCACTACCATTGTCCAACAAAGTCCTTGACACTTTGCACCGCGTTAAATAAATCACCCTGAATTTCACATTTTTTATTACTAGCATTCTTAAGCTCTAACATCTCACTTCTACTAGTGAAGTCATTCTCAATAATCTTTCTTGCAAACTTAAGTCAGTGATACCCATCACCAACTTATCTCGAATCAACTGATCTTGTAAATACTGAAATTCACATGACTGTGCAAGTTTCTTCACATCTGTTAGGAATTCTTCAAACTTTTCTCCTGGGTTTTGAACTCGTTTATTAAACATATACCTCTCGTACACAATATTCTTTTTTGGATTACAGTAGCCCTCAAATGCACCTAGCACTTTTACCAGTTCCTTTTTATCAGCTGGTAGTAGTTGAAAAGTGTTAAAAAGTTCTACTGCTTCTTCACCTATTATATTTAAGAAAATAGCAGCCTTTATTTCCTCACTTTCCTTATCTTTTCCAGAAGCAACCATAAAGATGTCAAAATTTTGTCTAAATTTTCGCCAGTTATCACTAATACATCCCATCAGTGAAAGTGATTTTGGGGCTCTCACGGCACCACTCATTTTGGATACTTTGTATAATACTTGTGTTAACTTCTTGTAATTTTTTATTCTGCTTTTCCTTGTGGCTAGACTTTCTCAGCACTGCAGGTTCATCGACTGCGCCATGTAATATCACGTCGTATATTATAATTTATATTTAGATTAACAAACTCACATTTTAATAACATTAAACTTTATTAAATAAAATGCTGACTAACTACATGATATTTTTCTTAACTACTACTTTTCGCTGACTCATTCTGTCAAAAGTCATTTTTTATAAAACTGTCACATGTCTATGACCATGACAACAATGACACATGTGGCGTCTTGCTGAACTAGGGTTCGATTTCTGTGCTAATTGTCACGTGTTTTGTACCTAGGGTTCAACGAACTTGATTGCCAGCTGAGTTGTTTCTGATTAAGGATACACAGGGATATTAATTCTTTCACAACAGTTTATTGATAACACAACAAATTCCACTTGGAAATAAAAATTATGATTTTTGTACAGGCTACACACATTGTTTTGTACTAACAGAAAAATGCAGAATGTTCATAACTGCTCATCATTGAAAAACGTGTTACTGTCCGCCAACTGTCAAATGTCACACACTTCACCGTCTGTGTGTTTTCTGTCATCGTGGCTGGATACTCCATATACCCCTCCTCCAGTGACGTCGTCACTGTTGTCCTGGAAACGGACGGTTTTCTTGCTAGACAAGATGTTCTGATTGTGGAAGGAATAGTCATGGTCATGACGAACTGCCGCTGCTTGGTCTTCTTGCAAGATGTATGCTGGCTTGACTCGGTCTAGGCTAACCTTGGTCACATGTCCATTCACGCGAATGTGTATGGTTTTGTCATTCCGTGCAATAACTTCGTGTGGTCCGGTATAAGGTGCTGATAGAGGTCTACGCACCATATCTTCACGCAGAAAAATGTGGGTCGCAGTCTTTAGGTCAGGGCTAACAAACGGTTTTTGTTTTGAGTTCCATTTTGTAGGAGCTGGTTGCATAAAACTCAAATTCTCCTTCAAGTTTTGCATGAATAGGCTTAAAGGTGGTGAATTTTGATTCGGTGAAAACATCTCAGATGGTAATCGTAGTCCTTCTCCATACAAAATTTCGGCTGAGGAATATTTGGCGTCATCCCTTAAAGCTGTCCTTAATCCAAGGAGTACTGCAGGGAGTGCTGATAACCAATCCGGTTTGTTGTGAGCTGTGATGGCAGTTTTTAACGTTCTATGGAAACGTTCTATTTTTCCATTGCTTTGTGGGTGGTAAGCTGTAGTCCTAACTCTTCTGATGCCCAACAAAGTATAAAAACTGGTAAATAAAGCACTCTCGAACTGAGTTCCACGGTCAGTTTTGATAATCTCTGGTGAACCAAATCTGGAAATCCAATGCATAAAAATTGATCGAACAACTGTCTCAGTTCGAATGTCTGCTACAGGAATAACTTCTGGCCAATGTGAATAACGGTCAATTAAGGTTATGCAGTATCTAAAGCTTTCACATACTGGTAAGGGTCCAACAATGTCAAGGTGTACACATGAAAATCTAGCTTTAGGTGTGGGTACTGTTGACAATTCAGTTTTTGTGTGTTTATGTACTTTTGACCTTTGGCAAGATATACATGTTTTAGCCCACAAATGTACGTCCTTATTCATTGATGGCCAAAAAAACTTTTCTGTCACTAACCTGCGTGTTTCCCGGATGCCTGCATGTGCCAACCCATGGATTGAGTCGAATACTTGTTTCCGAAATCCTTTCGGTACGTAAGGTCGAAATTTTCCAGTGGATGTTTCGCAAGTTAGGCTAAGTTTTAGCGCTGGAAATTTTAGGTTTTCAAATTTCATGTCAAGCTGCTGTTGGTATTGTTTAAGTTCTTCGTCGTCAAGCTGTGCCTTTGCGATCTCTTCATAGTTTAAAGAAGCTGTATATGAAATTTCTTGGACTCGAGACAGTGCGTCTGCTGCTTCGTTCTCTTCCCCTTTTAAGTACTTAATGGTTGTAGTAAATTGACTGATGAACTCTAACTGTCTAGCACGCCGTGTTGTTTCTCTGGAGTTACTGCTATGTTTTGTATGAAAAGCATAAATCAATGGTTTATGATCAGTATAGATAGTTACTTCTCTGCCCTCTAAGTAGATTCTAAAGTGTATCACAGCAGCATATATAGCGAGAAGTTCGCGGTCGTATGTGCTGTATTTGACTTCTGAAACGCTGAGTTTCTTTGAGAAAAATCCTAAGGGTCGCTTATCACTCTGCTGTGAGTCAGCTCCAATACTGGTTTCTGATGCGTCGCAAATTAACGCTAATTCTGAATTGTCTGGGTAAGCTAAACTTGCGGTTGAAGTCAGACTTTCTTTGCAACTTTGAAAAGCATTTTCCATACTATTAGTCCAATCTATCGGAGTTTTATCGTTCTTTTTTGTCTTGTTGTGGAGAACGTCATGA
The DNA here is from genome assembly GCF_016097725.1 of Ips typographus. NCBI lineage: Eukaryota > Metazoa > Arthropoda > Insecta > Coleoptera > Curculionidae > Ips > Ips typographus. The sequence continues at coordinate 36,981 of NC_138432.1, forward strand.
AGAGGAGCTTGTAGCTCAGCTGCATTAGGAATGTGTCGCCTATAAAAGTTTATGAGTCCTAAGAAACGTCGAAGTTCTTGAATGTTAGTAGGTTTCTTGTATTCTCGTAAGGCAGTGGTTTTCTCTGGAAGTGGTGAAATTCCGGTATTTGTGATTCTGAAACCCAAAAAATCAACTTCCTTTTTACCAAAGTGGCACTTTTGAATGTTAATGTTTATGTGATGAACAGCTAGTTTGTCTAATACGAGTGAAACATGTTCCTGATGTTGTTCGAAGGTCTCTGAAGCAATCAGAATGTCATCGATGTACACAAAAACGAAGTCCAGTCCCCTTAACACTTGGTCGATGAATCTCTGGAACGTCTGTCCGGCATTTCGTAACCCAAATGGCATCTTTAAAAATTCGTATAGCCCAAATGGAGTTGTTACTGCTGTTTTTGGAATGGATTCACTGGCAACTGGAATCTGATTATAAGCTCGCACGATGTCCAATGTAGTAAAAAAATTAGCTTTATTAAGAATGTACACACAGTCTAACATGTTTGGAACAGGATACCTGTCTGGCACAGTTACAGCATTAAGTTTCCGGTAGTCACCACATGGCCTCCATTGTCCATTCTTTTTAGGGGCAAGATGTAAAGGTGATGCCCAAGGTGATTTGGACGGTTGACAGATGCCTTCAGCGACCATCTGTTCAAATTTCTTTTTGGCTGACAAGTATTTTTCAGGAGGTAATCGTCTAGGGCGACTTGTGATTGGTACAATGGCAGGAAACGTCTCGATTAAATGTTCTGCGGTCACAGTTGGCATGTTAGCTTCTGGGGTGTTGGTTTTCTCTTGATAACGCTGCAGAATTGCTTGCCAAGTAGTGCTGACCTGTGAAGTTACAAAACATGATAAAGAAATAGAGTGGTCATCTTTATTTATTGTGATCTGATTAATCCTGGACCTGATGTGAGTTGTGTTGTCAATTAGCTCATTGTTGGCCACGTCAACTAACAACTGATAATGTCTGAGGAAATCTGCACCCAGGAGTGGTTTTGTCACGTCGCAAATGCAAAAATCCCACTTAAGTTCTCGCCTTAATCCTAGGTTTAAAAACAATGGCTTTTTTCCATAGGTGTGGATGGGTGTGCCGGTTGCGGTGTACAGTGTGAAATTAGTGGGCTTTAAGTTTTGGTAGTTAAACACAAAAGTTTTTGGAATAACAGAAACGTCTGCGTCTGTATCAATAAGAAATGACAAGTTGTTGCGTTTATCATGTATATACAGCCTATTAATAGTTTGGTTGTCAGATGCCGATTTGTTTCTGGTATCCGAGGTGACATCTGACAACGTATTTAGTTTTTTTGATTGGTACTCACCCCAGGGGTAAAGTTACAAGGTTCTTCGCACTTACGGGCTTTTTCACCATACTTGTAATGGAATCTGCACATGGGATACTTCTTTTCCTCTCTAGTTTGAGAATGCTGTCTACGCCTAGATGTGGACTCCAGTTTCTCAATTCTTTTTACCAGCTTATCGAAATCCTCCATTGTAATTACCTGGGGGCGTTGTTCTTTGACTGGCGGACGTAAAGTGGCCTCATTAAGGTAGGACGAACTGGTGTGTTCAGCAATAGCGTCGGCAGTTACCCCAAGTTCCATTAAGTTGCCTTTGGTGGCACTTAGTATGCCCCTCGTGTGGCTAGGCAGTCTCTCCATCCATACATTTTTTAGGAAGGTTTCATCCATTTCAGGTGCTAGGAGTCTCATTTCCCGAAGTAAGGTGGAGGGTTTCCTGTCACCCAATGACATTTCGTTCAGCAGTGTCTTAAAACGTTTGGTATCGCTCAGGCTGTTTTCTTTGAGCAACCTCTCCTTTAACTGTTGATAAGGATCGTCGTTTTCCTGAGGGGTGTTGGTAAGTAAGTCTAAAACAATGTCGCATTGGTCCTCTGCTAATACGCTGACAACCGCGTCAAATTTTGTAATAGATCGGGTGATGTTGGCTGCACGGAATTGCGCTTCAGCCCTACCAAACCATGCTGCTGGCTTGGAGGTCCAAAAGGCGGTGAGTTTTAGGGAAACGTTGTTGTCCAGTGGTTGTTGCATTATACGATTTGGCGGCTCAACCATGCTTGTGTTGTCGGAATTATCCTCATTAATCATCATTTTGTGTGTCTCTGGTCTCTTATGATATTTAGGACTTGGGAGAGCTTAGGTTTCGGCACCAATTGTGGCGTCTTGCTGAACTAGGGTTCGATTTCTGTGCTAATTGTCACGTGTTTTGTACCTAGGGTTCAACCAACTTGATCGCCAGCTGAGTTGTTTCTGATTAAGGATACACAGGGATATTAATTCTTTCACAACAGTTTATTGATAACACAACAAATTCCACTTGGAAATAAAAATTATGATTTTTGTACAGGCTACACACATTGTTTTGTACTAACAGAAAAATGCAGAATGTTCATAACTGCTCATCATTGAAAAACGTGTTACTGTCCGCCAACTGTCAAATGTCACACACTTCACCGTCTGTGTGTTTTCTGTCATCGTGGCTGGATACTCCATACACATAACTGTAGTTATGACAGAAATAGTAATCATATTTTTTAATAAAGTGGTGAGTTTAAATATTAGTTCTAGAAACCTCTTATATGAGACAATCAGCCTTATGCCGTAAATCCATCGACTTCATTTCAAGTTTGAAACGCAAGAAAAATGACGTAAAGTTGACAGTTGACAGACCTTTTCAATAAAAATGGCGATTCAGTATGATGTAGGCTCCAATTGATTGACATGTATCTCAATGTATTGAAATTTAGTCAAGTTGCCTTGCAAAATCTTCGTATTGATATACGCTAAAGACAAACATTGACATAAATTGCAAGTCAAGGTTGAGATGGTTATCGTAAACATAAATGTTGCACGATAAATGCCTTGAAGCAATGATTTCAACAGAAATCTAATCTATAAAATTTGTTTACATTCTTCAACCCAAACAAGAAAGAAGTGTTTGGTTTTAAAAATGGATGTGGTGGTATTTATAGAATTGCTAGAGGACATGATCCAAAGGTAAGTAATTTATTAATTATATAGTTGCACTTCTGTAATACTGTTTGCTCAATTAAGTTCAAGAATCTGTAAAAAAAACTATTTGCATAAACATTTATTATGATGTTCTTTTAGAGGTGTTATGAATAGAAGTAAGAAATATTTAAGGGACAATAGTGATTCCGTATCCCTTCCCGAAGAGTCTTTTAAGAGGCTTTACAGGTTGTGTAGAGGATTGGCGCATTGGCTGCTACAGGAAATAGGTCCTTATATGTGGGAAAATGAGAGGACCACTGCTATTCCCATACCTCTACGCGTAAGTATTTCAAATTAACAAAAATCAACGTTTACTGAACTCATTTCAAGTGTATTGAACTAGCTCATCATCAGGGACATTAGTGAAGTATAATATTTTTAGGTGATTACAACACTGCACTTTATAAGTCAAGGATCTTACCAAAAAGGAATAGGACAAGATTACTTAATAAGTATGGATCAAAGTTCTGTGAGCAGATGCATAAATGAGGTTACCAACATAATAATAGATGTTCTTGGACATGTGATTAAGTTTCCTGAATCAGCAGAGGAAAAAAATAGGAAAAAGCTTTTGTAGGTCACCATTAAAAATTACATTTTTTTAGTTTTATGAATTTTAAAAAAAGTAAACAGCTAATTTATCTTTAAGATTTACTGAGAAGGGTGCATTTCCTGGTATAATAGGTTGCATTGACTGCACGCAGATTGCAATAGTTCTCCAAAAACCCAAGATCCAGAAATGCCAGGGGTATTTTATTGTCGAAAGCAGTTCTACAGTTTGAATGTGCAAATAGTGAGTATATAATAAATTTCCAGTTTAAACAATAATAAGTCAGTGGAAAGATCATCATTTTTAAAAACATGTATTATTTTTTACACGTATACAGATTTGCAATGCATTATTAAAAATTTTGAACATTAACGCCCGCTTTCCTATCTGTGCACGACTCTGCAATTTGGCAGACATCAATTGTTCGCACACATTTAGCAAGAAATTTTAGAGAACATAGAAATGAGTTGACTTATTTACTAGGTATCTTAACAAAAGAAAGCTTTAGTTTTGCTTTGCCTTTTTTTCAAATACAATCATATTACATGTGCTAATTAGACTCTGTTATAGGTGATCCTGGATACCCTCTTGAGCCTTGGCTGTTAACTCCTATTCTCCATCCACAAAATGATATGCTCTCTTTTAAAACATCGAACATGCTCACCAGAGAAGGCAGCCAATATAATTTATTCCTGTGCTATTTTACATAACCTTTGTATTTTAAGGAATGAAAATTTAGACGACTACAATGCTATGCAACTTTATTAGAAAAATCTTAAGCCAAACACGATTAATCCTTGTTTTTTGTTTAGAAATATTGAATAATGATAATGAAGGTGATGAAAATGTGGAGGATCATGAAACGATAAATAATTTGCAGCAAGGGCGAATTGTAATAGACATAATACAAAATTATTTCAGAAATGTGGAAGAGGTGAACAATAATTTTCTTTTTTACCAATATAATAATTGTTTAACTATAAAATTATGTTTAACAACTTTTGTAATGCAATACTAACAGATTTATATTCTTTATAATATTCTTAAAGTACACAAAGTTTGAAACAGGTCATACAGAATTAAAGTGCAAATGCACACTAAAATTTAAAAATGGATACAATACAAATCATTAAAAATCAATCAATAGAACCGCGTTACACTGAAATTTAGTATGTTATTGTCAATTATGTAATATACCTTAAAATCGAACATTACAACAAATTTAAAACAACAAAACATTGAATTACACTTCATGAGCATGCACTGGTGGGGCCGATAAAATTCATATACTCACCCAAAGAGTATGGTCACTGTTTTTAATGATACAGGCAGCCTATTGTATAACATAAGACAAGAGTAGGTACAGTTTTTCTCACTCAAGGTCAGATGATGTCTAGGATAATTGTAGCTGTATAATTTATTTCTCGTGTCAAAACCATGTGTTATTTCAAAACGGAGAAACTTTTCAGGATGCTTCCTTAAAAAAACAACACACTCATAAATGTATAATGCTGGGGCGGTTAAGAGTCCGCTTCTTCTAAAAACACCGCGGCACGATTCTCGGTATTGCATTTTGAATATTATTCTTATAGCCAATTTCTGAATAATAAAAGCTTTATCCAGATTTGTTCCACTGCCCCAGAAAATTATGCCATAACGTAAAAACAATAGGAAAACACCGTTGTATACCAATTTTGACACATCCAAATGAAGGTATTTAGTTATAATTCGGAGACTATAGCAGACAGTGTTAAGCTTTTTACACAGACCCTCAACATGAGCAGACCACTTGTGAGAATTAAGTGATGAATCAGTGATCACACCAAGAAATCTACTCTCGCTCGTCACCGTCAATATGTTAGGATCGAACACAAGTTCAGAAGGCACATTAACCTTAATTTGTTGAGTCCGGAAGAAAACACACTGTGATTTGTCCGAATTTAAAATTAAGCCGTTACTATCAAACCACTTCTTTATTAAGTCATATTGTTCTTCTATCCGCAATACCAATTTTGATAGACTTGCTTCTTTTATGATCAACTTAGTATCATCTGCATAGTTTATTAAGCAGTTATCATTATGAAGAGCATGTGGCAGATCGTTCAAATAAATAATGAAAAGAAGAGAACCCAGTATACTGCCCTGGGGTACACCTAATTTGAATTGAAGGCTCTCCGATTTTTTGTCCTTTATATGTCACATACTGAGTACGACCTTTGAGATAGGACTCTACCCACGAGAAAGCACATCCCCTAATACCGTATCTATTAAGTTTACAAAGTAGACTTCTATGGTTAAGGCAGTCGAACGCCTTGGACAAATCGAGGAAGAGCCCTGCACAAAGATTTCCCTCCTCCAGAGCCTCTGAAATCTCAGAGGTCAACTCAAAAATTGCTGTCTCCACAGATCTACGCCGCAGAAAACCATGCTGAAAGCTAGAAAGTAATTTATTAGATCCGAAAAAATTAACAATTCTATTGTAAAAAGCTCGTTCAAAGAGCTTTGAAAAAGAAGTCAATATGCTAATGGGTCGGTAATTTTCGAGCATATTTGTATTGCCCTTTTTAAATAATGGTATAACAGTGGCTGTTTTTAGGGCAGTCGGGTATATACCCTCAATGAAAGAAGTATTTATTATGTGAACGAGTGGCTCTGTTATCACCTCTATGCATCTTTTAAGAATAAACAGTGGGACTTCATCATCACCAGCACAACGCTTTAATTTTAGGTTTTTGGAAATACGTATAAGTTCACTCTCATCCATCATAGATAGATAAATGGAGTTCACGTTTACATTAATGTGCGAATGAGAGTTTGTGTCTGGTTGATAACGGCCTCTGTTACTTAGGGCTTCCTGAGCAGCGTTTATAAACATTGCATTAAAGTAATTTGTCAAATCTTGTAAATCGCGCTGGGGCAGAGGACAATCCTTCTTTTTTTGATTTCCCGTCAGATCGTTAACAATATTCCATGTTGTTTTGCTTTTATTGTCAGAATGAGATATCTTATTTATATAAAACCACTCTTTGCTTCTCTCAAAAGTTTGCTATATTCGATCTTCATTTCGGAGTAAATTTTATTGCATTCAGGATATTTGTTCTTTAAAATATTAAGAATGCCAAGCCTTCTTTGAAACTCCTTCCTTTGGACCCGTGGTTGTTTATGTTTATTACTATCTCGAACAATTGTTGATATCGACAAGGAAGGCGGCGTCGGATTTACCTGACCTTGACGTTCTTTGTCGTTTTTTGCTTTTAATTCCAGTATGGTATTTTCATGCATTTTTACAGTTTCAAGCAAGGTTTTTACTTTTTCCTTTAATAAATCACAATTTTCATTTAGTATTGCATTTTTTTACTTGGTTTCCTCCACTAGCTCACGCAATAGACAGTTTTCGGTCATCAGGGAAGTCATGCGTGGATCCGAATGGTCCGATGCAGTTTTGAGGTTAGAGGTGTCACCGGATTGGTTTTGAGGTTCATGACGACACACGGCATTTTTAGCCCGCGCAGACTGGACCAAACAACTAGGGTGAAATAACTCGTCACATTTTATGCACTTCACTGAATTTACAACATCCTTTTTACAGTGTTTACACTTAAAATCATTAGAAGGACTCTCAAGCAAAACATCATTGGCGGCCATCTTGTCCCTATTCTCTGAACTTTCTGCACTGAATTTTCTTAATTTGATATCTGGGTTTACTTTTTGTCTTTTTTTTAAAGCCGAATTCAATAACTTTGGGATGTCCATATATCAATATCTTTGACAAGACTTCCAACAGACTCTTTCATGATTTGTCAGTATCTCCACGACTGAAAGTCCACCCCCAGTTAACTCTTCGCTCTGCGAAGTGAATTCTCCTTGCTTTTGCCTTGACTCTGGACTCCCATTCATCAAAAACCTATAAAAGAAGGTATCCTGACCCTGAAAATATTGCTAAACACATAGTACAAATTTACTCGTTTCCAATTTTCCATAGTTCTTTTTGGACTGCAATTTTCTTGATTTAATTGGAGACAAAAATCTTTAAATGCTCCTTCATTTTGTGAAAACTGTTTTTTATACTGCAGGTACATTTTCAATTGTAGAAGACTGGTCCTTGCTTTCTTGTCTGCTACAAAGTTTAATGTAACAGTCTGTATCATACTTATTTATTCCAAAACGTGCTTACATTTAAAATAACCTGGATAAGCAAAATTTGTATTTATTTTTAGCAAGGGTTATTAGACCAAGCAAAAGCACTGGATTAAAATAAAATAAATAAAAACTGCAACAAATATGTTATATAATTTATTTTGAACTTAATTGAAACTTTATTTTATTTATGTTTTCATATTGTTGCAAAGCGAACTTTTGATTATTAGTTAGGATTTCTTTAGTTATTTGTTGTTACCCCTGTATGTTACGTTGCTTTGTTTACGTTCTACATTCTTTTGTCTGTGTTCTAGAAAATCCTGGCTCCGTTGCTTATATAGAGAGAGATTTATGTTATAACTTAATGAGTGTGAGAGAGAAAGTCAATTTCATGAATATTTGGGAACTTTCTAGAAACCATGGAAGCCTATACAGGGTAATTCAAATTCGACCCTCACCATTGGGATCTCAGAAACCATAAGAGATACGAGAAAGCTTAAATTGGGGCAAAGTTGCGCAATTTAAAGCTCAACCAAATGCTGTTTTAAAAATTTTGATTTTCCGAGTACTTCCGAAGATATCCGAAAAAAACTGAAAATTTGATTTTTTGTTTTTATTTATTTCTAACCTTATTTGAAGAGATATCCCAAAACTAAAAGCATCTTTTCATTGCCACTTTTTCCTAGCTATTCGATGATGGATTCAAATTTGCCACACGACGTTTCGTTTTCTGTCAGTCATCATCAACTTTCTTTTTTCTTATGGGCGCCATATTGGATTTTTAGCCCACCAAATAGTACGTTTTATTCTGATTTTAGTGATGTATCATAACTTATGATTTGCTTCATAAATAACAAAATAATTCAATAAAAACTATTTTTACTTTAGATATTGGCTTTGAGTTAATGGGCCGTTTTAAAAAATGTCATTATTTGACAGTACTTGTCAAACACGATAATTCGGACGATCATTAGATCGTCAATCATAGTTAAAAATGTATCTAGAAAAGAAACCCCCGCAGAAAATGTTATTATTATACAAGCATTGCTGAACTATTTAGGTTAATCAGAAAAACAGATTTGTTAGCATTATCTCTAACTTAAAAGGCTTATTTATGTTTCCAAGAGAAAGATCATCATTTTAGGAACTTAATTTTTTGCCAAGTTTCAATTTTTTATAATGTTAAGTGCAAGTTTATAGTTATTTATACAGTAAGTGACAAACCATTTTTTATTCATTCATATTTATTCGAGTGAGTAAACCGGTTTAAGTCACGTGTCTTATACAGTATTTTATTAAATTTCGACTTCTTATATTTAAAAAAAAAAACTAAAATTACAGTTCTATTAAATTTGCACCGCGCCCCGTAGATGTAACATTGATGTTTGTTTGTTTACATCTGTAAATAGGCGAATGTCATTCAGAGTAATTTAATAGTTATTTATACAGCAAGTGACTTAAACCATTTTTTATTCACGAAAAGAACGACTAGGTCCACAACCGGTTTAAGTCACGTGTACACCTTTGTGACTAAGTATGTTCAGGCCAATTGCGTGTGACAAGTACTACCAAGTAATCTTCATAAAACGGCTCATTCACTGAAAGGTAACAAAGATAAAATCTCTAAAAGCTCTAATGATCGTCCGAATTATCGTGTTTGACAAGTACTGTCAAATAATGACATTTTTTAAAACGGCCCATTAACTCAAAGCCAATAACTAAAGTAAAAATAGTTTTTATTGAATTATTTTGTTATTTATGAAGCAAATCATAAGTTATTATACATGACTAAAATCAGAATAAAACGTACTATTTGGTGGGCTAAAAATCCAATATGGCGCCCATAAGAAAAAAGAAAGTTGATGATGGCTGCCAAAAAACGAAACGTCGTGTGGCAAATTTGAATCCATCATCGAATAGCTGAGAAAAAGTGGCAATGAAAAGGTACTTTTAGTTTTGGAATGCCCCAATTTAAACTTTCTCGTATCTCTTATAGTTTCCGAGATCCCAATGGTGAGGGTCGAATTTGAATTACCCTGTATAAGCAGCTGAACCAGGCCTGGTTAGTTAGTTGTTGAGTTGATGGTAGTAGTGAAGTCGAAGTTGTCAGATAACGAGGTTAAGTGTCAGTGTCAGTTTATTGTTTTGTAAACAATATACAGTGTTGTACAAGAAGTGTGTCATTAAGGAGTACGACGGTACATTTGGTGTCAGAAGTGGGATTGGAGAATCAAAGAAGAGATCCAGAGGAAGACAGAATAAACCGACAAAAGCAGGTGTGTTGAATGCCTGTGAGTACACGACAACAAAGCGCCAAAATGGATGAAGGAATGAAACAACTTATGGAGATGATTCAAGCAATGAAAGCAAGCCAAGACCAAAAGTTCGAAGAAATGAAAGCGAGCCAAGACCAAAAGTTCGAAGAAATGAAAGCAAGCCAAATAAGTCAAGAGCAGTTCGAGGAGTTAAAAGCAAGCCAAATAAGTCAAGAGCAGTTCAAAGCAAGCCAAGACCAAATTAAAGACCAGTTTCAACGACAAGATGAAAAATTAGACCGAGTAATAAATGAAATAAAAGGAGAAATGGACAACAGGATGGAAATTTTGGAAGAAAAGGTAAATGAGAGGATAAGCGGTATGGAGGAGACCGTTCAGACCTTGCGAGAGGAATTTGACAAACTACAGGAAAAGTCTTCAAAGCCAACCGTAGTCGCCAGTTCTAGTGTCTGCTCAAATATTAAGCCACCAGTTTTCGACGGTAAGACCTCATGGCAGGTTTACAAAAAACAGTTTGAGGCTGCCGCAGAGGCCAACAATTGGACATCAAGTGACAAAGCCACTGCCTTGGTTTTGTCACTTCGAGAAGAAGCACTGGAGGTTTTGCAGACTTTGGACGAGAGCCAGTACAAAAACTACGAGGACTTAATCCAACATTTAGAGATGAGATTTGGAAATAAGCACCTAGAACAAGTATACGAAGCTCAGTTGTCTAGTAGGACCCAAAGAAGCACGGAAACACTTCAACAGTATGAAGCTGACATTGCTCGATTAGTTTGTCTGGCCTATCCAACGGTCTCTCAAGACATTAGAGAGCGAATGGCAGTACGGGCTTTTGTACGAGGTCTTAAAGATTGTGACACAGAGCAAGCAATACGATTAGCGAGATGCCAAACATTGCATGATGCTCTTGCCTACGCTTTGGAGTTTGAGGCGGTCAAGCAAGTATCACGCGGACATACTCGAGTGCGTCAAGTCAGAAGCCTTACACCGGAACCGAGAAACCGATCTTCCAATTCAGATCACACAATCACTCAGTCAGACTTGAATCGTCAGCTGGAGACATTTCGAAAAGAACTAATGGGAGCGTTAAACAGAAGAAGTCAGAACAACCGAAACGCTCAAACCACCACGTTTACTCGGTCATTGGAATGCTGGAACTGTGGAGAAAAGGGGCACATTCAATCGCAGTGCCGCAAACCTAGAAGAATGCAGAACCAGGAAAACGAAGAGTAGCCAGTTTTCCGGGGCAAAAGCTGGCTACGCAACACTGTCAAGCCCCACCAACCATAATCAAAGTAGCCCGTCTTCAGCACGAAAACACCAGCTTAATAGTGACCGGTAAGATTTGCGGCCGGGATTGCCAAATGGTTGTTGATACCGGTTTTTGCCATACTATCGTAAGGCCGGACATGGTGAAACACTGCAGGACTAGCGACACTGGTACAAAGTTTATATTGGAAACTGCCGCTGGTGAGTCAATGCCTTTTCTGGGAATCCATGAAGCTGAAGTGAAGCTTGCGCGGCATGTCTTCAACCATACCGTTTTTGTGGCCAACATAACTGATGACGTCTTAATGGGCTTAGATCTTATGGAGCAACACAAGTTCCAGCTGGATTTGGAGAATAGACTGATCAAGACTGGACAAGACGAGATTGTTATGATGACACCCGAACAAGATATGCGTGTGAGGAAAGTCACGTTGCAAGAAGATGTCAACTTACCTGCAAGATCAGAGACCATCGTTAAAGTTAATTTGGATAAAAAAACGGAATTGAGCAAACTTCAGCTGATAGAACCGAGTTATGAAGAGGAAGATGATGCTGTGAAGAAGGGAGTTCTTGTAGCCCGCACCCTAGTCCAGCAGAAAAACGGCCAAGCATACGTAAAAGTCGCCAATTTGAAAGATTGTGGTCAAAGATTAAAAAAAGGCGATATAATAGCCAAATCCGAACCAGTACTTATGGTGACTAAGGAGTCGCACGAAACAAAACCAAACCCCGACAGTGACCTTCCTGAGTGTTTGGTGCACTTAATGAAAAAGACGAGCTCAATTTTGACTGATCAAGAAAAACAGACTTTTGGCCGTTTGCTTCACGACTACAAGGACGTGTTCGCCTTAAATGAAACGGATTTGGGAAGAACTCATTTAGTGAGGCATAAAATTGAAACAGGGGATTATTTGCCCATTAAGCAGAGACCCAGACGACTCCCATTGGCTAAGCAGGCAGAAGTGGAAAATCTTATACAGGACATGGCGGTTCGCAGCGTCATTGAGCCATCCACCAGCCCTTGGAGTTCTCCTGTGGTACTTGTTACTAAGAAAGATGGGTCGACAAGATTCTGCGTGGACTATAGAAGACTAAATGAAGTTACTAAGAAAGACAGTTATCCCTTGCCCAGAATAGATGACACCATAGACACTCTGGCTAACGCAAAGTGGTTTTCCACCTTGGATCTAAAAAGTGGATACTGGCAAGTGGAGATGGATCAACGGGACAAAGAGAAATCTGCCTTCTCAACTGGAACTGGCTTGTGGCATTTTAACGTCATGCCTTTTGGACTTTGCAATGCTCCGGCAACCTTCGAAAGATTAATGGAAACTGTTCTACGAGGATTGACTTGGAAAACCTGTCTTGTTTATTTAGACGACATCATTATTATGGGCAAAACATTTGAAGAACACCTGCAAAACGTTGAAGAAATCTTCAAGAAGTTCAGAGGGGCAAACCTGAAATTAAATCCGAAGAACTGCAGCTTTTTCCAAGAAGAAGTCGAATATTTGGGACACGTTATATCGTCAAAAGGAGTAAAAACCGACCCGAAGAAAACTGAAGCTGTAAAAAATTGGCCTGTTCCGAAAGACAAGCACGAATTAAGAAGTTTTCTGGGATTGTGTTCCTATTACAGAAGGTTTGTTCGTGGATTTGCTGATATAGCCAGACCCCTACACAAATTGACGGAGAATAACCAGCCCTTCGAATGGACTACAACATGTCAGGAAGCCATGGAAGAACTGAAAGTAACCCTTTGTTCTCCACCAGTTTTGGCTTTTCCACGATCTGGGGAAGAGTTTATTGTGGACGCAGATGCTAGTAATATTGGTTTAGGCGGAGTTTTATCTCAAATCCAAGATGGTGAAGAACGAGTGATCGCCTATTTCAGCAAATCACTATCAAAGCCAGAGAGAAATTATTGCGTAACCAGGAAGGAGCTGTTAGCCGTAGTGAAAACAGTCGAGCAGTTTCACAAATACCTGTACGGACAACGATTCAGACTAAGGACGGACCATGCCTCTCTGAAATGGCTATTTCAATTCAAAAATCCAGAAGGACAAATAGCTCGATGGTTGCAAAGACTTCAAGAATATGACTTCCAGATTGAACACAGAAAGGGACGTTTGCACGGAAACGCGGACGCAGTGTCACGAAGACCTTGTGTGGAAGGTTGCAATCACTGTAAACGCCTGGAGATAGCTGAATTTGGAAAGCCTTGTCGAAGGATCGCTCTGAAAAATGACATCGCATGGGATCGGGAAAACTTGGCTGCCGATCAACGAGAAGACCCCGATTTAGGACAGATAATTAACTGGAAAGAGCGTGGAGAAAGACCAAATTGGGAGGAGATTTCCGCTAAGTCTCCAACATTAAAGGGATATTGGGCATTATGGGAGTCCCTTATTATTGATGGAGATTTACTAAAAAGAAAATGGGAAAGTCCGGATGGGAAAGAAGAACGACCCCAGGTAGTTCTGCCAAGAAACCGAGTTAGTGACGTACTGAAAGAAGCCCATAATGGAATTGGTGGAGGGCACTTTGGCATCAACAAAACGTTAAATGAAGTTAGGGAAAGGTTCTATTGGCTACAAAGCCGCTCAGATGTAGAAGATTGGTGTCGGCGTTGCGCAGACTGTTTCAGTAGCAAGGGTCCCAAAACTCGGAGCCGAGGATGTATGAAGCAGTATAATGTCGGAGCTCCGTTTGAGAGGATTGCCGTTGATGTAGCTGGACCTTTTCCCAAAACTAATTCCGGAAATCGCTATGTCTTGGTCGCAATGGACTACTTCAGTAAATGGCCAGAAGTGTACGCAATACCAAACCAGGAAGCCGCTACTGTAGCAGAAGTTCTGGTTGACAACTTCTTCTGCAGATTTGGAGTACCGAGGGAGCTGCATTCGGATCAAGGGCGTAATTTCGAATCGGCAGTATTCACGGAAGTGTGTGACCGATTGGGAATTAAGAAAACCAGAACTACTCCATTACACCCACAGTCAGACGGAATAGTGGAACGTTTCAACCGGACACTAGACAACTACCTAAGGACAGTCGTCGATAACAATCAGACAGATTGGGATCAGCACATTCCGTTGTTCCTGATGGCTTATCGATCGGCAGTACATGATTCCACTGGCAAAACACCAGCTAGTGTTGTCTTTGGAAGGGAGCTTCGATTGACAATGGATCTTCTTTTTGGACGACCGGAAGAACCCCCAGCCTCTTGTGATAGCTATTCAGAAAAATTGGCGCAACGCTTGCACGTGATCCATGAGGAAGTCCGGCAGAAGTTGAAATTTGCAAGCGACCGACTAAAGACAAGATATGACAAAAGGGCCAACAGCAGCGGAGTCCAAGCCGGCGATCAGGTCTGGTTATACAATCCTGCTCGAAAGAAAGGAAAGTCACCGAAGCTACAGAGGTCATGGGAGGGACCCTACGACGTCATAAAGCGTCTGAACGACGTCGTCTACAGAATACAGCGAGGACATCGGGCGAAAATGAAAATAGTTCACCTGGATCGACTTGCACCTTACCGACCACCCAAAGCTGGTGAAGTTGATGATCGGGACGATCAACTCTAGGAGGGGGGCAGTGTTGCAAAGCGAACTTTTGATTATTAGTTAGGATTTCTTTAGTTATTTGTTGTTACCCCTGTATGTTACGTTGCTTTGTTTACGTTCTACATTCTTTTGTCTGTGTTCTAGAAAATCCTGGCTCCGTTGCTTATATAGAGAGAGATTTATGTTATAACTTAATGAGTGTGAGAGAGAAAGTCAATTTCATGAATATTTGGGAACTTTCTAGAAACCATGGAAGCCTATATAAGCAGCTGAACCAGGCCTGGTTAGTTAGTTGTTGAGTTGATGGTAGTAGTGAAGTCGAAGTTGTCAGATAACGAGGTTAAGTGTCAGTGTCAGTTTATTGTTTTGTAAACAATATACAGTGTTGTACAAGAAGTGTGTCATTAAGGAGTACGACGGTACAATATTTTACTCTCTCGGATGGCATCAGCTAAATTGTTTATCGATTCAGCTACTGCCAGAATGGAGTTTAATATTTCTTTTAATCCAGTATTTGTTGATTGAATGTGTTCTTCTAAAAGAGCTGGAAAAATAAATTCTAACTGTTAGAAACTAGCAGATAATTTAAGTGTTACTGCAGCCTGAATAATAATGTTTTAATGGTTAAGTTGTTTTTTATCAGCCTAGCTACTTACATTTTGTATTTTTCATAGACGATAAACATATCTTTTTGCTGCCAAACATCTTTCTTTTTCTACCTTCATTGGATCCATTTTCTTCCTTCATTGGATTTAAGGAATTTTCAAAACACTCTGAAGCCTCATTTCTATCTTTATCTTCAAGTATCTGATTACTGACTGAATTATTTATAATTTCTGTAGTTATTGCAAACGCTTTTGATGTAATGGTGTCTTTCCTATGGTTCCCTTCAAAAACATAAATAATTTGTTTTTAGTTTAGTTTTAGTTAGATGCAACACTATCATGCATGTACACATTTTACAAAGTCATACTATTATTTATAAAGTGCTTAACATACTAACAAAACAGACCCTCTTGACCAAAAAAAGGGTAATTCTTAATATCGCTAAAAAATCCTCTACGAAATCATAAACTTGATATCAAAGTTGCAAAGAAGTCAACTTAATTCTAATTGATTCTTTAAGAGACAGGCTAGTGTGTTGAGCCCTTTAAATCAAATAGACTCTTTGACTTATTCTCTATGTTAGTAATGACATCCAGCATTAAACAAAAATTTTATTCTACTACTAACATTAAATCACAAAAACTTATAAAACTCACCAGCCACTGCAATACCTAGTAATTCGGGTATTTCTTGGATTCCACCAGGGAAAATATAAAGTCCAGTTAAATTGACACATTTTTTTTCTACATCAGATAGTTCCGCATTATTCCGAATTTTTGCTTTTATGTGGGATTTGCATTCAATGAAGGCCTAAAATTTCATAGTCTATTTTACTAATAGGCTCTATAATATAAATGAATCAGACAGATACAATACAATACAGGTACATGTGAAATTGCAATAAAAGTCTTAACTACTGTAAATTATATACCTTTTTCCATTGTTCACCAGTTTTTTGGGTACCTCCAATAGAATTTATAGCCTTTGCAGCTTTTTCCCAAGATTGTCTTTTGAAATCTGGGGTACCTTTTCCCCACTTTAAAACCTCAGAACTTTCTACCTCAGTTAGAAGTTGAATATATTGCTGTCTTGCGGCTTTCTTAGACATATCTAAAATTGACTTAAAAATTAAGTTTGGTACTTTATCCTAATTTTGAATTAAGTACTTACCGTTGCCGGAAAAAAAATCTGAAAAACACCTGTGACGGTGTTGCCTACCGTCTCGTTCCTTTCTTTACTCGGAGTAGGTTAGTGTCGAAGTATCTGTCCGTGTTGGGCAAGATAATAATGACAGACGACTTCCTTCCTTCCTTCCTGAATCCCCTATCCAACTAGGGGAATATGGCTTCTGCTCCCTATAAGGGGCAATTTGCCAGGGGTTTTCTTTCTGTCCAGGATTTGTCTGACTCTAGGTCATCCCCAGACGGGCCTCTTGGTGCTGATTTTTCCGCTTTTCGGGTGAACTCGACACGCGGTTGACTATTCCACGCGCTAGCCCAGAACCGAATGTTGTTTATATTTTAACTTCTTTTAAAAGTTCTAAAAAATCGCTTAAAGGCACGATCCGAGCAAAAGATGTAGTCCTTCCTCGTGGAAACTATAACCGTCACTGTCACATCCACGTGGTCTTCTCCTAGGTTTTCACCCTTTCCGCCTTTTGGAAGTGCACCGCACAAGACAAATCCCCGTAGACTTTTAGGAATCGACGTTTCCACTTAGAGCTCCCACTATCTCCACTCGACCGGCTGCGGAGTTCGGTCGTCAACTTCAAATTTCTCTGAGCACCGTTTCAAGAAACGTGGTTTCTTAGCGACAAAAAACTGGCACCCACGAAACAGACGTGCGATACGTTTCAAGTTGAAAACCGGACTCGACAGACGACTTAGGTTATTTTTTATTTGACATTGCACATTTTTCCCGGTTATTTGAGAATAAAGACAGTGTCGGGCAAGTGAACAAAATGGTTGTCGGTTATCGTGCTAGTTCCTAGTTTTTCGGTTTTTCTCATATCACGGCGGTGTATTTAGTCTTAAGCATGCTGGAAATTTTCCATTAATGGCAGACTATCAACAAGCAATGAATAAATGCAATTCGGTTTATTCAAAAAGCAAAATGGTGGTGTTTTATTGATAGTGACGACCATCCGTTCCCCACATGGTCACGTGCTCAATATCCAACGCACACCACACACCAAAATCCGTTTAAAATTTACATAATTTGTAAGGTTAGGTCGGTACTGCTCCGTCTGGTTTGGTCTGGCCATAACACAAATGCAATGTTGCCATAGTAAAGCTTGAAATTTTATCAATCAATTGTTACTAATAGTAGTGATCAATTTTCATTGAAATTATTTCAATATTGATATTAAGTCAATGGATTTACGGCATAAAGCTGAATATCTACGTATCAAGTACTATGATTGTAAAGAAAACATCTTTGTGCTGCTGCTATGTTTTTTTTAAACAATAAATCCAATACTTAATAAATCTAAATTTTTAGATATTTCGTTTCGTAGAACTTACCCCTTCCTATAAATACCATCTCAGAAGAATGTAATGCCTCCACTCTGTGAAGATGGACTACTTTAATGAAGAGAGAGAATCAAATAGTAATAGAAAACCACGGACAACGCCTGTAATCCCTTGGGTGCATATTGTGCACTCGTGCATCCACTGTGACGTCACCCGGCGTAACGCATTGAGGAAAGAAGTTCTGCTGATAGACCATCTTGGATCTGTTATGATGTCAAATGCCAACTTGTCACTTTGCTGTGGTTTTGTTTTTTTTGTTGTGTCAAAAAAATTTACATGCAGCTGAAATAATTATTGTATTTTTATTACAATAATCCAATAATTGGGGAAGATTATTCACTAAATTCAAGTAAATGTATATTTTTCAATGGTGATAATGCATACAACGCCTGCTAGCCCAGGTAAGATTACAATCGCAATTTCGTACCTAACCTGAAAAAACTCTGCTGATGCATCTTTTGTATACATTACTAAAAATTTGTCTAGTCTGAGAATTTTTTAAGGGTGGTTCAACTAACAAATTGGGCCCCTTTCGCAGATCTGTATCCTGTATATGCTGAATACTTCACTACTTTTCCATGTGGATGAGAAAATATAACTTTTATGAAGAAATTGACCTAAGCGAAGAACAAATTACCCACTAAGAAGATTGCAACATATCAATCAAGTTGAAGAGTGAAATTGTGTGCAATGGGTTTTACTACTTACATTAGAACAGTGAATAAAAAAGCAAGGTTTAAGGTCAGTATATTGATTTTATTTAAATTAACATTCAAATGAAAACTAATGCATTTTTCATTATTGTTTTATGTTTAATAATTATCATTATACACTTTAGTAAACAACATTGCTCAACATTAAGTTAATATGTATTATACAATGTCTTTGTAAAGTATGTACTGCATAAATTTGATGAACTGGAAGGGACTTAAGCCTAGTTTATAAAACAAAATTTAATTTTAGTTATAGTATTAATATTAGGACTAAGAATAGAATCAATGCTTATGACCCAAAGAGTTTGTAAACAAAAATAATTAATTTTTAGTGTTAGTAATAACTGAATTCACTTAAAAACTAAAATTTTTTTATGGCTAATACTAAAATTAAATCTTTTTGGCCTTTTTGGAACTGCAGTTTGGTTAACCTGGCATTGACAGATAAATATTATCACAAAAGTGATAGTTTTTAGGTACATTATTTTATTAACTTTTTTGTTTTTGTTTTGGGTTCCAGCTTAAAGAAAAAGGATTGCAGCTACAAGCTACAACTTTTTATTTAATATTTACTATTTATGTACTGGCACTTGGGAGTCTATATGTTATGTAATAACCTCCATACACTTATCATTTATAATCACCTTCAATTTTTACAGTGAATACTAATACTTGAACTAAATTTCTCCACTGGTACACCCACTCTATAAAGAGGGCTGTACTTTTTCCAAAAACACTTGGAACCTTGTTTTTATAGGATGTTTTGGATTCTACAAACAATTCTTAACATATTTCATGCAACATAGTCCATACTGATATTCAATTGTTTTTAAACAAATGTCAAATACACTTTTCAAAATTATAAGTCCCAAAACTTTTACGTAAAAAAATTGAAAAAAATTCAAATCAGCTATTCAAAATGAACTCTATGGACTGTTACAATAACCAAGATGGTTTATTATCTTTTTACATTTTTTTTTAAATGTCATACATAATTTTTGAAGATGTTAATCTGACTTTTGGAAAATTATTGGTTTTAAATTATCAATATTTACAGGACAATTGTGGTACAAGTTGCATAGAACAATACTTAGAATTGGTTGTTTCTAGAATCCAAATTATAGAATAATAAAGAAGTGTTGCTATTTGAAAGATTAAAAATATTTTAAATACCCAGTTTTTGGGCCCTGTATAATTTCAATTCATACAACACAAGCAGCGGTTAATAAAATTAGAAACATAGGGGTCCGAGAATTTTTGTGAAAAGTTAGTCTTTTTAATTTTATTGAACTTAGGCAGCATGCATGTTTCAAAAGCACTGTATGTAGTGTTATCTAAATGCATGTTTGAAGGAACAGTAATAATCTAATTCATATAAGTGTCAATTCTTTAGATCAAATGATGGCTACGAAGTTACTTACATGATACAACATTTGCTTATCTAGTACAATAATTGTAAAGCAAACATACAGGGTGTACAAACTCAATGCATTGGCATTGCTATCTCAGAAAGTATAGTTGATAGAGATTTAGTTAAATGGAGGCAAAGTTGCGCATTTTATTGATAAATAATTTGGTAAAAAAAATTCAAAAAAGTTTTATTACATCCGGAGATATCCGACAAAAACCGGAAAACTCAAATTTCTATTTTATTTTTTTACCACTTTAATCAATGGCACCTTCTGGGGGCACTTTTTTATGCTCTTCAAGAAAATAGTTTTAGGTTTTAGCTCCGACATTTCTTTTTTTAAATACCAACATCAACTTCAAATTTTCAAATACGGACCTCAATTTTTTATTTCATTTTTCAGTAGCCACAGACCTTCTGAAACTAATAATGTGTCACACTTCAAAAAAATATACCTAGTGTACCTACTCGTATTATGTATTTGGTATTTTAAGATTTTTAAAAAAATTAAGCAATTGAAATTGATGTGTTGTCATAATGAGTAGATAATTTAGTTTTATATAATTTAATAATTAGGTTCATTGCTCCTTCGAAAAAGAGAGAGAGTTTCTTACGGTACTTTTCATTTATTTACAAAAAAATATGTTTTTGGTTGGTTATTTATTTTTTGGATACTCACATGTTTGAATTCGAGGTTGAGTTTTGATGAAACAGCTTAATCATATCAAACTAAATTATTTACTAATTATGATAACATGAATTTCAAATGCATATTTGAAAAAAAAAACAAATACCTACCTAAGTACACTAGGTATAATTTTTTGACACGTGTGGCACATCATTATTTTCGGTAGGTTGGTAGCTACTAAAAAAACGAAATCAAAAGTCCCGGTCCGTATTTTAAAATATTAAGTTGATGATGGTATCTATAAGACGAAACGTTGTATCTAAATACAAACATTATTTTCTTAAATAGCATAAATTAATGCCTCCAGAAGGTGCAATTGATTGAATGAAATGAATTTCCAAAATAATCAATAATAAAGTGGTAAAAAAATAAAATAGAAATTTGATTAATTGTTTTTGTTGGATATCTCCGGATGTAATGAAATTTTTTTAAATTATTTTTTACCAGATTATTTAGCATTAAAATGCGCAACTTTGCCTCCATTTAACTAAAGCTCGATCAACTATACTTTCTGAGATAGCTATGCTAATGCATCTAATTTGTAACACCCTGTATTTGTGCAGCTGCAATGTTTTTTTTAACAATCCAATACTTAATGAAATTCAATTTTTTGATATTTTGATTATTTGAGCTTACCATTTTCTATAAATATGGTATGTCTCAGATGGGAAGTAGAGCGTACATTCTGTGAAAATAGATTTCTAGTTTCTACTGTTCAATGTAAAAAATAATATAAAAAGTTTTAAGTGCATATTGTGCAGCCTGAGCACCCTACTGTGACGTCACGCGGCTTATCACTTTGAGGAAACAAATTCAGCTGATTAAGCCATCTTTAATCTGTTGTTATGTCAACTAAAGTTCGAATTTGTCACTTTGCTTTTGTTTTTATTTTGTTATGTCAAACAGATTCCCATGCAGTTAAAATAGTTATATTTTTAATTTTAATACAATTCTTCAATAAGAGTTGAAAATTATACACTAAAATCAAGTAAATGTATATTTTTTGAAGGAAATAGAGCCTGCTGGTCTAAGTAAGATTATGTTTATTAATGCCAATTTCAAACCTCCTCCTAGGTATTTAACCCTGCTGATGCATCATTAATACACATTTTTCTCGTCTGGTATTTTTTAAGTATACTTCAAGTAGCAAATTAGGAGTATCTTACAGATCTGTATCTGGTATATGCTGAATACTTCACTACTTTATCATGTGGGTGAGAAAGCATAACTTTTATAAAGACATTGACTTAAACTCAAATTAGACTCAAATTACCCACTAAGAAGTACTACATTAGAACAGTGCATAAAAGAGCAAGTTTTAATGTTAGTTAACTATTTTTACTGAAATTGACATTAAAATGAAAAGCATTGCAGTTTTCATTATTGTTTTACGTTAACACAAAAATCTCAACAATAATCATCATTATTTACTTTGGTAAATTGCATTATTGAACGTCAAATCAATATGTATTATATTTAGTGTCATCTAAAAGCATGTTTAAAGTAATAGTAATAATGAGGTAGTTTGCAGTGAGTACAAATGATGAACTCAAGACACCGCTTGTATGAGACATCTTCTATCTTATCTTATGAGTACTATGATTATAAAGCAAACACCTTTGTGTAGTTGCAGTGTTTTTAAAACCAAGTAAATTCTTCTGAATTTTTAGATAATTTGATTATTCAAGCTATTCCCTTTCTATAAATAATATATCAGATAGACAGGAATTAACAATAAAGGTGATTTGATTATTTTAATTAGAGTAAACTATTTGGGTAGCTACAAAAAGTATCTTGTAAAACTGTGACAGTCCAAATTTTCTTTGTTTTCTAATGTAACACCCTGTATATTATTGAATTTTTGAATTTACTCATTGATTGATTGATCAGGAAGACTTGTTACATCTAGCGCGCACCGTTTTGTGATCTTTGTTTTTTATAAGCTATGTGATAATGTCAGTTTTAATTTAAGCTGGGCAATTTTTTTTAAAACAAAAATTAGAAAAGTTTTATTTTTGTTTTGACTATGCAGGGTGGTGCATAAATTCGTGGCAGATAAAATATTGGTATTTTTAAATAGAACCACATTATTTAATATATTTTAAATTCTACATTTAATTCTAAAACTTACAAATTCGATGCATTAGCATTGCCATCTCAGAAACTATTGTTGATAGAGCTTTAATTAAATGGAGGCAACGTTGCGCATTTCATTTCATTAAATAATTGGTAAAAAAAAATTAAATTTTTTTATTACATCCGAAGTAAATTCCAAAATAATCATTAATAAAGTGGTAAAAAACAAATGGAAATTTGACTTTTTCGGTTTTTGTCGGAAATCTCCGGATGTAATGAACAGTTTTTGATTTTTTTTTAGATATTCAGCTGAAATCAATTAAAACACGTTGACGTTTTTTATGTTCTTGTCGTAATATTATTTTCTTTGTTTCAGATATTCTCCCGGTGAAGCGAGATGCTTAAAAAGTCGTACAGGGGAACGCTGAAATTCTTATTTATTTTTCTAATAAACTAAAGGTTGGGGCGCGGGGTTTTGGGTAGTTTTATTTTCATTTCGATTTGCTGTTATGTCATATGCAGCTTTTTCCTATCCGCAATATCTGGCCGCATAATTTTTATTTAATGTCCGACTATATGGTGATGTATTTGAAAAATTGTCATTTCTTTAAATATCAACCTACGCATGGCGAACTGAGTAACTGTGCAGAAGTTGACATTGGAATTGAACCAGACCAGCAATCAGTCATTAATATCTATCAAACGTAAAATTTATTTTCCAACTGATTAATATCCTACAGCAAAATTAACTTTTTGTGTCTTCCCAGTTCCGATTTATATCGAAGAATCAACCTTTTATTGTAAAGGTTGCGTGTGGAACCAAACTAAGTAAAAAGTGAATTAACTAAGTTTAATTTAGTTAAGTGCAGTGAAAAATAATAGTACAGGGTGCTGCATTTTCGATGGTTTTACGGGGTACAGAGAAAACGGTAATAGATAGAAAAAAAGTAGCATACGTGTTCCGATCTCATTTTCCGAGCTGAGATGACTGGCGAAGAGTGGGCTGCGCAAAATTCTTTTGTTTCAAAGATACGGGGGGTTTTTGAAAAATGGTCATTTTTCAACCTCTGTATTTCATTTGCTATAAAAGTTATTAAAAAAATAAAAACGGTATCTGGTACAACTTTTCACGTAGAATTCAATGACGTAGCCGGTTTTTTTTATTACGTTTAGTTTTTGACATATGGCAGTAAGTTACATTTTTTTAAATGGAACACCCTATATATTTGTACGTCATTTAATTCTGTTCATTTTTACCTTTTCAACAGTGTATTACAACATATAAGTTTGTAAAGGTTAATCGTCTTATTTAAAAAAAAAGTCGTTTGCTGAGTTAAAAAAATGCCAATATCTAAAATACGAAACAAAAACAATCGGAAATCATATAAACTAACACATCATAAAATTCAATATTTTTAATTAATCCTATAATTAAAAAAAATCTAAATTACAAACAGTTCTAATAATAATAATAATAATAATACTTTATTCATGTTAAGCACCAGATGGTTTACACACGTCAAGGATACAAAGTAGCAATCACTAACATAGATAAGTAATTGCAAATATGATGCTAACAAAATTCCTAAAATAAGTGCTAAAATATAGTTTAAAACAAAGCTTGATCAGTAATATTTAGATTTGTTAAAATGAACAATTAGACAATTACATCCAAAAAACAAAAGACTTGACAATGAATTTAGAACTAATATACTACAATCACATACACGTATCACTATACTAAGCTATTACTATTCAAAAAGTCATCAAGACTATAGAAGGGGTTTCGAAGCAAATAATCCCGAAGTCGGTTCTCGAACCGGGTTACGGGAAGCAGCCTATAACTGTGTGGAAGTTTATTATAAAATTTTTGTGCCCAGTAATTTGGACCTATTCTTGTTCTCTCTAACCTATGAAAAGGTATCACTAGGTCACCTCCGAAACGAGTCTCCCAGCGGTGCACATCGATATGCATTGTGGAATGGTTGAAGTTATTTTTCAGATGCATTAAATTTTGAAATATATAAACACAAGGGAACGTCATTATACCGAGAGCTGTGAATTTCTCTCTACAGTCATCCCTGTAGCCCAAACCCGAGACCACCCTGATTGCCCTACGCTGAAGAGCGAAAACACGTCGCCTACCCGCGGAGTGACCCCAGATTATTGCAGCATAGGACATGACAGAATGAAAGAGGGCGAAGTAAGCAGTGCACATAATCTGAACGTTCACCGCACCCGATAGTCTTCGAAGTGCAAAAACCGCGCCCCGGAGACGGGAAGCCAGTTCTTCTATATGATAGTCAAATCTCAATTCAGTGTCTAGTTGTACGCCCAGAAACCTGGTTGCCTGATTAAGGTGTGGGATGCTGGCCGTATCTCTAAGAGAGAATACAGTGCGGGAAGTTTTGTCCTCATTGAGAACTAGGTTGTTTTTCTCAAACCAGACCCGCGCTCGAGCAAGAGCCGCTTGAGAGGCTTCAGCAGCCGCATTAAGGTCGACATTTCGGACGGAAAAGGTGGTATCGTCAGCGAATAGAATATATTTCTCATCATGGGCTATTGAGGTTAGGTTAGGTTAGGTTAGTCTACCGTCGCTTTAATAAGAAAAGTGGCCATTTCTATTTTCTACTATTTTTAAGGTAGAAGTTAAAAAAACTGTTTATAAACGACATGTAACATGTTAATATGAACATAGCCAGATTTTGTTTCTACTGTGGGTATTTTTATACATATCATTTAGCCCGTTTTTGTTAAAGAAACGCCTTTTTTCTAAAAATCAAGATTAACATTTACAAACTTATATGTTTTAATACACCGTTGAAACAGTAAAAATCAACAGAATTAAATGACGTAAAAATATATAGGGTGTTCCATTTAAAAAAATATAACTTACTGTCATATGTCAGAAACTAAACGTAATAGAAAAAAACTGACTACGCCATTGGATTCTACGTCAAAACTTCTACCGGAAACCGTTTTTCCTTTTTTGATAACTTTAATAGCAAATGAAATAGAGAGGAGGTTTCAAAATGACCATTTCTCAAAAACCCCCCGTATCTTTGAAACAAAAGAAGTTTGCGCAGCGCACTCTTCGCCAGTCAACTCAGCTCGGAAAATGAGATCGGAACACGTATGCTACTTTTTTTCTATCTATTACCGTTTCCTCTGTACCCCGTAAAACCATCGAAAATGCAGCACCCTGTACAATTAACATGTGAATAAAAGCAATTAACAACAACTGAAAATTAATGAAGGCACGATTTCTTAGCTTGTATGGACTTGTTTATTGTATCTAACAAAATAGGGTGCACTCGGGCACATTTACATGCAAATCCAACCAAATTTCTAACCATAATAATTTTACTACCGCTAAAACTTAATTCTATCATCCGTCAAAAACAAAAAAAACTGCCGAAAATCAATGTCATTGTCTTGTCGAACGTCACCCGTCACAACTAGGGATGCGCCACTACATCGACAAATCGTACATGCCGGCCACCTTGAAATATCCCGTTATTTCAAGATTAACAAAAAAACACTCGCTCAGAACTGGTCACATACACAAGCACGCTGCACTAAACGCGGCACTTGGCTAATCCAGTAGGGGTAAAGGACACAATCGAGTAACAGCTCGACGACAGACTCCTCCTTTTGTCCGCACGGACGCCACTCGTACATAGCCGTCTTTGCCTGGATGAACTGCCTCTACTCGTCCTAATGGCCAGTGCATCGGGGGTTCGTGATCTTCCTTGATTAGAACTAAAACACCTTCTTTAAGGTTGTTTTGGACTACTTTCCACTTGGATCTCTGCTGAAGAGTGTTAAGATAGTCTCTACTCCAAATAGCCCAAAATCGCTGTAGCATTTGCTGAATTTGTTTAAAGCGCTGCAGGCGATTAATGTTTACATCAGGAACTCGTGACTGAGGAACAGCTACCAGACTGCCACCAATCAGAAAGTGTGCTGGCGTAAGCACTTCCATGTCGGTAGGGTCGTCACTCAAGGGAAGGATAGGTCGGGAATTGAGTATAGCTTCAACTTGATTAAGCAAAGTATAAAATTCTTCAAAGTTTAAGTGACAATCTCCCAATACTCTTTTCAAATGATACTTTACTGAACGCACGGCAGATTCCCAGAGTCCGCCAAAGTGTGGCGATCTGGCAGGAATGAAATGCCAATTGATTTTATGCTCCGAAAAATACCTGTTATATTTATCGCAGCTAGTGGTGTTTTCGATAAGCTTGCATAATTTAGTGAGATCATTATTGGCTCCTACAAAATTAGTAGCGTTGTCGCTAAAAATATCGCTAGGT
Organism: Ips typographus; assembly: GCF_016097725.1. Taxonomy (NCBI): domain Eukaryota; kingdom Metazoa; phylum Arthropoda; class Insecta; order Coleoptera; family Curculionidae; genus Ips; species Ips typographus. The sequence goes on from NC_138432.1 coordinate 64,193, forward strand.
AATCCCCGCCGAGAGACAAATCTTTTAAAGGAATTCATAAATGCAATAGAAGTTAAATCAGAAACTAACTCAGCATGAACCGCTCTGGTGGTAAAACAAATGTATATGCATACATAGCATTTAATTAAAACGCGGTTACGAGTTTTGCCATCTTTCAGCAGGTAAGGACCTGCATAGTCTACGCCACATGAAGCGAATGGTCGAGAAGGAACAACTCGCGATTCGGGTAAATCTCCCATTATTTGTTTGATGGACAACGGCTTGACACGGAAACAAGTCAAGCAACGATGCAGAACCTTACGAACCACTTGCCGTCCATTTATGATCCAAAACTTATTTCTAATTTGAGTCAAAAGAAATTGTGGTCCCGCGTGTAAGAATTTATAATGATAATATTTTATAAGCATTTCAGTAAATATATGCTTGGCCGGTAAAATAATTGGGTGTTTATTTTCGTATTCTAGCTGAGAATTGCTAAGTCGACCGCCTACCCGCAATAAACCTTTAGGATCTAGAAATGGTGTTAAACTCAACAATTTACTACTGCGAGGTACGGAATTGCCTTTTTTAATTTCTACCAGTTCAGCAGAAAAATGGTCCGATTGAACCAAATTACAGAGAAGAAACAAAGTTTCATCCAACTCAATACTTGTCAAGGGACCTTGAATTTTAATAGTTTTCCTAGTATTATTTATAAACCTACGAATGTAGCTATAAACCCTAACAGTTTTAGAAAAACAAGACCATTTAAAAAGACCGTCAGTAGAAACGTTTTTTCGGACAACCGGGAAAGACAGTTGCAACTTTACTTTGCGTACTTCTGGAACCTCAACAGGAGAAATTTTATTAAAGGGCCATTCATCTTTTGGTTTAGTCATGAATTCTGGTCCATGCCACCAAAGGTCTAAATCTAACAAAGTTTCAGGATCAACTCCTCTGGACACAATGTCAGCTGGATTATTTTTGGAGTCAATATGCCTCCACTCGCAATGCTCGGTCAACCGCTGGATTTCAGCCACGCGATTGGCGACAAATACTTTCCATCTGTTTGGCTCGGAGTTTAACCAGCTTAACACAATGCTCGAGTCAGTAAATAGAGTTACGTCTTCAAAAGAAAATTTTAAGGTTGACGCTACCTTGTTAAAAAGCTGAGCTAACAAAAGAGCGCCACAGAGTTCTAATCGAGGTAGACTCAAGGAACTCATCGGAGCCAAACGAGACTTTGCACATAATAAATGCGACTGGCTACCGCCGCCTTTGGTATCTCTTGAAACAATATATACACACGCACCATAAGCCAATTCAGAGGCATCAGAAAAACCGTATAGGGCTGTAAACTCAGGCGGGTTTGTGGCATTTAATACGCACCTGGGAATTTGTACATTATTCAGATATGACAACTTTGAACTGAAATTAAGCCATGTTTGAGCCAAATGGTTGGGTACCTCCTCATCCCAGTCTAAATGAATCCGCCATACGCTTTGTAAGATAAGCTTGGCTTTGACAATTACTGGACTAACCAAACCTAGGACGTCAAATAACCGACCAATACTGGCTAAAATAGTACGCTTCGTTATTGAACTTGATGGAGATTTCACATCAAAATCGTAACTAATCGTATCGTCTGCAGGTTTCCAAACGGTTCCTAGTGTTTTAGTGTCAGAATCAGCTCGAATGTAAAATTCGTCTTGACCTGAACCCTCATGACCTTCAATGAGAAGATTACAATTTGAAAGCCATTTTCTTAATTTAAATCCATATGAAAGTAATGTGGAATCAATTTGCTGCTTTAAGCTGTTTAAATGTTCTACATCATGGTGTCCAAAAATTAAATCGTCCATGTAAAAATTATTAATTATTATTTCACTGATTTCAGGATTGGACTCCTTGCATCGCAAACCAATTTCATGTAAAACACGTGTGGCAAGAAAGGAAGCACTAGCTGTACCATAAGTTATGGTATTTAGCTCATAATGATTTAATTTTTGAGACACCGGGTCACGAAATAATATTCTTTGTAGTTTTCTTTGGGATGGATGTACCAATATCATCCGATACATCTTCTCAATGTCTGCAATTAATAAAATCAAATATGTACGCATACGTAAGACAGTGTTAAAAATATCTGGTTGAACTTTTGGACCGACTTTTAGGACATCATTCAGGCTCAAACCGGTCGAAGTTTTGAGACTAGCATTAAATACAACTCGCAGTTTTGTAGTACTGCTCGACTCTCTTAAGACTGCATGATGACTAAAATAAACATGTAAATCTTCAGGTTTATCAAGGCTAGGATCTACTTTAGACATATGTTCCAATTGTTCATATTCGTTCAAAAACTCCTTATAACTGTTCTTCAAATTAGGATTCAAACTTAATTTCTTATCTAAAGAATTGAAACATCTTGCCGCAATAGAGTATGATTCACCTAGACTTGTAAAATTGTCCCTTAAAGGTAGTTTGACAATAAATCTACCTGAACTATCATTTTCTACGTTTTCCCGAAAATGCATCTCGCAATCTAACTCTTCTTTACTAAATTTACTTCGATCACTTGGTATGTTTTCAATCTGCCAAAATTTTTGCACAGTATTTTGCAACAGATTGTCGGCTAAACAATCTAAAGTCAGAAAACAAGCAGATTTATTTCTTGCCATTTCAAAATCTAGGGGCCCAGCTAATACCCAACCAAACTTCGTATTTTGTAAAATAGGTAATCTACTGCCTAGCTTAATTTGGTCTCCCTCTAAACATGAAAAGAAAATCTCTGCACCTAACAAAAAATCTATTTCTGCTGAGTCTCCAAAAGATGGATCAGCTAATCTGATGTTGCTAGGCAACTTTAGCTGTGAAATATCAAACGCCATTTGTGGAAGTCTACTCGTTATATTTTCCACCACTAAAATATTTATGTTAGATGCAAACGACTCACTCACTGATTTTATAGTTGTGCTGAATTTTGATAAAATGCTGGATGTGATATTGTTTAGCCCTGCCACAGGAATTTCTACCGACTTTGTTGTTAAATTAAGCTGTTGTAATATTCGGGATGAGCAAAAATTAGATTGACTAGCGGAATCCAACAGTGCTCGACATTTAAACCATTTATTATTGTTGCCCAAAACATTGATGACTGCTGTGGGTAGCAAAACCTGAGTTTTAGAATATGAAGTATTAATTGGCTCTTGATTACTCAAAGTACAAGTATTAAAAGTAGCGAAGGACTCTCCTGCAACCGTGTTGTCAGTGTGCAAGGGATTAGAGTTATTTGACTTATTTATTGGGGTCACACATTGCTGATGTGTGTCATTTTGAACAACTAAATTACAGCTACTAGTTGAATTGTTTAAATTTGGTTTATTTTCATTGATATTGTAAGTAAAATCATGAAGCATTGAGTTATGCTTTTTATTGCAAATCCTGCACCTTTTTCCAGTGCAAGTTTCAGCTGTATGTCCAGGTTTTAAACAATTTGTGCACAAACCTATTTTCCTTAACTCGACCAACCTATCTTTACAAGAAAGAGAAACTAACTTAAAAACATTTATAGGTAAAGTGTCCAACTTGATTGCAAAAATAGCATTTTAAATTATTGTAATTTAAAGTGTTTGCTTTGTTATTAACCTGGTTGACTAAAGTCACTTCATCAGGCTTGGATAAACTAAAGTTGACAGAATGCTTGGACTGAGAATATCGGTTTGAAACATTTTCTTTCTGAATCTTTTCTTTATTGCCTATTGTTTCTAATACCTGACATTTGTTTTTTAAAAATTCTAAAAATTCTTGGAATGTGGGCGCATCTTTTTTATTAAAAAGTTCCCATTCTCTTCTTGTGTTAAGGTCTATCTTTTGTGAGATCATATACACTAAGATAGTATCCCAGTGTTCAACTGGCTGGTTTAAACTTGCAAGAGCCCTGATATTCCGCATAAGATTGTCAATCAGTTTGCGAAATCCTTGGGCTGACTCTTTAATGATTGGTTCAATGTCAAACAAATTCCTAACATGATTATGGATAAGTAATCTTTTGTTCTGATACCTTTCTTTTAACAAATCTAAAGCTTGTTGGTAGTTTGCCTCACATATCTCCAAAGACTGCAACACTTGCACTGCTTCACCAGTAAGGCAAGATTGCAAATAATAAAACTTTTGAATCGTACTTATTTCAGTATTATTATGTACAAGAGCCTGGAAAATTTCAAAAAAATTTAACCAACCTTCATATGTACCACTAAATTTTGGTAATGATATTGCCTGTAATCTGGCTGAACTCGTAACCGTATTGCTAACTGCTAGATTTTGTAAATTAGGAATTGCATTTGCACTAACACTGGAATTTGTTACACCAGCTCCAGGGCTGTTCATGCTTTGCTCATAAGAAGACACTATCTTAGATGCTTTGGTTACTACATAAAAATAATCATCCTCAAAAGAATCTCTCTCAAGGGCCTGTTCTGGTTTCAGTAACTCTATTTTGGATTGGACAACCTCAAACTCAGTCCAAGTAGACTCGAGTTTGGATAGCCTTAACTTTAAACTTATCGGGTCCACTTCTTCCCCATTTAAATAAGTGGAAAATCTCGTTAGAGTGGCCTTTAACTGGCCTCTTCGACATATTAACTTTTTTAATTCCTCCACCTCTGTGGGGTCTGGGTATACCTCCGTTTCATTAGGCATTGTTTACTATTTTTTAAAGAAGCTTAATAACGATCAAAAACCCAAATCTTTGCTTAATCAATATGGGCATTAAACATGGGGACAAGGAATAACTTCAATAAGGTTAAAAATAGCTTATTTTGAACAACCAAGGTAAAAGGATACGACCCACCTTATTCTGCTTGACTCTGCATACACGTACTCACGGAGCACTTGCTGTCTCGGGCTTCTGAACTGAAGGCTTTCTTTTTGGAAAATTGAGATTGCACGATCAGGAAACGGTGCTTATTCCCACCTTATTTTTTTAGGTTAGAACTTGTTGTTGATTCATATACCGGGATTTGCTTGTTGATTTCGCTCGAAGGACCATGAAAATTAATGAAGGCACGATTTCTTAGCTTGTATGGACTTGTTTATTGTATCAAACAAAATAGGGTGCACTCGGGCACATTTACATGCAAATCCAACCAAATTTCTAACCATAATAATTTTACTACCGCTAAAACTTAATTCTATCATCCGTCAAAAACAAAAAAAACTGTCGAAAATCAATGTCATTGTCTTGTCGAACGTCACCCGTCACAACTAGGGATGCGCCACTACATCGACAAATCGTACAACAACTGAACTAATCTAATCTAGACCTAATAAGAGAGAGCCGCCAAAAGTCATAACTGTCTATTGTCACTTTACCGTCACACTTCACTAAAAGACAGCTACAACATTGTTGCCAATTCACATACAATCAACACTTCCCCTCAATACAATAATTAAAAAAAACTTTATGAGAAAAAACTAAACCAAATCAGAATACATTCATGTTTAAAACATGTTTAGAAAACAGGTTACATGATAAATTTTTTGTTAATACATCAACAACCTGATTATTTGTGTCTACATACATGACCTTAAGTACATTATCAGTGATCAAGTCTTTAATATAGTTAAACTTTACATCTACATGATTTAGCCTTTTATGTTCAAACTTGGTTGTCAGTCGCATGCAAGATTGGTTGTCCTCAAAAATAGTGAAAACCGTCTTTTGGAAACTCAAATCCTCCAATAAACTTACCAACCATACTCCTTCTTTTGCAGCTTCACACAATGCTACAAACTCTGACTCAGTAGATGACAACGCCACAGTTGACTGTTTTCTTGTTGTCCAAGATACTACACAACCAAAAATCTTGAATAGATATCCAGTTGTGGATTTTCTTCCTTCTAGATCACCTGCCCAATCTGCATCTGCATAGCCAACTAGCAGATTATTATCATCATTTGGATAAAATAACTTATATTCTACCGTTCCTTGGAGATATCTCAAGATTCTTTTCAGTTTTTGCCAAAGTAGTTGTGAAGGTTTTGATTGAAATCTACTACACAAGTTTACTGCAAAACAAATATCTGGCTTAGTCGCCAACATCAAATACATTAAAGAACCTATTAGTTGTCGTATAGGCCAGTTCTCTTCACTTGACTGATTTTCAGTATCAGTACACTCATTAATCTCAAAACCTCCAACTTCCCTTGGTGTTTTCATTGGTTTGCAGTTACTCATATTAAAACGACGTAAAATGGACTCAATATAACTTTTCTGACATAAATACATACCTTTTTCATCAAATTTAATATTTATTCCCAAGAAATTCTTTAGTTTTCCCATAATTTGCATCTCAAACTTGTTCTGTAATTTTACTTTTAAATCATTTATCTCTCTTTTGTTATCACTGACAATTATTATATCATCAACATATAACAGCAAATAGATGTTTGATTCACTAAGTTTCTTCAGATAAAGACATGGATCACTATTAGACTTTATAAATTGTTCACTTCTGATGAAACAATCAAATTCATTCATTTTGTTCCAGCAAAAAGGTGCAGGCTTAAGACCATATAGAGCCTTATTTAATCTGCAAACTTTCCCTGCATTTTGGAATCCTTCAGGTATCGACATGTATATTTCCTCTTCAATTTCCCCGTGCAAATATGCAGACTTTACATCAAGTTGCTCTATGTGATAATGCTTAAAATTTGAAACAGCAAGCAAAGTCCTTAACGTTGTTAATCTTGCAACTGGTGCATAAGTCTCATTATAGTCAAAGCCCTCTTGTTGCAAGACACCACGTGCTACTAGTCTTGCCTTATATTTTAATATATTTCCTTGTTCATCCCTTTTAATTCTAAACACCCACTTGCAGTTTATTAGTTTCTTATGTGGTGAATTTTTGATATATGTCCATGTTTTATTACGATTTAGGGATTCAATCTCCTCTTCAATGGCATTGAGCCAAAAGACTCGATCTGACCTTTCTTCAATCTCACTGTAATTTCTGGGTACTTCATCCACAAATAATGTTGCATTTAAAGCCATATGTTCAATATCTTCATGATCAACATAATCATTTAAATAATTTGGTCTTCGTCTTAATCTATTACTTTTCCTTAAGGGGGGGGGGGGGTAGGGTTTTGAAGGCAGAAAAAAACAGGTTTTTACAGATTTTATTTTGGGCGTACGGTGAAAGTAAATTTATTTCTGATTGTTGTACATTAAAGAGTAGTAATTGAACTATATTCTGTGAAATATTGGTTGAAAAATATTGAAAATTGACCGAACGGCATTAATTCTTCGCAGGCGCCTCAGAAAAAATACATTTTGCGGTGCACGTCATACCTCAGCACTGGATCATCTGAAATGAAATAACCAAAGTTTTTCCTTTAATTTTTATGTCCCTCTTGGTATCCCTGTCGAGTTTTTCCATTTTTTTTTTATTTTTGAACTTTTTACAAGACTTGAAAGTGAAAATACCGATTTTTGGCTTAAATTCATGACTATTGTTGTTCATAATAAAAAAAAAATAAAATCAAAAACGAAGAAATCTCAACAGGGTTACCTCATAAATTATGTAAGGAAATACTGTATAAAATTTGAGAACGATCGGTTGAATAGATTTTGAGATACAGAGTGCACCGACTCAAAAAACATCGATTTGAGAAAAACGCGTTTACAGTTTTTCGTAGCGAAAGGACCCTGATAAAACTTAGTAAGCTATTTATTTTTTATTTTACTCACATAGAATCATCAATGCCGGGACCATAGAGTATAGACCTTGCGTCAAGAATGTCCAAACCATCTTTTTGATCAAGTCTGCGGCGAATTCTATCATTTTTAGCGGTTTCAGCTGCTCGCTCATCTGCTCTGTTCATTCGAATATCGTCGGTTAGAAGCGCCCATCCATGACAACTTGGACCAGTACTGATTCCCATCTCTTCTAGGAAGGTTAAATAAGCTTTACAGCCTTCATTGAAAACACAAGCAGCCACTGAAGCTGCAAATTCGACGATAATTGCTGAACCACTCTCAACTTTCGGCGCAATCTTCCAAATAAGCTGGTTCAAACTCTCATTATTATTTTGTGTGAATCCGCCAATACATCGCTCTAGGAGAGCATCTTTGCTTAAATCTTCATATATTGGCTTGATTCCTTGTAAAACATCAGTTGGTAGAGCAGAATATGAGTGTTTGAAATTATTCAGCTTGTTTGAAGCTGCAGCTTTCTGCCATTCACACCATGAGTCTTCTCCGCTAGGGCAGTTTTCGTTTTGTGGTTTTGCATCGGTTGAGGCATAATGATAATAAGTAGCCCAAATGGCTTTTTTCATTTCTTCTACAGAATTAGAATTGAAACGAATTGCACGACCATAGTACTGGGTGAGCTTATCAATCATTTTTGCAGTCAGTTTCCCTTTACCTGAGAGAGTTTTTTTTTGGATTTTTTTTCCAGTTTTGGTTTCACTATCAGTCACAGTTTTTTTGACTAAATCAAACGAGTTCCCATCCTTTTTTGGACGTGTCCAACACATTCTTTTTTATTGATTAGAAAATTTTCACCATAAGGTTCAGCATTGATAACACCACTATACAGGGTGTCCCACGACGAAAGACCTCGATTGATATTGGAAAAAGTATAAATAGGAGAGTTTTGAAAATTTGGTAGGATACTGATGTGGGCATGCCCAATCCAACTAAAATATTTTCAAGATGGTTGCACTTCCGCTTATACCGGAAGTCGATCACAACTTTCTTATTTTAAATAGAACACCCTATATATTATTACATATTTGGATTCCTCACAAAATTCTGACCAACTTTTGTATAGAATGCCCTATGCCTATCTCTAGCCGTTTTCGAAATATTTGATGTTTTTCCAAAAAAGTGACAGTTGCAACGCTCAACATATTTTTGTACTATGTTAAAACCGTATTTCATTTTGCAATGAAACTTTGGGTTATTGAAAATAAAGGATCGTTTTATTAAACTGATGGTGCGTAATGACTCATTTGTATACAGGGTCGTCAAAAAAAAATCATAAAGTTGCCACTAAAAAAAATGAAAAATCTCAAGTTTTTTAAATAGAAACCCACATTTTTTATGACGGAATCATTTTGAGCATTAAAAATTACTATAAGTTTCAATTTACTTGCCTATACCTAAATCCAACCCATTTCATTTGAGAACTGCAAAGCATGTTATGTTGAGCGTTGCAACTGTCACTTTTTTGGAAAAACATCAAATATTTCGAAAACGGCTAGAGATAGGAATAGGGCATTGTACACAAAAGTTGGTTAGAAATTGCAATTTCTACATTTGTATTATTGTCACGTTTAAATTGAAAAGCCCTTTTGGCCCAACAAGTTAAACGAGACGTGCGTTTATTACTTTAATAAACGCCTTTACCGAGATTTTGTTTCAGAGGTAGAATTAAACCACTTGGTAGGAAAATATAATTTAATAACTAAATGACAGTTAAAACTAATTGACAAGATGGTTGGTTTATCAACTTAGTGAATCGGAATAAAACCTTCAAACATAATTCCCAAAGTAACACTTTAAACAATACCTTTTACATGCACAAAATATTACAATAACAAATACATACTTACATTTGTTAAACAATTATGAGGGCAGCTTCGTGGAGGGTTTGGCACTTGCGATTTATTATAGTTTAAGAGATGGTTTACTATTTAATTAATTTGTAAACCCGGTGCGGGTTGCAGAATTCAGGACGACTACATTCTGTGGCGTGAGCGGAGTCTTCTGGCTAGGTACTGCCTTCTCCGACGTGGTGCACAGCAAAACTGGATTGATTGGAATGAACTGATTGAATTGAACTGAACTCAACTGAACCCCTCTCTAGGGTGCAACCTCTTTTTTATAGCATTCCAGACACTGATTCCACCAATCAAAACTCCCAGACCTGGCCTCGTCTAGCCGACAACTCGTGACGACCTTCGACCATCGGTACTTGGAAAACATTCCACATTATTTCGCAATTCAGCAAATGCATCTTAATTGCAGTTGCACTCCGACCGCATTCCACAATTTTAATGTTTCCGCTCAAGTAATATAAACATTTTTTAATGTTTCCGTTCAAGTAATAAATTTGATTTATTATCCTTCGTGACATTTGCCCCTCCTCCATGAAACTGGCCCTCCAGTTTAAACTAAGAGAGGTAACTCCTACATTTGACAATGCTAATTATTAATCTAGTTATCGCTAGCCTTATATAAAATTAATCTTATTATAATATTATTAGAAAAATGGAGTAAGAGAAAATTTTGATTTTAATTTTAATTTTCTTTTTCATATATTTTCTAAAAAGCTTACTTTCTCCATTTTCCGTCATCGCTTCGTCGTACCTAAAAATTATAGTAATCCTAATCATTAAACTAACCCTTAAATTAACATAACACATTTGAAATCTTGGGGAGCGCTTAACTACGCACCATATACTTCAATATGCGCAGTTTTGATTTTGCAATTTGTATTGCGCCATTGTTCGCACAAAAATGTTTGTCACAATCATAAATTGCCCTGTCCATGACTTTGTCCCTCATTGGTCACCAAATAGTACAGTAGTTGAAGTCTAGCAATGTCAATTTCATAGTCCTTCCTGCTTAAGTTTCATTAACATCACGTGGTTGACGTTGGTGATAAGGTTAAGTGTCATCTTTATTGGTCTTCCAATACTGGCTTTGCACAGCGTCACTTAGTACATTGGCTCCTTATGGCTCCCTCAAGTGCATGGTTTTTTTACATATAATGAAAACAAGAACAAAGGTTAATATGTGTTCATTAAGGCCTAATATACTTATATTAAAATTCTAATTTGCATGCAATCTTGCGTATTACTTTATAAAGTTAATTGACATGTAAAAATAATCGGGAATCCGGTCCTGAAACTAAAAAGTTTGAACTCTGTAAATATAAACGACTCGCTCTAGACGCTCTAGTTTTCATGTTATGGAAAGTAGAACGTATTTGCCTGTTTCAAAAAATACAGAAACATTAACCGTTTCTAATTAACTTCAAATCCTTTTGGAGAAGATTTTTTTATCAAAAATTGGATGTAATGTTCTCAATCAAATGCTTTTCCCTCATTGATTTCTGTAAAAATAAAAATATGTTATTAGTATGCAAACGCAAGTATTAAATGATTAACTTAAATCATTTCTGGCTTGGTTTATTTTTAATAAAAAATAAACTGTGATTATTGCATTACCACAAATTTGCATTGTCCGTCTTAGTTTCACTTTGTCTTACTAAGCGGAATCAAGGCTAAAGTTTATCATCATTCGGATTATCAGCCGGACGATAAGCAGCGATGTTCGCTTTTGCTTTAGTCCAAGAGCTGATGTATTTTTGTGTGTAACTTTTTATTTCGTGTGGTATAATTCAAAATATACCATGTATCTGTCTTACTATTTTCCAAATAGTATAAAAACCAGCATAGGTAATAAGTAGTCTGTTGACATTTTGACCGTGCAATCCAGTCTTTATTTGTCAATGTTCAATAAGTATTTAGCCCAGCTTTGTTTCATAAAGTTTTCAATCAATCGATTTACTCATACAATGAAAAATCACGATATAAAACTCAAGTGTACACTTCTTCACTTTTATAATAACAATGGCAATTTTTCTTAATAATTATTCTCATATGCTAAAAATTTGCATGTCAAAATGAAATTACAATGATATTTATCCATACGCAGTTTTTGTGAACGTTCGTACCGCGATGACTTAAATAACAAAGTGATCACCATCTGCCTGCGGCATAAGAAAAGAATTATCTAATCAAAAAAAAACAAAATATATCCGACTGTAGGATAATTCATTTAAGCAAATAAAAATTAAAAATTTTTATAACTTAATTATGAGCATTTTGACTTTATCGGGCTTGTAACTTGTAACTTTGAATTATTCAGCAGTTCAATATTTGTTTCAAAAAGTAGTCGTAGTCAGTCTGCTAGAAATTTGTACAACTTATTGTACATCGTAATGAGACGATCCTATAAACGGAATTAAGGTAAACGATTAAAGCAACTAATACGCAAACTTCCAGGATAACGTATAACCGGTTGCTGTCAGGAATAGGAATCTCCGTTGCCTGAAAATATTGACAAATTTGCTACTTTATATGGATCTTTTTATATCCGAGTTTAAAGAAGTCTAGTATCGATTTGCTTCAAAGACCCAATTTTCAAAACCTAATAAACGTATGTATAAGGTTTCATCATTCAATTATTTCAGCCTGCTATTAGTTTCGCATTCAAAAATGCTTTTGGTTTGTTCTTTGAGAAAAAATCATGCACCGCCCTAACATCGATAACAGCAAATAGTATTGCTGTGTGGCACTAAAACAAATATTTCTCAACATGTACAGACCTTTCTGTATCAGAAACTTCTCAACTGAGAAGGGAAAAATCAGAAACAACTACTTTGAGAGCTAATACTCCTACCAACATTGAATTATACTGTTTTTCCTGTTGAATTCTTGAGTATTTAAATTACTCCTTTATAAAAGATACCAATATTTTTTCATTGGCAATCCAGTAATTATTTTATTTAATCATGAATCTTGAGCTGGACATCTTCGTACAGATGCACCAAAAATAGTTCAACTGCATGTAAGTTGAAACTTTAGTACTCATAAAACTCATTACAACGGGTCGGTTAAAGAAACAAACTCTATGTGCCACTTACATAATAAGGTATTACGCTCAGCTAGCGTTTTTCACCTCAATTAAATAGCAGGTTAAAATTATTTAACAGGTTGAAATTCAGCAGAAATAAAGTAAAAATAAAATCACATTATTATGATGTGTGGGTCCTATCGTCTCATTCGAGTAGTATGTGTGTTGAATGTTTTAAATATCACTTCAGAAATACTTTATTACAAATGTATCATTTACCATTCGTATTCAAAAAAATAACTTGGGTCACTTTTTAAATCAGTTGTCATTTTTTTTCATAGTAAAATCAAGTTTAATTATTATTAGCCAATGCAACATTTCGACTTGTTATTCCATGTAGGTAAATTATCATGTGCATTTAGAAAAAAAAAAAAAAACATTAAAATTCATCAATCAGCAGTTTTCTTATCGACACCTTCGCGGCGATGCGACGAGACGAGTGCAATAAAGCAAGTCGGTCACACCGGCACGCGGCGTCAAAGACAACTAATTAGTCTGCTTTACTTTATTTTCCACTAATGTCGCGATTTTTGCAAGCAACCAAATAATAACCTTCGATTTTTTATGTACTCTTAGTTTTGAACGGTGGAAACATATGGAAATCCTCTTTAAACTCTGCACTATGCTTTTATTTAAAACGGGTACCTACACATAATAAGTAAAAAATTATTTGTCGACAATTAGAAGTTTCATTTAGCGCATCGGCACATTTTTTGTCGTTATCGGGAATGCTTGACCTCGACATCGAAATAACACAATCCGCTTTTATTTTTAACTTCCCATTTAGAAGACATCTAAAAATTAATTTAATAGCATGCTGCAGTATGTAAAATTAAATTTTTTCTCCAAACTATTTGATTTTTTTTTTTATTTATTTTTTTTTTATTTTTTTTTTTTAGCTTAAATTTTATACAAACTTTTACTAAATAGAAATGCTAAAAGCACACATTTTGCTTTGAATATTGTAATCCACAAAATTCGTATACTGGGAATGTTACATTTTTTAATTCGACTTGGTCAGCTGTGTCTCTATTTTGGTGTGAAGTTTTATGAGTTGATTTAAACATCGCAACGTTTCTTCGATAATCTATATTATCGATTTCATTTATGTTACTTGTCTGTAAATTAGGATGTAACATTTTCGATTGAACAGGAAAATCGGACTGAAACTTATTAGCAGTTTTTGATTTGCGTTTTTCTGAAATGCATAACATTGAATCCTTTGTCGTATTTGTATTGATTGATTCATTAACGTCGAATTTACCTATAACAGAATGCTTTAAAATAGGAACTGTTCTAAATCCCTTATTGACAATTTTAATGTATAAATTGTGCCCATTTTGCAAAAATGGTGTGTCTACACACAGATTTCTTGGACATAAATAACTGTCTCTTTTAATAAAAATGCATTTTGTTAAATCAGGTCCATTATTCGAGGTTTTCAATCTTAACGTTATTTGCGTATTTGGTTTTACAATATACTTTCGAGCAACTTTTAATTTTATTACAGGTTTTACTGTTTTTTCGACGTCAGAAATTTCTACACCCATTAGATACTCTTTCTGAACTTGGTTTTTAGATGTAACATCTAAATCAGGTCGATTGAGATTAACTCTTACTTTATTGTTGTTGTTTGTTGAAAAACTCAAAATATTTTTATTGTAATCAATCATTGCGTTAAAATTTGATAAAAAATTATGTCCCAAAATTAGAGGTTTAGAAAGATTTTTCACTACTAATGCTTCAATATCCAACTTTATGTTGTTAATTTTTAGAGTTACTTTCGAAGTACCAACTGGGTTAAAAGTATAACCTCCTACCGAATTTAATTGGATTTTCTCTGATGATAAAGACATGTTAGTTATAAGATTTACATCAATTAAATTTGGTTCACATCCTGTATCTAAAATTACATCAAACAAATTGTCTTCGTTATTTATTGAAGCTTCGATTGACAATAAATTGCTATCTTTACTGTTTGTCGAGTTTAGAGCAACTTCATCGACACACAACATTGAGTTTTCACATTCACTAGGATTCTGATGTGTAGAAACATTCTTATTTCGTCCAAAATTGTAAAACTTGTTGCTACCTCGATTAAAATTTTTACATTTTGATGAACAATTTCTGGTATTATTATTTCTTATACCGCGATTTTGATCAAACCTAGAATAATTTTGCTTTTCTCGTGACACGTTTTGATAGTAAAAATCATTTTTGTTTAACTTGGTCCCTTTGTAATTATTATTTCCACAATAATTGTTGGACTGAAATTCACAATTTTTACAATACTTATTTGACCAAGTGCGATTACCACCGAATTTGTTTTTCAACCGATCATTACGAGACCGAAAATTCATTCCGTCCGAAATGTAAAATTTACTTTGCCGATTCATTTGATTAAATAATACACGCTCTTTAATATCACTTATTTTCAAGACTAGTTGGTTTAAATCACTCAAATTTTTATTATTAGAGCTTAGCAAATAATACATTTCAAAACACGACGGATTTAAACCGTTTTCAAAATAATCTCTAAAAGTTTCAAAAGACATGTCTGGGTTAATTTCATTTGCCAAGGTAAGTAAGTCATAATAATAAGTTTTAATGTCTTCATTGTCCCGATGTTTACGCGTGTTTAATCTAAATTTCAGTTTACGAAATGGTTGGTCACCTGCGAATTCTTTTAGAAAATCTGTTCGAAATATTGCCCAAGTATTCAAAACATTTTTTGGATCATTTACATATTTTTGATACCAAACTTGTGCTGGTCCGTCCAAATAATTATTAAAATATGAAATCTTAAAAGAATAAGTCCAGTTGTTTAATCTTGCGGACTTTTCATATTTATTTAAAAATGTAATGGGGCAATCACTTGATGGATTAAACGTAGGTGGACACGTAAATTTAGGGATGGCCGGGGCTTTTTGTTCGGCCAGTGCTGTACGTAAAGTTATATTAGCCATTAATTTCTTGACTTTTTAACATAAGACACAATCGTTTCAGTAATACTGACTTGCTTTTAACAATTTAGCAAACAAATATTCAAAATGACAATGTAGGACAAAATTAATTATGCAAAAAGAAAAATATATTTTTGTTTTAAAGAGGTAATTTTCATTCACGATAAGAAAAATCAAAAATATTTTTTCTGGTTTAAAAAATCACTTTTTTTTTTTAGCAGTGTTTTTCATCTACTTGAAACAATTCTACCAAATGTCATTCTGACACAAAATCGGCGCCTCCACCAAATGTCACGTTTAAATTGAAAAGCCCTTTTGGCCCAACAAGTTAAACGAGACGTGCGTTTATTACTTTAATAAACGCCTTTACCGAGATTTTGTTTCAGAGGTAGAATTAAACCACTTGGTAGGAAAATATAATTTAATAACTAAATGACAGTTAAAACTAATTGACAAGATGGTTGGTTTATCAACTTAGTGAATCGGAATAAAACCTTCAAACATAATTCCCAAAGTAACACTTTAAACAATACCTTTTACATGCACAAAATATTACAATAACAAATACATACTTACATTTGTTAAACAATTATGAGGGCAGCTTCGTGGAGGGTTTGGCACTTGCGATTTATTATAGTTTAAGAGATGGTTTACTATTTAATTAATTTTTAAACCCGGTGCGGGTTGCAGAATTCAGGACGACTACATTCTGTGGCGTGAGCGGAGTCTTCTGGCTAGGTACTGCCTTCTCCGACGTGGTGCACAGCAAAACTGGATTGATTGGAATGAACTGATTGAACTGAACTGAACTGAACTGAACTCCTCTCTAGGGTGCAACCTCTTTTTTATAGCATTCCAGACACTGATTCCACCAATCAAAACTCCCAGACCTGGCCTCGTCTAGCCGACAACTCGTGACGACCTTCGACCATCGGTACTTGGAAAACATTCCACATTATTTCGCAATTCAGCAAATGCATCTTAATTGCAGTTGCACTCCGACCGCATTCCACAATTTTAATGTTTCCGCTCAAGTAATATAAACATTTTTTAATGTTTCCGTTCAAGTAATAAATTTGATTTATTATCCTTCGTGACATTATTAAGGATTGGTTTTGTTTTAATAGCTTTTATCTTCACAGATCCCGTATTCTTAAAATTTTCAATTATTTGCTTGACAGCTTTTCGTGATGGCTTTGGTTTTTCTGGATAACGAGCGGCAAATACCTCACATGTTCTACTCACAACTTTATCACATTCTCCGTAAATAATAAACAGATTTAAGTAATCTTGGTTTGAATAACGTAACCGCGACGGCATATTTGCAGTTGTCAAAACACTCAAAACTAGTGTTATTAACATGCCCTGCAGGTCTCCAATATCACCGTGTGTCAAAAGCATGGCCAACTAGAGTACCAGCTAATTCCAACCATGCAGCCGAGCATGCAGCCTAATAAAAAAATGTTTATTCTCAAATAAAACGAAATGGGTTGGATTTAGGTATAGGCAAGTAAATTGAAACTTATAGTAATTTTTAATGCTCAAAATGATTCCGTCATAAAAAATGGGGGTTTCCATTTAAAAAACTTGAGATTTTTCATTTTTTTTAGTGGCAAGTTTATGATTTTTTTTTGACGACCCTGTATACAAATGAGTCGTTACGCACCCTCAGTTTAATAAAACGATCCTTTATTTACAATAACCCAAAGTTTCATTGCAAAATGAAATACGGTTTTAACATAGTACAAAAATATGTTGAGCGTTGCAACTGTCACTTTTTTGGAAAAACATCAAATATTTCGAAAACGGCTAGAGATAGGCATAGGGCATTCTATACAAAAGTTGGTCAGAATTTTGTGAGGAATCCAAATATGTAATAATATATAGGGTGTTCTATTTAAAATAATAAAGTTGTGATCGACTTCCGGTATAAGCGGAAGTGCAACCATCTTGAAAATATTTTAGTTGGATTGGGCATGCCCACATCAGTATCCTACCAAATTTTCAAAACTCTCCTATTTATACTTTTTCCAATATCAATCGAGGTCTTTCGTCGTGGGACACCCTGTATGTTTTCGAGTCACCATCTCCAATATAGTTGCGAATCTTCACGTTATTCAACATAATTAACAACTTATATTATATTAACGTTATTAACATTGTGACAATTGCGTCGACTTCCATGTTACCGGATGCTCCATGGTGATTTGCCGATTGATCTTCATTTATATGGTTCTCTTGCCATTCTTCGAACTCTGCAGAATCAAGCTTATTCTTCCAAGTAACGCACATGTGACAGTATGAACTTTTTACGAGAACATCGATGACTTTTCCGGTGTAATATCCAATCAAGGAAGCCACGCCATACAAAGAAGAAAATCCACGTTTTTTCCAAGTTCCATCGCCTGATACGGTTAATTCTGATGAAGATTCAATATTTTGTTCTCTACACATATCTGCTTTTTCTTCCTCAATCGCAGAAACAAAAAATCTTTTTGCGGCATTCGTCACACTGGAGCACATTTTATTCAAGTAAGTGTTGTATACCGATTTTGATACGAAATTACTGGATAAATCCATCAGTCCGCAGAATTTGTCACAACCAGCTAATCCCAAGCCTAAAACTCGCATCACGAAAGCAAATCGGTAGTTCACTTCATACATATGATTATCTACTCGTTTACTAGACGGAACGTAACGAGGTTCTTTGCATTTTTCACATTTTATTTTTATCTTGAAACCAAGACCTATTTTGCCACAACACTGAAATGATACTGTACTATCACAAACTGCACACTTCACTAACGTAGAAATTGTTGAAAAAACTAACAGAAAATCAATGATTCTGAAATGCTTATCTGTATCTTCAGCAACTTTTTGGCTAAAACTTAGCCTGATTTTTTTCGTTGACGTACTTCTTGCCTCAATATCGTCATCGTTTCTTCGTTTATGCGGAGGAACTATTTTTTTAGCTTGATACAACTTTTTACCAGTCTCCTTTCTACACTCTCTGGAAACTTTTCTCGGCATTTTGCGAACAACAAAAATATCACAACGAAATAGAGTAATAAAATACAACACGACTGTTACACTCCGCGTCTGCAAAGTGTTGATAGAATGTGACAGAAGAAGCTGACAATGGCGGGTTCCTGTCACATTCTACAGGTCTTTCTCTTGAGAAGTCCCTTCCCTTGTTTCAAGAATACGCACCCTGGTAGTCGTTCGAGACACGCCTACTTCCAAAGCTATATCTTTGTGAGTTTTGCTCCGATTGACTTCATATTAACAGACAACATTCTTGAGTTACTATACTTTCATAATATGCAATAAAAAAAATCACTTTTTTTGAACCCTCAAAACCCTACTCCCCCCTTAACATTCACTGAAAAGTGAAAATCATTGCAGTTTACAGTGGTCTTTGTGATTTGTTGATTCTTTGTATGTAGTTTTCAATAAAAGATAACTTAACTTTAATGGTTTTATTGCACTTTAAATCAGTGTTTAAACAAAATACATGACATGGCACGATGAGTTCCTACAACTACTACCCTTGACATCTTTTACATGACACACATGACAGTTGACTTATAAACTAATACAGTGTTCATATACATATAGAATTGTTATCAACAGTCTTTTATGTTTTACACAATATAACAATATCATCATTAGGTGATTCAGTAAACTGCATTGCTGAACCTCTAATGCTAATATGTCTTACGAGTATATGTAGCCTTATCTAAAAGCATGCTCAGAAATATAAGGCTCGGCACTATATCGGCCGATGCACGTCATTGATGTTTAACGCACCACGTTGCCAGATGTTTTATTTATCATTAAAACCTGAACTTTACATCAATTTTGTATTTATTTATTTTTTATATAGAAGTTGGCACAGTTTTTAACAGAAATATTTTAATAACAATATCAGTCAATATGGAGGTTTATTCCCTAATCCTTTTGAAAATTGCTAAAACTATATGTTGTGCCTCTAAAAGAAAAATCAAAGTAGTTATTTCAATATCATATTGTATTAAAAAGTTACGATCTTAAAAAACTAATAATTTATTATACTATTTATGTAATTAGTTTAAAAATCTGTATGATTGCAAATAACTAATTAATAATAATTACACACATATTTTGACAACTTTGTGAAGCACTTTAGACAATAATTTTCATCCACCAACAAATACTTCTTTATTTTTTAACTTTTGATAAATATTTTCCAGGATTATGAGTTCTTCTACAACAAAGTGTTACCAAAACATTAATGAACAGAACATAAAATAAATAAAACCACTTACTTTCTTCATACATCTCATATATTGAGATTCAATTAGTTAGGACTGCCTATATAAACCTATTTTAGGTGAACTCAACGAAATGCATGGCTTTACTTTCTGGGATATAAGGCTAACTGTGGGAACAGTCTAAGTGCTTTGCACTTGCTAAAAATACTGTTGATAAACAAAAAACTCTAATGCAATAATTTTGGTTTTACTTCTCTCACAGCAGCCAAAAGGATAAAAGAACCTCGGTGATCTCGTTCAGGTTCAAAAAACGATATTAAAGCAGGGATAAGCTGCTGGCTTTGTTTACCTAAAGCCATGTTCATTAACATAACCACGACTCAGTCTTAAACACCACAATAATAAGTAATATTATTATGTGTACACTGACACCCACATAACATTTTTACGTTCTTGACATGTTACAAGAATCTTCTTCTAGTCATATGAAAGGTGATAAGATTGTGAAAAATTTTCATTGGGAACTAGAGTATCACATGAATGTAACATGTTACAAACCCCTTCTTTCAGATGATATAGTACATTCCATTCTTGTTATTTTATTCAATAAAACCGAGGTTATATTTTAGTTCCGAATGGAACATTCTTTTTTTGTGTTTATAGATTTCTCTGCATATCATTGTTAGATTATTAGAGCATCTTATGTACACTCTATTTCAATATTTGTTTGCTAAATTACCTGGAAAAATTTCAATGCACAAAAACTAACTGATTTAGTAAATAAAACATAATTTTAATTCTTAAAAACAAAAGTTCTAAAACAACCTAAAATAAACACAACCAAGTCTTAGTCTTTTAGACGTACGGAGAACCAGCGCTGAAAAAAAGCTGTTTGAACTTTACTCGCGGAACAGCTACCGTCACCTTAGTAAATTCAAACAGTTTTTTCAGCGCTGGCTCTTAGACTATTAGTAAAATAAATAGTTTTTATAACTTAAAAGAAAAAAGCTCTAAATACTTTCCAAGTCACTGTTGGGCAAGTCTTGTCCATTTTGATTCTTTTGGTATTGAATCCTTTGCTTGGATTTTACTAACCAAACCTTGATTGCGTTCACTATCAACATTTCTGACACTGCTGGAAACTCCTGTTTTATCGCATCTGCAAATTCAAGAACGCTTAGTTAATATAACAATTCTTTATTTACATTCAGAGTATTGGAGGTTATTATTTGAAACAGCCTTATATTTGTAGAAAATATTACTTTTTAATTAGTTCACCAAAATTCAATAATTCAGAAAATAAGTTAGATGATGTTAAAAAAAAACTTCTTCAAAATGTAAAAACGAATGTAACTGTAGTTTTATAAATAAAATAGTCTGAACATGCTGAATGCCTTTGGCTAGATGTAAATTCTTAAAAGGGCGTTTCTGTTTCGCCCCATTCCACGAAAACAATAAACCCACTTTATTTGAAATAGTCAAATAAAGTAATCTTCTAACAGCATGGCCGTAGGACTGACCTCCCATTCGGCGTAATTCTTTTACCTGAATCAATGTGAATATGAATTTATTGCAGAACTTAATGCCATATTAAACTTGCACATTGAATATGACATTATAACCACAAAAATATATTATTATAAATTAACTAAAAAAATTTTTACCATTGTAACATAATTTGCTTCTTTTGCAGACAACCAGTATTCTAACAATTTCAGGTCTTCAGCACTTTTAACTGGGATCATTTTTCGAAATTCATCAAAATCGGATTGAGGCAGCATATGTACTTCCTTTTCTGATATGATTCTTTGTGATTGAAGTAAGGTGCTTATGTTATCGAGCACCATATTTATTTTTAAATTAATTTGTGCTAGTTCGTCAACAACCAATTTTTTGAAATCTGAAAAAAATCTATCATAAAACAATCCAATAAAATAATGTCTATTATCTATTGTTTTTCTTTAGGAAAAAAGATTGGCCGTAACTCAAATCAGTTCTACTTTTGTATCATTTACCTGTATCACTCAGACCTGCTTCCCGTCCTGTAGTAGATGCACGAATCAAGCCTAAAATAGAATTGTGTTATCACTGTTAACTCACAACTTTCCATAGTATATTATATACCTAACATTTTCTAATACCTATACATAATAGGTATACACTTTAATTTTACATATTAAAACTTACAATTCTACCTACCTGTATCCGTTGAACATGCATTTTGACGTCGCCGGCCATCATTCGACCTTAGGCAGAGTACTAGGCAGAGTACTCGATCCTAGAAACGTGTATTTAGTTCAATAGAAACCTTGATAGCAACGCTATGCTATAATAAAAATATAAAAAATTTCTATCAGTAGCATAGTATATCATGTACAGGGTGGCCGGTGCGGTAATGCTGGAAACAGGAAAATATGTTAGATGATGTATTCCTTATAGTCATATTAGGTACATAAGAAAATTTTTGTCTGAAACATGTATCAATTTTGGTTTTCTAGATATGGTATCTCACATTCTTAGTTGGCCACCCGGTACAAATAACTTATATAATTATTCTGTTTTACTTACCAGTACTACACATACTGACACAGTTCCAGTTTGGGAACTGTATTTAGGTCGCACACATGAAGAGGGACGACTTCCACCTGAAACAATCCCACATTAAAACAGATCTGCACTCAAACAAAATCAGAGTTTTAGTTGAGCTTCTTAAAAGACTCACTCAAAATATACAAGGAAAGTTGGTTTATTAGCAGGACTTTGACATTATCACATAAACAAAATGTTGACAAACACTTCTTCTTTTTGAGATACAAGATGTCATTAAGTTTTGATATTTTCAAAAACTTGTTTATTAAATGCCAGAGTTTTGATAGTATAAAATAAACTGACTTATGTACAAGCAACCGAGCAAAAAACTTACTTTTCATAACAGGTAATGGTGGAAAAATATTCTGATCGTCAGAGGAGTTTTCACCCTCATCAGAGGATGACATCCATTTATTAAATGAACGTTTGGACCTTTTTCTTTTACCATGGGTTTCAGCCCCAGATATGCCAGATGACAAGTCACTTGTCATTGTAGCTTTTTTCGCTTTCTTACGGGCAATATCAATGTTTGCTAAAAAAATAATAATAAGTCATATATTCAAGATTACTTAACTGTTTCTTTAACTATACACAAAAATCAACAGTGAAATAAGAAAAACTTTTGGTGTGAAACAAATAAAAGGAAAATTTTTTGCAGCATCTTAACTTACCATAAGTCCCTAAGACTTCCACAGGATACAGCTTCCAGCTATCATCAATGGGACATCATTCATTACTTAATATCATTTTAGATACTTTGTCAACTGGAATTGTGTTGGGTGGCCAAAAACATTCATTTCTATCTTCTCTGAACCAAGATTTTGGAACAGCCTCCACTAGATCTTCTTCAACAAATTTTATGACCAACCACATTTCTGAGAAACTAAATACAAACGAAAATATATTTTAAATTTCAGTAAATACATTATTGACATCTTTCTGTTTCTAAAATGACATTTAAAAAAACATAATCTTAGGCAACTAAATCGAGAACTAAATATTTTCAAAATATGTATGACATGGTTGAGATTTTGTTTTATTTTTATTATCAATAACATATATTACTCAACACTAACTTAATGCAAATAAGCAGCACATAAAGCGCACAAGCCTAGCTAGTGGTTCTTCGTGTGAATAATAAAAAAAAAACTAAAATTACAGTTCTGTCAAATTTACACCGCACCCTATAGATGTAGCATTGATGTTTGTTTGTAAGTAAGCAAATGTCATTTAGAGTGATTTGAAAAAAACTTAATTTACTAGTGAATAAAACATTGTTTAAATTGTTGCTAGGTATTGAATATAATATAGATAGGCAGTAGGGTATTTCAGTCCATTATCAGTTCTTAACACCTTTAATTTATTCCCCGTTTCTCTTTCAGCTAAAGAAATAAACTTTTCAATATTGCGTTTTACTTCACTCTTATTTTTCATGAAAAACACATAGCGATATGAGGAATAGTCATCTTTCATAAGTAAAAAAATATCTAGAACCACCAAGTGAAACATTCTCCATAGGTCCACAGACATCTGCATGCACCAATTCTAAAGTTTTTGCTCTGGAAGAACTCACAGGATAAGAGATTCTATGCTGTTTACCTGCTAAACACTTTTCACAAGTAACATTTTCTGAGTTTTTTATAAAGCTTATATCATTTCTAGCCAAAATCTGTTTTACATATTTAATATTTTGATGGGCTAGACGATCATGCCATACATTTAAACTCTCTACAGTTTCAACTGCATTACACTTCGATAAATTAACAGTATTATCAAAATAACTTGACATGCAAGATTCAAAAGTACTTACATCATGTACAAACTCCATTTTGTATAGTTTGTTGTATCTCCTTGCTAAGGCACGAACTGATCCATTTTTGTCCACTAACTTGCACATTGTACAATCAGACAACATCTGATATCCTTTATCCAGTGCACAACCCACAGAGAACAGGTTAAACTTGAGTCCAGGAACAAACAAGACATTTGTTAAAGTAGTTTTGACAAGCTTACATCCATTGTAAGCCCACAACTCAACATTGCCAATGCCTTTTACATCAAGCAATGACCCATTTCCAACTTTTACTTTCCTGTTTACATTTGTCTCACTAAAACTAACAAAAACATCCTTCTTCCAGCACATATGTTCTGATGGTCCTGTATCCATACACCAATCATTACCACTGATTTGTACTGAAGATCCAATGAATGCATTTGTATCAGGTGGGTCATACGTTTGTTTTCTTGGCTTAGTATTTTTCTTAAAATAACTTCAAAATGGCCACTCTTTTTGCAAAAACTGCATTGTTTATCTTTTTGATTCTTTTTCTTGGAGCAATATTTTTGAACTTTATGACAAAAGTGACATGTTGGCTTATTTACAGTACCATTTTGATTTCCTTGAACTGAGCCTTGGATCCTCCTTGAACTACTTGTCAGGGCTGTGACTTCATCTGCAGATTTTGATCTCTCTTCTTCTATGAGCAATCTAGATATTAGCTCATCTAGGGTTTGATTATCTTCAGGTACAGACTCCCAGGCAGATCTAAAATGTCTAAAATGTTCTGGCAAAGACATTACGATTTTCGTCATTACCATTTTACTGGAGATTTCCTCCCCTGCCTGTTTCAGTTTACTTTTTATTTCTTCCAATTTTGAAACATATGTTGATACTGATTCACTTCCAAATTCAAGCATGAAGAATTTCTGTTGAAGTAAATGAATACTGACTACAGACTCCTTGTCAAAAACTGACTTCAGCTTTGCCCACATTTCATGTGATGTTTCACAAGACTGCAAATGAACTAGGGTCCCTCCTCAATCCGGGTAACTAGTACTGTTTGGGCTTTGGCATCTTCTTTTTCCCAAGCTGCTATAGCTTCTGCCCCCGACGTAGGTTTTTCTTTACTTCCAGACACTATGTCAAATAGCGACCGTCCTTTCAGTATTACTGTTGTCTGAAATTTCCATACAACCCAATTGTCGCCATTCAGCTTTAAAGGGGGTAGTTGAGACTCCATTTTGTACTTTTTACTGGCAATTTTAGCCTTCTCTTTTTTTTACACACTTAACCTCACCACAGAAGTTTCTGTTTTACTTTTACTTTTACCGACTGTCTGGGCCCATAACCTAATATAGATATTAGGGTAATTCAAACACCAGAAACTTTGAGTTTTAAGTTTTAATAATTAAAAGAATGTTAAACTAACATTCACAAAACAGCATGTCATTTTACAACTTCTCAAAAAAAAAAACTAAATAAAAAATAATTTGATCTTTATATGGAAGGATCATAAGTTTTCTTAGAACTGAACTAACAGGGTGTGCAACTTAAAGAATTCTTCTTGATGCGCGAGATACCAAATTCACTAGAATTTATTGGTTTAGTAAAGTAATCACTTATTCTAATGTAACTGTACCCTAACATTAAAATTAAACCATCTCTAGAAGTGACAAAATTTTTTACTTCAAGAATTTCACTGTTTTTTAGTTCTACAAAAGAATCAGCAAACTTTGATACATTGACTAAGAAAATCTCAGTTTTTAATCTTTTGTACTGAGGAGAATTGACTCCATCAATGAGTGGTCCTTGATTGTGTTCAAAAATCATTCTTTTGTCTTCAAAGAGTTTAATACCTTTATTCTGTTGAGTTTGGTTTTTTTCTGAAATTCGGCGAACAACCTGTTGTAAAGGCTGGGAACTTTTTCTTACAAGTTTGGTAATTGAAGGCATATAATTCTCAAACTTAAAAGCACTAAAATTATCCAATACTCCAAACAGTTTTACACAATCAGTTAAATGCGTAAGTTGTGTACGTTATAAGTAATAAAGTCAAAACCATATTGTCACGATCTAATTTTTAGTCGTAACGCGGGGACGTGTAGGCTGGGGTCGTAGTCAAGTTAAACTCAAAGATTGGATAACAAAAACAACAACGTTTATTCATAGAGAGAAACTAAGTTGAAGACTGATTTTATACACATTGTCAGACACAAGTTGGCTTATTTATAAATTACAAGTTCGTACTTACATGATGATAAATGCACAAACCATTTTGGACCGAGGGTAAGTGTCAGGGTAGAGTTCCCTTCACTTTCGCGACCGAACCGTTTAGTTTCGCGGATAATTTCTGACTAACTTTTCTTTCCCAATTTCTCGGCTATTTATTGTAAGGTATTGCGATCCCTTAGTCAGTTCAATTTCTTAATTGCTTGTCTAAGCACTTGGATCATTGTCCGAACAATTGATGACTTATTGCTGACTGGCGATTGCAACACCTTAGCTAGCTTCCGTTCTAAAAGGTTCGATTGCTTATTTTGCAACCCAAGTGGTCGACGACTTGTTTCGGTCAGTGGCCGATTATTTGCTGACTAAGTAATTAACGAAAATCTACTTGTGACACATTCCCCCGGCCGACAAAAGGTAGTCCCTAGCTTTTCACAATATTAAGAAAGTTGACTATGCAAATCTTCTAAACAAAATAACATTAAATTAATTATACTTTTAAACTTTTAATCATGGTGGCAATATAACAGAAATTTGACACCACAAATTCTAGTTTCTTTCTTCAAATCTTAATATAGAACAAAGAGGTAATATAAAAATATCCTTAATGGATTTTCCCCCTTATTACAACACAAACAAAATTTATCATAGTTACCTGTAAAAACTAATCAACAAAGTATAGCCCCTAGTTTTTCACAGAATTAAAATTAAAAATATCCCGTTTCATATCCAAAAAGAAAATTATAAAAGAAAACATATAACAATCGGAATAAAAATAAATGTTTTTGTTATTTTCTTACCTCTAGAGTTTGTAAAAAAAAACTTAATGTCTCTATGCTTTAACACTGAGGGGGGAGACTTTTCACTCGCGATTCACTAATATTCCGCGCACTATTGTCTGTTCGGGGATTCTATCTTCTTTTCGCGGCACTTCACTGCACTAAACACGGCTTCTGAAGACAATTTGGACGGTGTCTGGGGTCTGGAACTACATATCTGTTTACTGCTCTGGACGTGCAAGTGGAACAATTCCCAGAACTGTATTTTCGCGATTGCCATGGTGTGTGGTCCGTGATCTAATTAGTGACGCGCCGGAACGGTACTGAATATCGGGGTGACCACAAGGGTACACCGCGGGTATCCATTTGCTAGTTATATGGTGCTGAGGTGACCGCATGGATACACCTCAGGAATTATATTTTATATTATTATATTATATTATTATTTGCATATTATTTCATTATATTATTTATTTATCATGCCTGAGTGCCTCTGAAGCCGTATCCTTTCTGGAACGAAAAGCTCCTTGTTCTGGACCTTTTCGCCAAGATCAAAGTGTAGCTCCTTGTTCTGGACCTTTTCGCCAAGATCAAAGTGTAGGCCCTTTTCTATTTTATGTATACCACCAATGGACACCTTGGGGTAAAGGTCGGTGAGAACGTACCTCAACCAGTCTCAACTTCCGAATCTTCGGGACTGCGTTTCTCCTGCCCATGATACATAAATTGTTAGAATTTCAAGAGCCTCCGGTCCGAGATGGAAATTCGTGTCAACCCAATGTTGTGGTGGACAGCCCTATCAAGGGAGTTAGCGTCAGAAATTCCAGTAACGCCTTATTGGTTCTATTGTCATGACCGGGTACAACAACAAAACTTATCGTATTGATGACAAAACTTATCGTACTGTGTCAACATAACTTGACTGGAGCCGATTTGGGATCATCCCCCGCGGCAGGTCACCACGGCTTAGTGTGTCTATTCCTACCGCGGCCACGATCACAAACCGACTCAACTGTGGTCGCGGTCTGCCGTCCCGTGGTTGGTTTTTCATCGTCAGCGTTTCCAGTCTCTTGTGCCCGTTGCTTTTAGCTTTTGCTGAATTCCGTTTCCATTTCCAGTGGCGTGTTAGTTTTTACCGAGTCTGATCCGAAGCCTTGATCGCTCTTCATTTTGTAGTGGTTTCCTTCTGGCTTCTTCGCGTAGTAACCCCCGTCAGTGTTAAGCGCAATAAAAAAACGTATTACTACCTACTGCTATTTTAATCTTAATGTCTAACATTCCCGTTATAATCATAAAATCCCTCGTAAAATATATAGGCATATTGATAATAGCCTTAGTTAAGTTATGCACTAAAAAAAAAATATAAATCCCTTTGTTTTTCTTAAATATGATATAAACCTATATTATAAATTGTCCATTTGCCTACCACTGGTTTTATTTTGATACATTGTAAAGCCTTCGAAAACTTGTAATATGCTTATCAAGCGCTGCTTGCCCATATTATATCATGTGAAAACAGTTAACGTCCTCATATTGAAACTTTGTAATCTTTTTCTTACGTGCCCCGTTTGACTTTTATAAAGTCTTCAAGTTACATTTTTCAACCGTTTATTTATTGCATTTAGCAACTATACTTTTTGAAATTGTAAACCCGTGGAATTTAACGCCCCATATTTTATCTACGGCACTTAATTACCGCATATGCTCGTAGTGTATTTTTTTCCCAATATACTTTTCTTTCATTTGCCCCTTATTTATATATATATATATACCATTATATAATTATTAATCTTCGCGCGCGCTTTTTATTAATTATTCTCGTATGCTGGATTGTGCAAGTTAGAAATGAAATAACAATGATATTTATTCATCAGCAGTTTATATGATCATACCGCGATGACTTAAATAACAAAGTGATTGTAATCCGCTTGTAGCATAAGAAAAGAATTAATTGTAGATACATGTATCATTTTTTCCTTTTTCCCTTACTAAGGAAAATTACTTGCGTACTTTAGTACACTCTATTTGGGCTAATACTGTTTCGCCTTGGGACAGTGAGCGTAATTCTTTATTTTCTTTTAATTCGAGGGTAAAAATTTTTGATTCTGCAGAGCTTTTATTTTCGCCCATCTCAGTCATTTCAATTCTTTCTTTTTCTTTTATAGGCGACTTCGGATTTCCACGGCGTCTGCTTTTCCTACAGTTTACTACGTATTTTATGAGTTTATGTGCTATAATAATTATGAAAAGAATGAGGCACGTACAAGTAGTATAAAAGAATA
Source organism: Ips typographus (assembly GCF_016097725.1). NCBI lineage: Eukaryota > Metazoa > Arthropoda > Insecta > Coleoptera > Curculionidae > Ips > Ips typographus. Next base: position 93,756 of record NC_138432.1, read on the forward strand.
CATCATGTACATATCAGAGGATGTTTCCCCTTTTTGGTCTGCTCTCGCGGCAGCTACTAAGTTTGACGCTACTATTACTACCTTATTTTATCTTGGTGGCTGATCGTTTAGCCTCGCGTTACTCGTACCCCTCGACGTACCCTCGTCCGAGCCGAACTTAGTCTGACAGTTTATTTAAGATAAAAATAATTTAGTTATACTAAAAAGTTGATCAAATCTATTCATTCATTGAAATGTGAGTGTAATGTGCTTTGAGGAAACGTAAAAATACAAGAAATAATCGATTTAAAGTGAATAATAAATACAACCAACAAGAAAACTTCCAAAGTAACGCATAACCGATTGCTGTCAGTATTAAGAATCTTCGATACATGAAAGTTTAGACAAATGTAGTTGTGTTTCAATTTTCATCCGATTAAAAGAGACAAGAAACGAGCTTTTTGTAAACATGTTTGTATTAGTCTTTCTTTTTCTTGTTTTCAACTTTAACATTGGGTTTGTTCTTATAAAATTCTTTTACGGCCCTTATTTACACATACAGCAAACAGAATTGCTATGTGCCATTTAAAATAAATGTACTTCTACCAATACAGACATTTCTGTATTATTTACACACACATCATCAAAATAATTATACATCATCCCGTTGCACGGGGTAAATTCATCCCAATCTAGGGGTATTTTCATCCCATTTTAGGGGTAATGTGCACTCAACACTCATAAGTACACAACGTAATAGCTGAAGTCGCTATAAGAACACAAATCACTGTTGTGCATGTTTACATCACCGCAACATAATAAGAAACCTTTATTTCGTTTTAACAGGTCGCTTGTAAGAACAAACCCTATGTGTCACTTTTATTATACAAAACTAAGCTACGTTATCAGTTGTTTATACCAGTTCGATTATTTCTTTTGTTTCATATTCGCTAGTTTTCTTAACAAACAAACAAAAAATTGAACGCATTTTTGGTTTTAATTTTTACTTTAAACTAGAACTTTTAAAGTTCGATTCTTCTTATTTGAGTCACTAGCCCTTTTAACAAAAAAACATTTTTTTTTTTTTTTTTTTTTGGCAAACGTTGTTATTAATGTCGTCTAACCTGTCTTAGCTTGTTTGATGCAATTTACTAACTCTGTATATTCTTTCAAAGTTCAAACTTTCTTCTTTAAAGTTGTACATACTAATTATGATATACCCGGCATGTAGGTAATGAAGATCTACATTTAGAGATACCCGGCGCCTCCACCAAGTTGTCACGATCTAATTTTTAGTCGTAACGCGGGGACGTGTAGGCTGGGGTCGTAGTCAAGTTAAACTCAAAGATTGGATAACAAAAACAACAACGTTTATTCATAGAGAGAAACTAAGTTGAAGACTGATTTTATACACATTGTCAGACACAAGTTGGCTTATTTATAAATTACAAGTTCGTACTTACATGATGATAAATGCACAAACCATTTTGGACCGAGGGTAAGTGTCAGGGTAGAGTTCCCTTCACTTTCGCGACCGAACCGTTTAGTTTCGCGGATAATTTCTGACTAACTTTTCTTTCCCAATTTCTCGGCTATTTATTGTAAGGTATTGCGATCCCTTAGTCAGTTCAATTTCTTAATTGCTTGTCTAAGCACTTGGATCATTGTCCGAACAATTGATGACTTATTGCTGACTGGCGATTGCAACACCTTAGCTAGCTTCCGTTCTAAAAGGTTCGATTGCTTATTTTGCAACCCAAGTGGTCGACGACTTGTTTCGGTCAGTGGCCGATTATTTGCTGACTAAGTAATTAACGAAAATCTACTTGTGACAATATAGTTCCTGACAAGTAACAATAAAATGTTTATATAAAGAATTTGCATATTTTAGAAGAGATGAGTTTTCAATCAGTTGTGGACTGCAAGATTCTTGTTGCTATACACAAACAAAGAAAATTTTTGTAATACTTGTCATCAACATTGTCTTTAAAAACAATAATTCCAGTGTACAATAACAGAAGCCTAAATTCTGTACCTTTATATCTTTTTGACTCCAAAATTGATCTAGTTTTTCTATTAAATTCACAAGGAATGTACTGGTTTATTTTATAAAGCCGGGAATTTATTTCATTAACACAAGATGCTCGCAATTTAAATAATAATAATAATAATAATAATAATAATAGTCTTTATTTTCAAGTAATGTTTTACAAACATGAAATGAAAATGACGTCATAAATAAACTGTACACGACACAAATTTACAACCGGTTACATAGGTCTTCTAAGCTATATGGCTCCAATTCTACCAGGTACTGTTTTAACCGTTTTTTAAACACTTTAAAAACCTTAATTTTTTTTAACTGTGATGGTAGTACATTAAACAATTTTAAGCACATATACTGTGGACACTTCTGTAAGCTTGAGTCGGATAGAGGACTTCTAATCGTCTGGTTTCATACTTATTTTGGAATTGTATGTCAAAACGATCCTTATGCTTAATGTAAAATAGGAGACATTCATACACATAAATTGCATGTACTGTCATTATACCCAGACTCCTAAACTCACCCCTACAGCTTTCCAGGAACTTTTTTTTCTTAATTATTCTTACAGCACGTTTTTGTGCTACAAAAACGTTCTGTATCAGTGAATGTCGTCCCCAAAAAATTATACCATACTTCATAACAGACTCAAAGTTTGCCAGGTACACCATTTTCAGTATTTTCTCTTCCATGTATTTGCCAATGACCCGTATACCATAAAAAACTGAATTTAGTTTTTTAACAGTATCGTTTATATGGACTGACCAATCTAAAAATTCATTAATGTAAATACCTAGAAATTTTACACTTTCGGATATGGTGATGTTTGCATCATTTATTTTAAAAGTTTCTGGTTTAGCGGTTGTCGATTGTTTGGTTCTGAAAACAATGGCATTTGTTTTTTCTTTGTTCAGAATAAGTTTGTTTTTTGAAAACCAGTCGCCAGTCGCTTCAAACAAAATTCTTGATTTCAACATTGCGCTATCCAAATGTTTACACCCTGTAAGCAAGTGAGTGTCGTCTGCAAAACTTACAATGTATTGAGAGGGATCTCCAATTATGGAAGGCAGATCATTAACAAACACTATAAACAGAAGTGGCCCCAAAATACTACCCTGCGCTATTCCTGTATCGTTCTGCAAAATAGCGGAACGTTCCGTTATTCCATTTTCAGTTACGCTAATACATTGTTTTCTGTTTGTTAAATAACTACTCAGCCAATTCTTTGCGTTGCCCCTAATACCATACAGTTCCAGTTTCTCAATAAGTATACGTCTATTCAAACAATCATAAGCCTTAGATAGATCAAGGAACATGCTAATTGCAAGCTCACCTTTTTCTAACTTAATATGCGCCCTATAAATTCGAAAACAGCCGTTTGAGTTGATCTATCTCTAATAAATCCGTGTTGACAATTACTGAAAGCATTACATTCACCCAAAAAGCCAATCAATCTAGTATTCTTTGCAAATTCAAAGATTTTCGAAAAACTGGGTAACAAACTTATAGGCCTGTAACTGTCTAGATTTTCAGGATCGCCAGTCTTATATAAGGGTTTTATCAATGCAATTTTGAGGTTGTCTGGAAAGATCCAGCACTGAACGAGTTATTTATTAAATATGACAATACGTTTTTTTAGCACAGGTGTTGCCAGTTTTACTATGCTTGTAGGAAGGTCATCTATCCCGCTACTATGTTTATTTTTTAGCTTGTTGGCAATTTCCTCAATCTCATCTGGACACACCGGTTTTAAAAACATTGTTCTTATATTACTATTGATATTACATGAAAATGTAATGTCCCGCAGGCTCTTTACAAGTTTTCGAGCTACGTCTAAAAGGTGGTGGTTATACAAATTTCCTATGTCCCCAGAACGTCCCGAGACTTTTATCTCTGCAAGGTTGGATTTTCCACCAGTTATGTCTCTACAGATTGACCACATGCATTTTGTTTTATTGTCCGCTTTTTTAATGCGATCTTCATAACTTTTTCTACGGGTTGTTTTTAACGTTGTCATACGCACTTTTTGCTTCTTTGTATCTTTGTCTATAGTTATTGTCAAACCTGGAGAGCATAAGCATATTATCCAGCCTGCGTTTGCATTCCAGAAAATAGGATCGGGGGGTGGCCTTGAATGAATGAATGAATGAATGTAGTTAGATGGGCTCCCTACGGAGAAGACACTTAGGCCGCTAGCCGGGCCCATTGTGACCCATCACAAGCTAGTACCCCTCCAATTCGGTGGCCCTGACAAAGCTGCAGAGCCTCCTTGGCCGGGTACCTTGAATATCTAAGGGGTTGATCACACTCTTACCCCAAAGCTCTTTTCTGATCGTCGCAAGTGCCGGGCACTGTGTGAGAACATGTGTCGGAGTTTCCTCGTCTTCCTGACACAAGCGACATATCGGATCCTGTGACAGACCCAGAATGTGCATGTGTCTTCTCATCTGACAGTGACCCGTGAGAAGTCCTGTCACACATCTGAGGTCCTTTCTGGATAATTCCATCAGTGACTTCGACTTGTTCTTTGAAAAGAAGCCCATGAGACATCGCGACTGCCGCATGCCTCCGGCCTCCTCCCAAGCAATATCGGATCTTTGCCAGAAGATACGGTCCACAATGGCGGATCCGACCGCACCGGCAAATCCTACAATAGGTTCGGGCCCTACGGGGCTCTCTTTGGAGCCACATAGGGCCAACCTGTCCGCCTCCTCGTTTCCCCTAACATCGGAGTGCCCTGGGACCCAAGTTAGGCGTACCTTGGCCATCCGCGCGAGCGACAAGAGTGTTTTCTTACACTCCAGCACCAGCGCAGACGTCGTTGAATCAGCTTTTAAGGCAGCCATTGCTGCCTTGCTGTCCGTACAGATAAATATATCCTTCCGGTATAGCGGTGAGTTTAAAATAAACTCCCCGCATCGGATGATCGCAAAGATCTCGGCCTGGAAGATGGTACAGTGGCAGCCTAGAGGGAAGCTAAGCCTCGTCCCCGAAGTTGCACCATACACACCTGCCCCTGCCCCCGTCACGGTTTTGGATCCATCTGTAAACCAGACGTCTCCATGCGACGGGAGGATAGAGTTTTGAGAGAAATTCCAGTCCTCCCTCTCGGGTACTACAAACTTTAGAGATCCGCTTGACAGAAGCGTCGGAGGCACCCGATCCTGCTTCATCAACAGTTCCGGGCACTCCCTCAACGCCTCCCCCCAGCCCCCGAGATGACCCCACGGTTCAGCTGAGTCTGTAATCAGCATATTGAGACCTGCCAGTCTGTGGGCTGCCCTGGCGGCTTCTTTTTGTATAAACAGGTGCAGCGGCTCGAGCCCACATAGCCGCTCCAGTGCCCTTGTTGGGGCAGTTTTCATTGCACCTGTAATACAGACACAGACAAGTCTTTGAACCCTCTCCAACAAGGCTCGTGACTTGGCCGTATCCATAGCTCCGGACCAAACAATCGCTCCGTATGTTATCATTGGGCGAACAACAGCGCAGTAAATCCATCGAAGGATTCTCGGCTGGAGTCCCCACGTGGTATCAAAGGCCCTTTTGCACGCCCAGAGAGCATTGCGGGCCTTCCCGATTTTGACTGCAAGGTGCTCGTTCCAGGTCAGCCTGGAATCTAGAATGACCCCTAGGTATTTGACCTGGGATTTGTACCCCAGAATGCGGCCAAACAGATTTAAGTCCGGCAACGGCCCGAGTTTTCGTCGTCTCGTACAGATGACGACTTCCACTTTTTCCGGGTTCACAGAAAGCCCCTCCCCCTCACACCAAACCTGTGTTGATTGAAGGGCAGCCTGGATATTCCTCGCCAGGCCCCCGACGGCACGACCACTCGAAAGAATGGCCACATCGTCCGCGTAGGCCTGGGCGTAGACATCTGCGGAGTTGAGTCTCCACAGCAGAGTATCAACAACTAGGCACCAAAGAGTGGGCGAGAGAACGCCCCCTTGGGGGCATCCCCTGGCGACCCACGCCTCCGACGTGACTGCGTTGAGCTCCGCAAAAACCAAACGGTTGGACAACATGGTTTTCACCCACCCGGCAACCACCGGATGGGCCCCACGCCGCTCAAGGGCTTGGCATATCGATGCAAAGGAGGTGTTGTCAAACGCCCCCTCTATATCCACAAACGCCGCCAGGGTGGCGCATCCGGGCGCTCTGCCCTTCTCCAGCCTCTGTACGAGGTGATGAAGGGCGGCCTCCGTAGACCTACCCGCCCTGTAAGCGTATTGCTTCTCGTGTAGAGGAGCCACAGTGAGCAGCTCCTCCTTAATATGACGGTCCACAATGCGCTCAAGAGTCTTCAACATGAAGCTCGAGAGGCTGATGGAACGAAACTGATGGAACGCCATGGTTCCACCATGGCGTTCCTCCAACTACCCGTTCCTTAGCCGGGCAGTTGTGCTCGTATGACGCTAGTACGGCGGCGTTGAGTTCCTCGACCGAGGCCTCAACGTCCTCTGCCGTGCGCGTCATTTTATACATGACCCTTATCCTACTGGCCAGCTCCTCGCTGTAGAGGCTCCAGTCAGTAGTCCGGGGGTTCCTGTAAGTGGAAGAGGGGATTGTGCTTATCCCCTCGACATCGAAAAGGATGTGTCGGTGATCGGAGAGGGAATCCTCCTCCGACACGCACCATCGCTTTACTTGTTGTTTTAAGGGCCCACCGCAGATCGTAAGGTCGATGACAGACTGCCGCCCCGGCATGAAGAAGGTCGGCACAGTACCTCTATTGAGGACCCCCAGACCCTCCCTGCAGAGAAATTCCAGCAAGTCCGCCCCTCTCCCGCTGGTCCCGGCGGAGCTCCAGAGCTCGTGATGAGCATTGGAGTCACATCCAATTAATACTGGAGTGTCCTCCTCTGCGCACCTCCTCACGAGGGACTCAAGTTCGACCGGTTTCTTCTACAGAGGAGCGCCGTTCAAGCTCTCCCGTGCTGAAGGTTTATCTGAATAAAGCGTGTTTTATCCATTAGTAAAATATTATTTATCATTGAGAGTAGGCCGCTTGCGCGCCCTACTCTCGTTCGACCACAGTCATGTTCTGGCCATCTTCCGAATCAGAAGACTCCTCGTCCGACGAGGCGGTATGTCCCCTGGCTTCCGGTATCGGGGCGCTATCCAGCGCCCCGCCCATGGCGTCGGTTTCTCCCGTCTCCCCTGAACCAGGGGGAAATCCCGCTCTCACGGGCTCCCCCACCGACTCCAGGGTTGTCCCCGAGGTAGCCTCCGAGACGGTGACAGCCGCGACCTGCCCCTGTCCTTCGACAGGTGCGAGGGGCTGATTACTTACCTCCGAGGCACCACCCTCGTTTTCATTTCTCGAGGGCGAGAGAATTAACAGCCTCGCCCTCGTCAGTCCGTAGAAAGGACGGTACCCGACCCCCGCCAGCGCGGCGACCGAGTTTTCCCCGATCCCCACTACCAGCGAGAGGCCTGTGGGCTTCTCCTTCCTACTCCACACCCGCCATCCTGCGCACCCCAGGCTCGGATTCTGGCTAGCCAGCCGAGCCATCGCGATCTCATTCGACGGGTGCTTTTTTCCGGGGATACAGAGCGTGGCCCTCCGCAGCCGAAACCTTTCGGGATCAGCGGCGACGAGCGACACATTCGGTCCCCATGGTCTAATGAGAGGAAGTGTCTCTAGGAGCCACCTCCTCGATATTTGATTAGCCGCCGTCACCAGAATTTGCCCCCTCCACAATCTTGTGGAGAGGAACTGGACGGCCATGCCTCCTTCTGAGGGGACGGCTTCCCCCGCTGCGTCCAGGAACTCTGCCAGTTGGTCGCCGTTGAAGCCCAAGTCTGGATTTACCTCCCTGGCTCTATGTTACTGGTTATTTGTAAAACCTTTTTCCTTTTTAAAAAAAGATTATTTTATTAAAATAGTTACAAAATTAAAAATACTCATAAAACAAAATAGATGTTAATACAATAAAGTCTATGTCCATTCTGAATAGTGATTCCGGGGCCCGATGGATGGTCGCCGCAAAACTCCTGAGCTGGCAATATGCAAGAGTGGTCAAATATGCATAGTCTGCATAGTCAGGTGAAGACACACACATAACTCCTCCATCCCTAAAGGGAACGCAAGGGTGGAACAACTTGCGTTTCATCAACCATTTCCATGTCGGATGTCGGTACGCGTCTCTTGTTATTCATAATCCTTCTTCTCAAGAAACGTAGCAGCAAGAAACAGGTAATGGCCAGAAGAATTGTTATTACTGATGATAAGGACCATTTGGAATAGTTGGTGTGAGATTTCAGTAGTTCGATAGGTTCTTCTTGAGATGCCTGAAGTTGGAGTTCGTGAAGTTTATCCAAAGAAGTTTTTTCTAATTTGATTTTTTCCACTTGTAAAACGGGTATCACTTTTGCATCTTGTACATCCAGTAGACTAACAGGATGGCCATGAAACATTTTCTTCTCATTTTTAAAGACGTATGTAGACTGTGGTTATCGTGCAGTTAGGTGGTATTACAAAGAGGTAAGTTCCCTCCAAAATTAATATTTCATTTTCAATGCAACTAGTTTGGATTATTTCGCTTTTTGGAAATATTCCTATGTAGTGGGCGGAATCAATTTCTTCTATAATAGTGTTTCCAATGTGAACTGGAACTAGGCGGCACTGGTCCAAGTCTTGTTTGATTGAAAGCAGTGACGTAATACAATCAGGATGTTCATGCATAGGTAGAAGATGGTTGTTCTTGCAGTAATAGTCTGGTTGTAGGTAGATGCATCCTTCTTCATGGTACTCGTACTGGGTTTTACTCAGGGTTAGGTAAGTTGAAGGTGGAAGGAGAGTACATTGATTTTGATTAGGTATTGAAAACAAATGATAATGCTCAAATAAATCTGAATGCACTAATGGAAAATCTAGTGAAAAAACGATTTTCTTTTCTATTGCAAAAACGTTTGTCTCTACCACACTATAATATTTTAAATAGTCTGACACAGAAAATAGCAATTGATCTAAATTATGTGAGTTTTGAATATCATCGACCAATTTTCTAAGGTCTTGAGGCAAAATTATGCTTCTGTGCAGAATCTTTAAAGCGGCAAAGCTGATTGCATTTTCTATTCCAGTTAAGAAATTCAATAACGAATCTAGATTAACTTTAATCTGGTCCAGTACTTCGTGTACTTCTAAATAGGCTACATAATTAAATTCTGTAGTATTTAGATCAGATATAATCTCGTTTATCTTGTTTTCGATTGACTTTTGATTATTTGTTACTGTTGTTACAGTATTGTTGAAGTTTTGCATTAAATGATTTGTCAGAGAAATTTGCTTATTAACCTTTTTGATAACATTGTTTTGACTGTTCTCAAGTTCCAAAATGTTCTGATGAATTTCTTTAGCATCATCTTCATCTAAGTTACCTGTTATATATTTTATTAAGGATCCCATGGGATTAATTAAACCTCTTTTAGCTCGAGAAGGGAATAAAGAATTCGTTTTTTGATTAACAACACTTATTTCATATCCTAAATATTTATAAACTTCATATAAAGGAATTCGGTGTGTTAAAGAAGAGCTATTAATCGTTTTCTCTAATTTTTGATAATGATTTATGATTGATTTTACTTGATTATCCAATGGTCTAAGATGAATATAATAAAGAAATGTATGCGAAGCAGTTTTAATTTTCGCGTTACCCAGTTTGAATGGCAGGATACCGGGGTTAGATTTCAAGTTCTGAATTTGAACTCTCTGCGCTCGTGTCGGGTCTCGTTGCATCAAGTACAACAGTGTCATCAATCTGTAACACAGGATTTTGTGTCAGTTTTCTGGGATTTTTAAATATTTGCTTGTGATATGTATTTTGAGCTGTAGTTACAGTTAAATCATTACTTTGCAAAAATGTGTTCAGGGGTGTACAAGGGATTTATTTTTGCTTGCCTATCGGTTAGTCTTCGGTATGCAATTGCACCGGGTTGAATTACAGGGGGGTCTTTCCTGTTTTCATTTAACTTACTAATGACCTTTTGTTTATTTTCAGATGTTTTTTGGTATATTTCTTTGTACAGCTTTTGCATTGATGACTTATGTTCATTGACTTGGTTATTGATTAACAATGCATCGTTATCAATATCTATCGGTTCTTTAAGTTGAAGATGACCAAAAATCAAATCAATAGGTTTTTGTTTAGTCACAGAATGTATGGAATTGTTATAACCCAATATTGCAAGATTGAGCTTTTCAACTGAATTTAAGTCTGGATTGGTAAGATTTAAAGTACGCAAATGTTTTAAGAGAGTTGAATGAAATCTCTCTACTATAGCATTACTATTAGGCTGCTATCACACCAAAGATACGCAACGGCGACGAGACCGCGACGCGATTTAAATGCTAGCGACTTGTCGGCGACTGATATCCATGAAGACTTCACACCAACGCGACAGGACTACGACGCGACCGATACGAAATTTAGCGGTTTTAAGAATATATAGTGATTAAAGTCAGTAGACTTCAGTCAGTAGACAAAATGAGCTCTTCAAGCGAAGACGAATTAGCCGTTGTGTCGTATTTGCTCAGAAAAAAGCGAAAACGGAAATTTTGGGTTCATCCGTATATATCTAACAATGCGCGTCGAGGTGCGTTCAATTGCGCAAAAGAATTAATGTATGATGAAAAAAGGTTTCAATCATTTTATCGAATGTCAAAAGAATCATTTTGGATATTAGTTTCTACTACGGGTCCCGCTATTCAGAAAAGAGATACACACTATAGACGATGTGTGAGTGTTGAAGAAAGACTACTAATAACTTTGAGGTAAGTTTATTTGTACACGTACATTTATAAAACTTATTACATCAGCTATGTGCTTATTCCGTTAATGGAGAGAAAAGAACAGACTGAAGGTCAACAGATTGGGTACTCTTATTTGTTACAGGCATAAATAACGAAGCTGAAGAAACAGGAGGCAGCTCATAAAGATTAGGTTCTGGGGATAGTATGTGACTAGATGCAACAGAAGATGGATTAGAGTAGTGCAAAGATGGTGATTGAGAATGTAGTGAATGGGTTGCAGGAGAAAATGGAATAGGATTAAAAGTATTGCTATTTAATCTATCAATAAGTTGCAGAACTTGGCGCTTAAACTGCCTGAATGTTGTTTCCGGCATTTCATCAACTTCTGGAAGTAGTTAGGTCTTCGAGGATTGGATGAGATTTCGGACGCAGTAACTTTTTTTTTCTTAGCATGAAAAAACTCTATTAATGACTTGTCAACTTCGTTTAATTTGTCTGTCTTTCTTTTTTTTGGCATTGAGGTCTGAGATGTAGTAGCTCCAGTGGGTAACTCATTGGTTTGCGTATTTTCATTTAGAACGTTTTCCTGTTCTGTTATGTTGTCCCCATAATTTTCTTCCACAATAGTATCGCGTACAGATGGCGGCGATGGTACATTTCCATGCTCGATAGTATTAATTTTAATGTAAGGAAGAAGAAATTCCATATATTTGCCTAAATAGTAGGGCTTTCCTTTTTTTCCGGATCCGCTAGGAGGTAGTTTTCTCTTGCGGACAAAAACGGATCGTAAGTTTCTCCATTTTTCTTTTGCCAATGATACTGAAAAAAAACACAACATACCTATATTTACCAAGTGAAATGCTCTGATTTGATTATGGTTTTTATATTTTGCAGGTATCTAGCTACTGGAGACACATTTCAGTCACTATCGTTTTACTTTGCCAGAGGTCAAAGTACTATCTCAAAAATTGTTGCTGAAACCACTGAAGCTATATGGAATACCCTGAAACATGACTACATGAGCCTACCGCAAAAGGAGCACTGGAAGGCAATAGCCAATCGCTTCTGGGAAGTTTGGAATCTTCCAAATTGCTTAGGGGCCCTAGATGGGAAGCACATAAGAATTCAAAAAATTCCTAAAACAGGATCCTCTAATTTCAATTACAAAGGCTATCACTCAATTGTATTGATGGCTTGTAGCGATGCAGATGGAATTTTTACCACAATAGAAACAGGATTTGCAGGACGAAACAGTGACGGTGGAATTTTTCGAGAATCCAGACTCGGAAGATGGTTGGAAAGATTAGAAAAAGAAGGGCTGAATCTACCTGAAGACGCAGTGTTACCACATGACGAATCTGGACAGGCGTTTCCGCATTATTTTGTCGGAGATGAAGCTTTTCCCTTAAAACGTTATATGATGCGTCCATTCCCACAAAGGGTACTAAATAATTCAAGGCGAATATTTAACTATAGGCTCAGCAGAGGACGTAAAACAGTTGAGTGTGCCTTTGGTATGATGACACAAAAATTTCAAATTCTAAAAACTGCTATACTTTCTACTAAACATTTAAATATTACTAATATTGTGAAGTGCTGTTGTATTTTACATAATTTTATACGTACTAGAGAAGGACGTAAGTATCAGAATTTGATGCAAGTAGAAGCACTGGGAAATATTTGTACAAGACCAAGAGAAATAATAGCAGAAAACTCATTTCAAATGCCAAGACGTTCGCCACAAAATTTACGAAACTATTTAGCAAATTTCTTTATCACAGATGCAGGAGCACTGCCTTGGCAATGGCAATACTGCGTGTACGAACGAGAGAATTTTTAAAAAAAGTTTAAAGTGTTTTTAAATTACATTGCATTTAATAAATGTCCACGTTATAAAATACAAATATGTTCATAAAATTTATTTACCTGTACTATTTATTTCTTCTGCAACCTCACTCCATGCTTTCTCTGTTATATCTTTTCTAGAATACTCAGATATATTGTAGTTGTATAAGCAAGGAAACTTTTCAATAATTTGAACAAATCTGATATTATTCTGTTCTTCAGACATTGTAAATTTGCAAACGTCACTCGCTTTCAGTCGCAAGGAGACTGAGCACCTCGGTCGTATGCGACCGGTATCTGCGATATCGCGTCGCAGTCACGTAGCCGTAGCATTGGTGTGGACGTGCGCATCTAAAACTATTTGCCGCGACTACAGAGCGACGTCGCGTCGCGGTCTCGTCGCAGTCGCGTATCTTTGGTGTGATAGCAGCCTTAGGATTCAATGGCATTGTATAGTGCCAATTTATTTTGTAAAGCTTAGAAAAATCCTTGATCAGACTTTGATTAAATTCAGTTCCATTATCGGAAACTATGTTTTCGGGAATTTTGTAATTCGAGACAAATTGTATTAAAGATTGGTATACATGTAAGGCTGATAATGTTGGAAGAATAAAAGCTTGTCCAAATTTAGAAAAACTGTCACAAATAGTTAAAGCAACAACATTTCCAAATTTGAAAGTGTCAACATGAACTGTTTCAAAGGGTTTTTTCGGTGTGGGTGTAAGTTGTAGTTTAAAAGGCGGATGACGTTCATATTTAATTTGTTGGCATATTGCACAATTATTAATAGATTTCCTTGTATCGTCATTCATTTTCGGCCAGTAATATTTTGTTCGAAGTTGGTCTATCGTTTCTTTTATACCCCTATGATTAGTAAGTCCTTCATGTTGTGTTTTTATTAAACTTTTTTGTTTTTCTTCCTTAGTGACATCTATAAGTATTTTATTAGATTTTAATAACTTATAGGATGAATATTTAAACGTTTGTGGAATGAAATTACACATTTGCTTAAATAATGTGTCATTTTCATCATTCTGAAAATAATAGACATATTGACGTTTCGGTTCTCCGTATTGTTTGAGATGTTCGATGATTTGAGCTTCAAATGACTCATCTGTAACGTAAAGATACCATCTTGTCCTATTAACAGGTGTTTTAAATACCTTTTTGATTTCCATTCGCGGATTTGCGTCAACTTTTGTTACAACTATTTGACATAGGAAGTAATTAATCGGTTTTTCAGTAATATTGACTGACAATATGGGATCTTCAGCACTTGTGTGCACAGTTTCACCGTCATCGTCATCTTCGGAATCAACTTGACCAATAATCGATTGATTATCTGAAGCAATCTCTGTTTCGTCCGATGGTTTTGTGCTAGGTCCAGGTTCAGATTCGTCTAGTGTAGGATTTTTATTATATTTCCGCATGTAACGCAGAATCGGAAGTTCATCCGGGTCACTGTCAGACGATGACTCCGACATCTGTTTGTTACCACTGGTTTCGTTCACATTTAATTCGATCCTAGACAAGGCGACAGCATTTGTATTTTTCTTGCCTTTTTTATAGATGATATCGTATTCAAATTCCTCGAGTTTAAGTCGCCAACGAACTAAACGCGAATTAGGCTCTTTTAGGTTCATTAACCATTGTAGTGGTTGGTGGTCAGTAATGATCTTAAATTTTCTTCCAAATAAATAAGGGCGAAAATAGCGTGTTCCCCACACTATTGCTAAAAGTTCCTTTTCGATTACCGAATAGTTTTGTTCTGCCGGATTCAAAGTCCTAGATGCATATGCAATAGGTTTATCCTGTCCTATAGGACCTTGTGAAAGAACACAACCTATAGCGAAATTGCTAGCATCAGTTGTCAGATTAAATTCTTTAGAAAAGTCAGGATATTGTAGCAATGGTTCATTAGTTAAAATAACTTTACAATCTTCAAATGTTTTAATATAAATAGGGTCATTAACATTTATAGTTGCACCTTTACGAAGACAGCTAGTAAATGGTTTTGTTAATTTAGCAAAATTTGGAATGAACTTACGGTATTATCCTAACAAACCTAAGAAGGCTTTGATTTCCTTTGTGGTTTTAGGTATCGGGTAATGTAAGATGGCTTTAATCTTATCTGGGTTTGGTTTAATTCCGTCTGGTGTTATAATATGTCCTAGAAATGCAACTTCTTTTCTAAGAAACTCAGATTTATCGAGTTGGACTTTCAAATTATTTTCACGCAATTTTTCAAAAACTTTTTTCAAATTTACAATATGCTTCTGAAGGGATGTCGAGAAGACGATAATGTCGTCCATATATACAAGACAAATTTTATTTTGTAGATCTTTCAGGACGTTATCCATCACGCGTTGAAAAGTCGCTGGAGCATTTTTGAGTCCAAAAGGCATGCGTAGATATTCGTAATGCCCGTTTTCAACGTTAAATGCTGTTTTTTTAACATCATCTGGGTGCATTTCAATTTGATGAAACCCGCTCGCCAGATCTAAAGTTGAAAAATACTGACAACGACCTAATTTGTCTAAAATATCGGATATATGTGGTATAGGATATTTGTCATCGATGGTACGATCGTTAATTTTCCGATAGTCTACACATATGCGCCATTTCCTCTTTCCGGACGCATCCAATTTTTTAGGAACCACCCAAATTGGGGAGGACCATGGTGAATCGCTTGGTCTAATTATTCCTTGTTTTAGCATATCGTTAATTGGACGTTCTACTTCTGGTTTATGGATGAACGGATAGCGATAAGACTTGGTGTAAACTGGTGATTCGTCGACTGTTTTAATTCTGTGTTTTACTTGATTAGTGAAAGTGAGAGGAGAGTTTTCACGGTGAAAAATGTCGGTGAACGATCGACATAATTTTTCGATATGATATTTTTCTTCCACGTTCATATGGGATGTTCGAATCAAGTTTGTGATTTCATTTCTATCATTAAATTCATTCGGGGTACTTTCAATGGAAACATTGTAGATCTCAAAATTAGTAGAATGACATGATTCGACTGGTATTGGTTCGAAAAGTTGAATATCTTGAATTTCGTCACTTAAATTTTGAATTTCTACAGTAGCGTATCCATTGATTGCAGTAGTTACACATGCTGGAATTTTACATTTAAGAATTTTTGTGTCTATTATTATGATGTCTCCATTTTGAACATTTACTGGTATTTTAAAAGTTTCAACACTGCAAGGTTCGACTTGAGCATAAAATAAAAGTTTAGATTTTGATTCGTAATGAGATAAAGGTAGTCCTGCATCTGGTGTTGAAAGAACGTACTTTTGAAGATCTAATTTTACATTCATGTCTTTGAGAGTTTCATAGCCTATAAGGCCATCAAAGAAATGATGAAATTTAAAGATATAAAATTTCATATTTTTATGAGATGCAAATTCATTAAAAGCTGGAATTTCAATACAATCATCCCTGTTGGTAGTTTGGAAAATTGATGAAACAGTAAAAGGGTCTTTCTTTACAAAATTTTGAAAATATTTTTCTGCTATATCAGGGTTAATAAACGATTTTGTTGCACCAGTATCGATTAATAGCTTGAGAGGTGGGTTTGTTATTTTTACATATGGCAGATCTTTTTTGTCATAGATAGAATGTATCTCTATCTATGACAAAAAACCCTATCTAACCCTTTTTGCGTAACACGACCTCTTGAAAATTTTGATCTAAAGAATTTTCAGATTCAATTACTTCAGACGTTTCTGCAATATTTTCAGGAAAATCAATTTCAAGATTACTTGCAGATTCTGGCTGGTCCATATTTTGATAATAATAATACTCAGCGTTTTCGCAAGAAGTAGATGGGTCTGATACATCGTAGTAATAATAATAAGGATTAGGATCGGCTGTTATATTATTAACTTGAAATGGCTTTTGTGGTCTAAAAGGCTTAATAGTTCCATGAGATATGCCACTCATTGGAACTGGTTTTGGCAGATATTGAGCTCTCTGTGGATTTGGTTTCCACACGTTAGTTGGGTTTCTTGGAGGGCCAAAAACTTGACGATTTGTTGGAAAATGTTGAGGGGGTACTGGTCTCGGTTGAATATTAATTGGTCCACGAGGGAACGATGCTTGATTTTGAGGCATAAATTGCTGAGGTTGTGTATTATTGTAATTAGGCAAATATTGGTAATTTGGTAAAAATAAGTTTTGATGAGGATTATTACTGGTCCTAATCTGATGTTTAGGTTTGAACTGATTTTGATTTCCTTCAAAACGATTTGGATTTTGAATATGCCTGATACTACTTTCAGAAATTATATATTGTCTAGCTTCAGCTAAATCTTTTGGTTTCATTGCTCGAACTGTTGACCCTAATGGTTCCTTTAATCCTGCTAAAAATATTTTTAAAGCATGCAGATTATAAAAATCCTTTTTCACTCTGAATGTATTAATATCAGTTGCATCAGTATGGGTATCGACATAGTTATGTAAAGCACTTAAATTAGACATTACACGGGTATAAAATTGTAAAGAAGATTCATTGGCATGTTGTCTCAATTGATCTAAATCAAATAGTAAACCATTTTCGTCACGTTGATCTCCAAAATGAGCAATTAATGCACTTTTAACAGTTTTCCAATCTTTAGAAATACAAATACTGTATACTTCTCGGGCTTTTCCGATTAATTTTGCATAAATACCGTATATTAATGTAAGATTTTGAACACAATCAACTATCTCGCTGTTCCAGTAAGTAATAATCAGCTTATTACTGGTTTCTAAATAACTAGATAGTTCTAGAGGATTGCCATCAAATTTTGGGACGATATCTAAGAGTTTAGTATCAAAAACTGGTGGAGCCATTATTGGTAAACTTTTAGTAATAGTAAGGTTACTAAATAAATTTTCTAAAACTAAATGATCGTTTTCTGCAATAGAAATCGGTTGCTCTAAACCTAACTCGTTTTCACTGTTTTCCAAAGTGGAATCAGAAGAATTCGAGGAGAATGACATAGACAGGAAAAATAGATATAATCAAGGATAACTTACAGGAAGGAAGCCTTCATTCTTCTTTCTGCTGGTCGTACCGGTTTCTTCTATCTACCTTACGCACTACTTGTCCCGACGAACACGTTGAACAATGTTTCCGGTCCACTTTCTTAATAATACAAGTTCGATTTTCGAATAAACGGTTGAAACCGACGAGATTTTCGCGATGAAATCCTACCGACTGCGCCACTTTATGTTACTGGTTATTTGTAAAACCTTTTTAAAAAAAGATTATTTTATTAAAATAGTTACAAAATTAAAAATACTCATAAAACAAAATAGATGTTAATACAATAAAGTCTATGTCCATTCTGAATAGTGATTCCGGGGCCCGATGGATGGTCGCCGCAAAACTCCTGAGCTGGCAATATGCAAGAGTGGTCAAATATGCATAGTCTGCATAGTCAGGTGAAGACACACACATAACTCTGGCCACGACGACCTGCAGGTCCCTGTCCTCAGCAACAATTAGGGAATAGCTGGCGCCTTGGGACGTATCCGCCCCTCGACGCCGCTTGCCCAATTTCCCCTCAGGAGGCGTCATGCCATGCTGCATTTGCCTCTTGAGGGATCCTTTAGAACCCCTCTCTGAGTTCGCAGGTTTTGTCCCGGACCTCTTTGGGGGGTTTATGATTCCACGAGAGGGTCGTGAGGCCCCGGAACCCGTGCCGGACCCCTCAGAGTCCACCCCGGTGTTCCTGGCACTACTCGTCCCTCCAGTGACAGATTGTTTGCTCTTCTTTCGAAGGGCTACTTTGCCTCCCTGGCTCGTTCCAGCACCGCTGTGAGCCACGGGTGCGCCCAGGGGGGGCCCCCCAGTGCTCCCAGCCGCCGTCGACGGCCCCGGAATCGCGGCAGTGGATCCCCCGGTTAAAGCGGCAGCCGCCTGTCGGCATCGCCTCTTCTTCCGCTGAGATCCACTCTCGCGCTTGACAATGACCTTGATTTTGCCAAGGTCCTTCGATATACCTTCGATGTCCGAGTTTCCCTTAACGGGCTCCTCCGGCATCGAGGTACTTGTACAGGCCGGGCCCCCCGTAGTCCCAATAAGAGGGCCTACGTTGGAGGCGGCCGAATGTGTTGAGGCCGAGGAATTCAAAGACCCCTCGTCCTCCGAAGAAATTTCATTAATGGTATCCATATATTGGTCCCACGAGTAATGGGGAAATGTGGTCCGACGCCGTGGAGCCCCACACGACGCTAAGGCATTTATACAAGGGGGTGCGCCAGGTGCCCCCAGGTTCGTCGCTAGATGTCAGACCGCCTGGCTGACCATCCATCCCGTCAGCGCGCACGATACCTTGGGATTCAGAAGGTTTTTTATAGTGGTGCCTAATATCTACTCGGCCCAGGCAGTAAATCCAAGGTCCCCGTTTCCCGGGTTGCCCCGGGGGTTACGGTATGTAGCTGGTCCACGTCTGGATTTTACCGGGCTCATCCGGGTTTTTATTCCCTTCAGACCCGGCTATGTATCCAGATAACCTTGAGTTCCCCAAAGGGCCCTCAAGGCCGTTCCCCTATCCGCCACCTGGGGACGCGCCTGGCAGGTTGCTGAACCCCCGCAGAACTAGCTGCGGTACCAGGGGGGGTGGCCTTTTACTTGACCTTGATTGTTTATGTATAAGTTTTCGGGGAAAGTGTTGGTTAAATAGACCTACAACAGTGTCTGCAAAGACACTCCACTGTTCATTTACATTACATTTTTCTACATTATACACATCTAACCAGTCTTGTTCTTTTAGACTGTCCAAAAAGTTGAGTTTATTTATATCCGAAAATATTCTGGAGTATACCGGCGGTTCTTTAACATCTATCAGAAACTCAATTCTCTGGGCAGTATGGTCAGATACAAAGCTTTCAAAAACGTCAGATCTCAAAAAACCTGCACGCGAAAAGATGTTATCAATACAACTAGCACTATGTCCGAATATTCTAGTGTTTTCAAAAATTGTCTGATTTACATCAAAAGATCTCAGCAGTGACAGAAATTCTACTTTGTTTTTGTTCTCTTTTAAAAGTTCTACATTAAAATCGCCTGCAATAACTATTAGTTTGTTTTGTGAAAAGATTGTTGTTAACATAAGCTCTATTTTATCTAAGAAGAGAGATATGTCTCCCGAAGGTGGCCTATATATACAAAGAACAGTCATCAGTAAATGTCAAGTGCCTTCTTCATTACTGAAGGTTGGCGACAATACCAGCAAACTCCTCTCTATTTCTTGCTGCTCTCAATAGGGTGCATGTGTCTAATCCTGTCCACTCTCTTATATTTTTAAGCCATGAGCATTTTCGTCTTCCGAGTCCTCTTCGGCCTTCTATCTTTCCTTCCATAAGCAGTCTCAAAAGTTGATATTTTTCTCCTCTGTATACATGTCCCAGATAACCAGTTTTGCGCTTTTTCACATGTTGTAAAAGTTCCCTGTCTGTTCCCATCATTCTTAAAACATTTTCATTTGTTATTCTTCGGGTCCATGGTATCTTCAAAAGTCTGCGGAAGATACACATTTCAAATGCTTCCGGTCGCTGCATTATCCTCTTTCCCATTGTCCAGGATTCCGTGCCATATAAGAGGACAGAATAAATGACTTCACGAAACGGTATCGAGTATCGAGCGACAGGGTGGTATTCGTTAAGCCGCGTTGCCACGGGTAGAGTATCACGAACGTGAGCCACAGTCGTTGTTTCACGATTCAACTACTTCCATGACATGCTGTCGTGAGAAAGGTATACACAATAAGTGGTTATTTGCCAAAATGCAGTGCTTGATAGCAGACGCGTGCCAAGTAATGTGTGGAGTGATATCTGGCTGAATTTCAAAAGCCCTTTCAGCCAAAAAAAAAAACATAGACGATGGTGGACAAGCAGATGGATTCTGCAAAGGGGTTGTATCTCTTTGGGTAACGAAATCTCTGAGTTCCCTGAAGATTTTAGAAACTTGCTAAGGATGTCTGAGCATCATTTTCAGTATTTATTAGGACTCGTCAGCCCCAAAATTCAAAAAAATGACACAAATATGAGGGAAGCTCTACCGGCCAAGCTAAAACTGGAAGTAGCTCTTCGATATTTAGCTACTTAAAAGAGTCCCCTTTTAAAAGCTTGGAATATTTATTTAGGGTAATAACATTCATATCCTACTTGTTACGTAAATAACTATTATTAAGGTAAGTTAAAAAATACAATTTTAATTAAAGTAGTCTCGTTTGCAAAATAAGTATATATTTTTCTAAATAAAATACAAAATATGGTAATTTTATCGCATATCGGTAATTAATAATTGCTTATTGCCGAAGACAACTCAGCGATGAAATCTTCATCCATATTTGTCTGTGAAAAAACAGAATCTTGGGTCGATGTATTCTCAACCGATGGTGGCCCATACCGAGTAGTTTTGGAGTCACTACTGTAATTTGAGTTTAGAGAATGCGGCTCGGTGTTTATGTGGGAAATCGACGACGGCGATGGTTCCAAAATCATAGAAATTATAGACGCTTGCAGTGTAAATGATTGATCTTGTGGTAAAGATCGCAAGAGAGACGCTACGTACCTCCCAAAATGATCGAAGCAATCTTCTGCCGGTGCCGGTGCAGAAATACTAGCAGCGCGTTTGGAAATATCTAGCTTTTCAATCGCAGAATTAATATCATTTCCAACAGGTGTCGAACATGACTTCTTTTTGCAAAATGCTATTGGAGTCGAAAGTTGAAGTTTTCTTTTTGTTGGTTCGCTTAGGCATTCCCTCGATGGAGTTGGTTGCTCCTTCGATGTAGTTGGTTGGTCCTTGGATGTAGTTGGTTGATCTTCGTTGAATAATGGTTCTGACCCCGTTCCTTCTAGTGAAAGCGGCTCCTTATTTTCGGATTCAGTATTTTTTGCATTGCGTTTATTTACGAGATTCGGATCTTCCTGCAATATAGAAAAAAAACTGCCGTACTTATGCCTCATGTGATTTGGTAAATTTCTTTTATAAAACTAAGCAAAATAAAGCAATTTTGTTCTAGGTGCCAACTGAAAAAAATCAATGGTTGGAGATAATAAATGGATTTGAAACGAAATGGAACTTTCCAAAATGCATTGGAGCCTTAGATGGCAAGCATATCGGTATTAGAGCGCCCCCTAAGACTGGATCTGATTATTTTAATTATAAACAATCCTTCAGTATAATTTTGATGGCTTTAGTTGACCATGACTATTGTTTCACATATATTAATGTAGGGGCGAAAGGGAGAGCATCAGATGGTGGTGTGTGGCGAAACTGTAGTTTCAACGAAGCTCTGCAGGCAGATGTGCTCAATATTACCTCAGATGCCGTTATTGTCGCAGATGATGCATTTCCGTTAACAACATTTTTACTTAAGCCTTACAGTAAAAGAAATTTATCTAGAGCAGAACGCATTTTCAACTATAGGCTGTCAAGAGCTAGGCGAATTTCTGAAAATGCTTTTGGTATACTGGTATCAAAATTTAGAATATTTGAAAGGCCAATTGCTGTAAGTTTACAAAAAGTTGATAAAATTGTAAAAACCTGTTGTTCAATACATAATTCGTTACGAAAAACTGGCAATTGTTACGTGCCACCTAGCTTAATTGATTGTGAGGATGAAAATTACAATGTAATTTTGGGAACATGGAGACAAGATGTAAGAAATTCAGCTTTAACAAACTTGAGTCTTACGACTCATGACAGGAATCCGAGTAGATTAGCATTAGCCAAAAGAGATAAATATTGCGACTACTTTAACAATGCAGGGGCTGTCAAGTGGCAGTGGAACATGGTTGAAAACTAAATAATAAAAAGTCTTAACAGTGATTTTTTTTCAAATTTGTAATGACTATGATGTAGTTATAAACGCAAATAAAATCTTACCAAGTTTGAATGGGTTTCCCTTCCTTTTACATGCGGTCTGAGGAAAGAATCCATTAACTTAAACCACCTCACTTTAGGGATGTAAACATCATCCAAAGAACATCCAGACTTAATACTTTGTTGAATTTTTTTTAATTCTTGAGAATAGGAGCTACGTAAATTCTTGAATTTCATAATTACATGGACGTCTGTGAAATCATCAATTGCCATCGCCGATGCAATCCTTTTAGCTGCGGCTGCACGTGCATTTCGATTTTTATAATCTTCTCTCGTAGGATCCCACAAGACTGGTTCATTTTGATAAAATTCCTGGAACTTTAGGGTCTCTGCATCATTCATCCTTAAAATATTGGACGCCATGACAGACACAACCGTCCTCTTCGCCTGCTCACGATCGACTGCACGAAACAAAAATCAAACCGGTTTGATTTTCTCACGAACGAAATATTTTGGTTCGTGAAGGTTCGTTCTTCACGAACCTAAAGGTTGCCATGGGGAGTGGTACACAAAAGCGTGAATGACGTTCGTGATTCACTACCCGTGGCAACGCGGCTTTAGAAATGTCTTCATTCTCACGAACGTGGCTCTTGCGTTTTCAATTCGAGCTCGAATTTCGGTCTCTGGATCCAGGTCTTGGGTAACCCAGCAACCGAGATACCTGAATTTTCTCACTTCTTCTATTGAAGTACCATATATTCGTATATTGGCTTGTAGATTTTGATTTCTGCTGACGACCATCGTTTTGGTTTTTGCTGTATTTATTTTCAGGCCGTGTTGGTCACCTGATTTCACAATCTTGTCTACTAGCTCCTGTAAGCTTTCTGAAGTGTCTGCGAAGATGACAGTGTCATCTGCGTAGCGTATGTTGTTAAGTATTTTACCGTTCACCTTTATGCCAATTTCACAGTCCTCTAGCGCTTGCTGAAATATATACTCGGAGTAAATGTTAAATAAAAGAGGCGAGAGAACACAGCCCTATCGTACTCCCCTTCTTATTGGTATTCTGACGATACGGTGTCACCAAACCGAACAAACCCTCTCTGTTCCCAATATAAATTTGTAAATAATACTATTGCTAATAATGTAAACTTAATATTCTAGGGTTGGTTAGTGATTTAGCCAACTTTAGTGACTAAAACCCCTTAATTGGTGGCTGCAGAGCTATACTGGACGACCCCTGGATTACAGGGCGTCTACCGGATCCATTCAGAGCTGGAAAGGCAACAATTACCCCTACTTTTGTTAAACGAGGGTTGCAGAAACCTCTAAACAATTAACACTAATAAAAAGGGACCGCAATGGCTGCAAAACCCAATCGGGCAGCTGATGCTCTATTTTTTCCCATCTCTTCCTTGCCTCTTTCTCCTAAAACCTGAAATCGTTACCGTCTTTAATATTTTTTCCTTTGCTCCTTTGCTCCCTCAGCCCCCAATCAGACGATTACGTCACTCAGAGGATGCTCAGAGGGTTTCTTTTTGGTGGCACACGCATACGACCGATCCGAGTACACCCCCGGGGGTGGGCAAACGAAAAAAAATAGTATCACGCGCTACGGACCGCTATTTGACCTTCAGCAACCTTCCAGAACCTTCTATACTCCCTTTTTAATTAGGAAAATGCAAATCAAGTTGCTAATTCTGAAAGCCTACCAAAAGGACGTGCAATCTGCGATTCCACGCACACGAGATGACGGTCACGGTTACTTTTTCGAACAGAAAAAACGACTTTTCCGCGAGTAAAATTCGGTTTTAAGCAAAATAATTTTTTCACGTGTCTTTATTCCACGACGTCCCGAAGAGAAGAGAATCTTTAAAAATCCTTTTTTAATTTCTATCTCGGACGAAAAATTCCAGTATTTCGTTTTTTGCACAACATTCCAGCACGTAGCAATAACAAAATTACATTTCCGTACAAGTAACGGCCTCCCGCGGCCATCCCCAACATATCCAACATGTGGCAACAGATCGCAATGAAATTATTGATTTTTCCCTGAAGCGCAACCCCGCCATCTATATTAAGGTCGAGGAATCTTACGATCGCGCATCGGAAAACTGTGTTTTCACGACACTGACACCGGTTAAAAAAAGTTCGCCAAATGTGAGGTTATGATATCAATAAAAAATAAAATGCTGGAAAATGTGACAAGTGTAACTTGTCGAATGTCGACAACCGACAGCTGATGGATGACTGCCAAGATTCAGAATTATGCTTATAATTATATCAAATATCAAATCAAACTCATTGCATTTGGTCGTAAGACTCAAATATTACACATTGTTAACGGCAAACATTTTTAAAAATTATATAAAATAACAGAGACAATGGAATCCATTAATTAAGTACTTTTTAAATTCTTGAGAAAATTTCGTATCCGTAAAACTCCGATTTTCAAAAGATCATAAGAATGCTACACGCAGGTAGTGTATTTGCATAATTTTCTTTGAATATGATAAGTTCGTTCCGAAAGTAAGTTATTTTGAGTAAATATTTATCACATTATACTCATATGACTTAAAGAACATTCTTTGTGGTACTTTGATGGAATATGATAAGAACGTGTTATCCCTTTTGATGTTATGTGGGCACACACCAACGCACGAATTAACTATTAACTGCTCATTAAGTAATGCCTATTAAAATAGAAGATTCTTAAGTTCTTAAAAGCAGTTGTTTTTTGTCTTTTATCTTAGCAGTATACGAATTTCTATCACAACAAAAACAGCAAACTGTCAACTGACAATCTGGCAACAGCGGACACAACTCGTTAAAAGTCGAGATCAAGAATGTCGCTTTTGTATTATATCTGCGTTCGTTGAAAAGGCGCGTGTGAGAAAGAGAGCGCGCTAGCCTGCAACTAATCGCTACGCAATATGAATGCATTTTCAAAACGTCAAGCTCTCTGATGACATGCATCGGCCGATATACTGCCGACTGCTGTAGTAGTCATATTTTTTAATAAAGTGGTTTGTGGTGAGCTTAAATATTAGTTCTAGAAACCTCTTATATGAGACAACATCTGCCTATCAAGTACTATGATTGTAAAGAAAACATCTTTGTGCTGCTGCAATGTTCTTTTAAAACAATAAATCCAATACTTAATGAATATAAATTTTTAGATATTTCGTTTAGTCGAACGATTTTGAGAAAAATTTCGTTTTTAAATTTCGTTTAAGCAAACAAAGTGGAAATAGGCCAAAAAACCTAAGTTTAGATACACAAGATGAGTTTAAAAATTACTTCAATAATGAAGGGTCTGTTCCATGGCAGTATGACATTTAAGTGGTTTAGTTTGTATACCTGAGCATATAGGACTAGGTGTGATATAAATGTTTTTTTAAGTGCAGTCTAGGATTTGGATTTAACACTCATTCACTATTAGAATATTACCTTTATTACTAATTAATAATTATTATTAAATTACATATTAAAAGCCAACAAAACATTTTTAATTTTCTTCTTTCTGTGCCTCATATATTATGTTCATTATTCGCCGACGTAACGCCCTGTTTCTTACTGGACCTTTTACTTCTTTCAATTCTGCTGCTACAGCTCTAAAAAAATCATGTAAATTCAAAACCTATGCAATCTACAAAAGTTACCCTAGTCCACTAAAAAAAAAAAATCAGTACTTACAAAGCAAAAGCATCAATAACTCCTAATTCAGTAGCACTGTTACTCTGTGCTTCGAGAGTCTCCAGAGCATTTGATACTTGTTGCAAAACTGTCAGAGCCCCACTTGACTCCTTTGAAGTGGTTCTTCTTCTTTTTTTACTCCCACCTGAATATTCTGACTGACTGGTTGAGGGTCTTGAAGTTGGTGATGCTAGCTCTGGCTCATAAGGCATTGTATTGGTATTAGTAGTTAAGCTGGGCAGGTCCTCTTGGATATCCTGTTCATTGCTTTTGTTAAGTTCCTCAATAGTCCCATCATAAACAAACTCAAACTGGTTCTCCTCTTGCTCATCCTGACTGTCCATTTGTTCCTCCATGTCCAAGCTGGACCGACTTTCAGTTGCAACTGTTCCTTCCTCTAAGAAGGATAGCAATGGATAACACCATAACGTGGGTATGTATACATCGTCAGCCCCTGCTCCGCTGACAAAACTCTTCTTAATCTTATTCCCCTCATTGGTGAATTGGGTTCTAAGCCCATTAATTTTTTTTCTGATGTCTTCAAGAGTGACCTTAGACATAACAAATGTTTCATTAAAATCATCTGTGATTTCTCTCAGACCGTTCAATCGTATCGTTTTGTTCCGGTAGTCAATATGCTTTATATTGTATAAGTGGGGCCGCATTTCATACAAAGAAATTAAACACTTTGTTTGTTCCCTTGTGAAAACGTACTGCTTCTAAAATACAAATTCTTTTTTAATAAACATCGAATTATCTGTGTAATAAGTAACTACTTACGTCTTTTCCGCAACTCATAGTGAACAGAATATTTAAAGAATACTAAACTCAGATCAAAACACACGTTTACAGTTCAAGTCTCCACTAGTCCACACCACACAACAAAACACACTGGAACTGAATACTAATAGTCAGTCTCTGAATTTAACCTCACTTTACTTTTCGTTTATCTGTTGGCAGTTGGCATTACGCAAAACGGCAAGTTTGATCAAATAAGTTGGATGAAAATAGAACCTGTCCTATTTGGTGAAAAATTTGAAGTAAAATTATTTGAAGGTAAATTTGACATAAAATTTTGTTTTACACTGGTAAAATTTGTCCTTGAAGCAGCTTCATGAATAAATTCATGAATTTCTTTGACATCAAAGCGCGGTGTAAAACCTGCTTTATTTGCTAAAACAAACCAAATCAGAATACATTCATGTTTAAAACATGTTTAGAAAACAAGTTACATGATAAACTTTTTGTTAATACATCAGCAACCTGATTATTTGTGTCTACATACATGACCTTAAGTACATTATCAGTGATCAAGTCTTTAATATAGTTAAACTTTACATCTACATGTTTTAGCCTTTTATGTTCAAACTTGGTTGTCAGTCGCATGCAAGATTGGTTGTCCTCAAAAATAGTGAAAACAGTCTTTTGGAAACTCAAATCCTCCAATAAACTTACCAACCATACTCCTTCTTTTGCAGCTTCACACAATGCTACAAACTCTGCCTCAGTAGATGACAACGCCACAGTTGACTGTTTTCTTGTTGTCTAAGATACTACACAACCAAAAATCTTGAATAGATATCCAGTTGTGGATTTTCTTCCTTCTAGATCACCTGCCCAGTCTGCATCTGCATAGCCAACTAGCAGATTATTATCATTTGGATAAAATAACTTATATTCTACCGTTCCTTGGAGATATCTTAAGATTCTTTTCAGTTTTTGCCAAAGTAGTTGTGAAGGTTTTGATTGAAATCTACTACACAAGTTTACTGCAAAACAGATATCTGGCCTAGTCGCCAACATCAAATATATTAAAGAACAGGCCAGTTCTCTTCACTTGATTGATTTTCAGTATCAGTACACTCATTAATCTCAAAACCTCCAACTTCCATTGGTGTTTTCATTGGTTTGCAGTTACTCATATTAAAACGACGTAAAATGGACTCAATATAACTTTTCTGACATAAATACATACCTTTTTCATCAAATTTAATATTTATTCCCAAGAAATTCTTTAGTTTTCCCATATTTTGCATCTCAAACTTGTTCTGTAATTTTACTTTTAAATCATTTATCTCTCTTTTGTTATCACTGACAATTATTATATCATCAACATATAACAGCAAATAGATGTTTGAATAACTAAGTTTCTTTAGATAAAGACATGGATCACTATTAGACTTTATAAATTGTTCACTTCTGATGAAACAATCAAACTTTTTGTTCCAGCAAAAAGGTGCCTGCTTAAGACCATATACAGTGTGTTTTTTTTAACGCGAAACGTAGGATTTTACGTGTTAAATTTTTAAGTCCCTGTTAGACCATGTTATTTTGGAACTATAACTGTAAAACTTGACGGGTGTGTCTTTAGTACCCTGAAGCTTAAGTAAGTTTACCAATTTGGTCTAAAGAGTAATTAAAAACTTGCAAAAAATCATTTTTTTTTGAATAGATTTTATCGTTTCATACTCCCTGTATGCATTGTTGTTTTTGATACTGGCAGGGCAGGTAGCAGGTACAGTGATATTTTGACTGCATCACGACCTTACATATTTTGAACGTCAAAAGGGCATTTTATGATTGATTAGGATACTGTTTGGCTTCAAACTGAGGTCACTTTGAACAATTCATTTATAAAAATACTTCTTTTGTTCTTAACTTTATTGATATAAATATGCGAATTTTGATCACCCTGTTATACTTTCTACGCCAAATTTTACCTGCTACCTGCCGTGCCAGTATCAAAAACAACAAGCACCTATCATACATACAGGGAGTATGGAAAGATAAAATCTTTTCGAAAAAAGATGATTTTTTGCAAGTTTTTAATCACTTTTTAGGCCGAATTGGTAAACTTACTTAAGCTTCAGGGTACGAAACAGCCACCCATCAAGTTTTATACTTGTAGTTCCAAAATAACACGGTCTGACATGTGCTTAAAAATTTAACCCGTAAAATCCTATGTTGCGCGTTAAAAAAAACGCACTGTATAAGCAGCTGAACCAGGCCTGGTTAGTTAGTTGTTGAGTTGATGGTTGTAGTGAAGTTGAAGTTGTCAGATAACGAGGTTAAAAGTCAGTGTCAGTTTATTGTTTGTAAACAATATACAGTGTTGTACAAGAAGTGTGTTATTAAGGAGTACGACGGTACAATATGGTACAGGGAATATAAAGAAACTTACTTACCTTACAAAACCAAACCCCGACAGTGACCTTCCTGAGTGTTTGGTGCACTTAATGAAAAAGGCGAGCTCAATTTTGACTGATCAAGAAAAACAGACTTTTGGCCGTTTGCTTCACGACTACAAGGACGTGTTCGCCTTAAATGAAACGGATTTGGGAAGAACTCATTTAGTGAGGCATAAAATTGAAACAGGGGATTATTTGCCCATTAAGCAAAGACCCAGACGACTCCCATTGGCTAAGCAGGCAGAAGTGGAAAATCTTATACAGGACATGGCGCAACGCTTGCACGTGATCCATGAGGAAGTCCGGCAGAAGTTGAAATTTGCAAGCGACCGACTAAAGACAAGATATGACATAAGGGCCAACAGCAGCGGATTCCAAGCCGGTGATCAGGTCTGGTTATACAATCCTGCTCGAAGGAAAGGAAAGTCACCGAAGCTACAGAGGTCATGGGAGTGACCCTACGACGTTATAAAGCGTCTGAACGACGTCGTCTACAGAATACAGCGAGGACATCGGGCGAAAATGAAAATAGTTCACCTGGATCGACTTGCACCTTACCGACCACCCAAAGCTGGTGAAGTTGATGATCGGGACGATCAACTCTAGGAGGGGGGCAGTGTTGCAAAGCGAACTTTTGATTATTAACCGAAAAGTAGTAGTCCATATGCACACAGTGGAGTAGTGAGTGTAAGTGAAATCAAAACTCAGAGTCGATCTCCACAAATATTTATTAAAAAGGTTGTTAATTGCCTAACATGTTTCGGGTGTATTCAGACACCCATCTTCAGAGGCTTAACTAGATCACTAGTCTGCTGACTGTCATTCTAAAAGGGGGGACAGTTGAACCCAAATGTACCAAGGTGGTTTTTTATTCTGCACGGGGGAAAAAACCTTGATCAAAAACCCAGTTCTGGTACAGAGGTGACAGGTTGCTCCGTTTTTTATTCTCGAAGGGGAAAAAAACTTAATCAAAACCCAGTGTTGATGTCAAAAAGTGAAGTTACTAGCTACGTTTTTTATTCTTTAAGGGGGAAAAAACTTAATCAAAACCCGAAGAAGTTGATTTGATTATTAGTTAGGATTTCTTTAGTTATTTGTTGTTACCCCTGTATGTTACGTTGCTTTGTTTACGTTCTACATTCTTTTGTCTGTGTTCTAGAAAATCCTGGCTCCGTTGCTTATATAGAGAGAGATTTATGTTATAGCTTAATGAGTGTGAGAGAGAAAGTCAATTTCATGAATATTTGGGAACTTTCTAGAAACCATGGAAGCCTATATAAGCAGCTGAACCAGGCCTGGTTAGTTAGTTGTTGAGTTGATGGTTGTAGTGAAGTCGAAGTTGTCAGATAACGAGGTTAAAAGTCAGTGTCAGTTTATTGTTTGTAAACAATATACAGTGTTGTACAAGAAGTGTGTTATTAAGGAGTACGACGGTACAATATGGTACAGGGAATATAAAGAAACTTACCCCGACAGTAACTGGCACCATATCTGCCAGGCCTTCAAAATCGAGTTTAGTGACGGCGACATCAATTCACGGCTACTCTCAAAAGTGCGGGAAAGGAAACAAGGGTCCCTGGAACCAACAAAAAACTACTTTTACGACCTAAGGGTTCTATACGAAGAGTACAAGCAAGTGGTAGACCTTGACGAGTTCCAAGACATTTTTCACAACGGCCTAAGAGACGAATCCAGACCAAGATACTACTGGCTCACGCATTTGCCCAACCGGGTCCCTCGAAACTTGGATGAAATGAAATTGCTGTGCATTACAATGGACAACGTGCCTGTAGAAACCACCTCACCACCAGCATTTAGACCCCAGCGCCAATTCGAGTACAATTCAGCCCCCAGGCAACAGTCAAGCTACGAAATAAATCGCCCCTATCGATAAAGAACCCTGCCACCACCCAGAAGGACGTACGATACAAGGCGCATGCCACCGCCAGAAAGGCGCTACGTCTCGACCAGAACTAGAGACAATAGACCCGCGTGCTATAACTGCGGGAAACTAGGGCACTTTGCTGCAGTCTGCAGAAGCAGGCAGCAGTACCCAAACGCCAGGGGGTGACAAAACTAAGCCCTGTCACCCTCTCCACTCAGGGCCCAGCGTGCTGCAAAATTCTACACATCAACGCGGTGGTGAACGGTTACTATGTACCAGTAATTATCGACACGGGTGCAGAGTTAAACATAATAAGCCACCACCTCACAAAGGGGGTGTACAAGCGTGGCCAACACCCTACCCTACTACTCACAGCAGGAGGACAAAGAATAGCTAGTCAAGGAGAGACATGGGCATCTCTTGAACTTAGGGGCAACAAAGTAAGAAAATTGAAAGTGAAAGCGACAGTATTGACAGGCCCACCCCAACCTTTGCTATTAGGGATGGAATTTTTAAGGGAAATGAAGGCCTCCATATGTTTAATAATGAACACGCTCAGCTTGGCACAAAATATGATTATACCACTAAGACAGAATATGAAAAGCACCCACAAGCTGCACCCAATTGCCAATATAAAAAGCACCCACAAACTTAAATTAGAGCCAAGACAGGAAAGCAGCATACGAAGCTGGAGAGAAGTTTTCCGAGAAATGCCCGGATCAATTTTCAGCTTGCCGAGCAACATTGCATGGGCCTTTACGTGCTCCACGACGCCAAGCAAAGACAGAGGCGTCGGAAAAGCCATTAGAAATTACCTAGCGGAAAAAGAAACAGGCAAAATAAGCTTAGGCAGTACGACCAGCTTTCAGAAGGGAAACAGGCACGTCTTACAGATGGCAATAATAATATACAGACACTCAAAAACTGCTGCACTAAATTAAAAGAATGGACAGTACGGAACGGTATCTCTAACATAGCCATCCCGAGATCGACTGCCGCAAATAACAGAACCGACTGGACAGAAATTAAAAATGCACTCTACGAAGAATTCAAAGACACAAACTTAACGTTATGGGTCTCTAAAGATAAGAACCCGCGGCCAAAACTCCATAAACTGAGCAAAGTCAGCTCATGGGACGCCCTGCCGTACTTTGTAAAAGACGAAGAAAACATGGCTGAAAAAATAAGAATGTCTGAAGATTGCGTCCTTAATCCAGGGGAAAAGAAAACAGTAAAAGTTGAACCTCAGCCCCCAGGAAACGACAAAAAACTCATGGTGCCAAACGAAGGGTGGTTGGTCCGCAATAACCTCTTGTGCAGTTTAGATCAGTCCAGAGAAAAAATCACGGTAAATCTGGCAAACGAGGACCCTCCGGGAGACAACACAGCAAGCTACCCGAGCATAGCTGGTGATTTCATGCAAATGAGCAGGCGAACTGAGTAACAGGTGCTCCGGTACCAGTCAGACAAAGTCCATCTTGGGCCAACCTCAACACCCAGCCGCTTGTCCAGGAACGATGCAACGTCATAAATAAGAAACAGTGAGCGTATAATTTACGAATAAAGGCAGTGGCCACACCTTCTGATAGATTATTGGGGAAGGGAGATGTCACCATACCTATCGTTCAATACACTGAATAATCGTTTATGTCAGCAAGTCTGGTAGGAATCTGGGTCAATTGACGAGTATTTATTCAGCAAGGCTGGCCATCCAAAATCACTGGTCTCCGGGTTGGTCGGCGAGCAACATTCCCTAACTTAAAGTGGTGGGTCGGCTCGCTACCCTCTCAGGATCCCAGGCTGAAAAGAGAAGGGTTCTCTCGCAACTTGAAGTGACCGTCAGAACCCTTAACCCTGTCAGTTGTTTACTTGGTCCTTTGGTCACATCGTACAAGAACACCTTGCGTGCCCCTTTACGGTGTAGCTGAAGGGCTAAAACCAAACTCACCCTCCCCGAACTTCCGTGCGCTCAACGACACGAAGAATAACCCCTCTTAAGTGTTTGGTTTACATTGTTTTTATAATAAACGAGGCTTGCCTGTGACCTAGGTTGTTTCTCTACCATCCCTCACTACGCACCCCTAAACGTGACAATATTTAATGAGGATGACCGAATCACCTATCTCAAGCCTCTTCATAACACTACCAAACGATTTAAAGTGATGAAAACAGTGGACAATGAAGTTTCCTACTGTACAGACACAACAACAAAGGGGCCAAATACTTCCTTCAAAAGTGGCGTGATTTAGCCTCAATGTGCTTAACTTCATGGACTATCATCAGCGAGGGTCTTCATCAGTGTTGCAACTAAAACTTAAAATGATTCAGTGTTGATATCTAATCTGTGAATAATCTTAAACTGGCTATAAAACCTCTGAGAAACCCCTTCTAGGAACAGAATATGGACTTACACAGTCAAATTATCAACTCCGGCTCACTTTTTAATTGGCCGACCATTAATGGCTGCACCAGATGTCAATTTACACGATGTTCGTGAAAGCCGTCTGAATCATTATCAACGTATACAGCAACTTCAACAACACTTTTGGAGGCGATGGTCCACCGAATACCTAACCGAATTGCAATGTCGCAACAAATGGACCAAAAGGGTTTGCCCTATTGCTATCAATGACCTGGTTGTGATCATCGAAGACAAACCACCTTTAAAATGGGCATTGGGACGGATAGTTTCTCTTCATCCCGGCACTGATGGAATCACAAGAGTAGTCACCGTAAGGACTGCGGGAGGAGTCCTCAAGAGGCCTGTAGCCAAATTATGCAAACTTCCAGTCGAGTTTGAAAGAGGAGCCTTTCAAGGCGGGGGCGATGTTAACGCCGAAAATATTCATAAGAAGTGAAGTGTCAGTGTTTGGACCTAACCCTAAAAAACAAACTTGTGGAGAGACGGTGTGAACTTAACCGTACTCTGTAGCGACAACAACAAAAAAAAGCGTGTAAAAAATAATCTTTATTCTCAACGTTTGTTAATCGTATTTCATTTATTTACCTAGTATTTTGTCTAATAAATGAATCATACCAGTTAAAAGTTGTCGATTAATAGCATCCGAACGAAATCCGAAACGAAAGAAGTGAATCTAGAACCAGCAGCAATAGCAAGTGTGTTGGAACAATTAGCTTTCCACACAAATAAGCAGAAATCAAAACAATAAATAATCCTAAGGGGTAAAAATAAAAACTTTGATGTGCAACAAATATTAAATAATTAGTAACATTAATTTAAACCATTAATTTGTAGTTAATGTTTAAATAATTTTTAATTTGTCAAAAAACAAAGACACAAGATATCTAATAAAATAGAACAAAGCTTAACTTAAAAAGGTAACTAGTTCTTTAAAAAAAAAAAACATGAAACACTTTTTTAAATAAAATAACAGTCTAAACATTTAAACACGTAATATTTTCATAATGTGTAGAAATAGGAAACAAAATCCAACATTAAGGGGGTAATACATACTACATAGTATCACATATTTGAAATAAATTATACAAATCACATAGATAGAAACTTATTTTACATCAAAAAGTAACACATGACTAGATAATATAAAATAAAAACGTTTTTTTCGTTAATAAGTAACAGCCAAGGTACAATTGCAGTTAGTTATATCACATAATATTATTAAAATATATGAATCATAAATGTTTGAATTTACTCATTTTCTTTGCTTCTAATTTTTTTTTGATCTATCTTTTTGGAATTTTCTATATATGTCATCGTAGTATTTGCGAATTATAAGTTTGGTCGAAACAGATAAGAATTTACTTGTTATTAAATTTAAAAATTTTTCGTCACAAGTATACCAGCTGAAAGTGATATGTTCTTTTAAAGGTAAGTTAACTTTTTTGGACAAATGCGATATATATCCATATTTAGGCAATACAAAAGTAATTATGTGTCCCAAGGTAAGTAAAATAAATGTTCTGAACCCAACAGGTCTGTCGTTAAATTTGCTGCACACTCTTCACATGTATTACAAGATTTCAGTTTTTTTACTAAATACCCAGCAACATAGGAAACAGTGTGTTGTTCTGCAATGCTGAAATCTGCAGTGAAATCAGGAATATTTATAGACAGTAACTCATTTGGTTCGAGATCTATTAACGGAACTATGGTGGCATCTGATTCCAAAAAGTTTTGCAAGTTATCTAAAATAGCGTTTTCATCACTTTCATAATTGCGGTTGCATTGGGGGGTAATTAAATTGTTCAGCATTGTAGTTTTAAATGAGGAAATGAACTGGTAAGCATTAGGATTTGTGTTTTGTGCTCCAAAATGTCTAATACCTGCAAAACTATTTTCTAGTAAGACTTGATTTAACGCCCTTGTCCTTAAAAAATAAAATCCCAATTCTTGACAAACTCTCCATAGCCTTTTTATCGCATTTAGTGTTGTCAGCCACCCGTTTTTAAATGGCATTTTATTTTTCTTGGTTTCGCCATTTATAAAAATCCAACTATTAATTTTTGGTAACAATTCGTCCCATAACCTGAGATGCGGAGAATTTTTAGACAGACATCTTCGATAAGTTTTTCCCATTTCACCTCTAGAACTGTTTCCATTAAGGGAATCAAACAAGTTATCCATGTCGTGTAAAAATTGAGCAGTGTGCATGGCCTCCGGAGGCAAAAAGCCGCCTGAGCAACCAGAACTACCAGAAGCTATCATGGACTCAATGGCACTGGCAACAGTTTAATGTTCGGACAGCCACACAAACTTTCATTTTGAGTCGATTGTGATCATTTAAATATAAATAGGCTTTGCGAATTTTTCTAATTTCTTGAAACTTTCTTTGTTGGTCAAGTTTGTACCACTGGCGAATGTGTGAAAACTTTGCTACTTGATCGTTAAATTTTATATCGTATTTCATAAAAGCGTTTCGGGTTGATTTTAATAGATGTGGTGGATCGAAAATTGTAAATACTTTGTGCTGATTTATATTAAAATATGGTGCTGAACTATCAGATTCTTGACTCAATTAAAATATTGCGGAGCGATTCGTTGGACCTTGATCGCATACTGTTGCCAGTACAGGGTGGGAAAATTTCGATGTTTCTATAGGAGATCTCGAAAACTACAAGAGATAGAAGAAAACTGATATCCAAGTCTCGATGTCATTTTTTGAGATATGTTTATGCTGTATTCAAAATTTTTTAAGAAAAATTTGTTTTTGAGTTAAGTGCAAAAAAACGATTTTTGTTGGTTTAAAAATAACATTTTAATTTCGTTATTTTGGATTGTAGCTAACTATAACTGTTACATTAGTAGGACACTTTTTCGCCTAGACTCCAGTGACGTAGATGAAATTTGTATAAACTCATTATTTTTTGACTCATTTGGTTCCAATGCAAACAGATCTTATTATAATATGCCAGTCATTGAAGATGTATACAATACCTAATTAGACCCTACATACGATCAATGTCCATCTAATTACCAAAGTGAAAATCAAAGTACATATTATCTTGACGGAACCGTCAATGAACAAACCGAAAATGAAGTTTTTCAAGAAACTATGCCTGAGGAATCTGTTCCAACAGTCCCTTCAGCAAGAAGGAAATTTTCACCAACTTTTCGAAAGCGACAACGACACTGAATAACACCACCAACTAAACCCCAAATTATATCCTTTAACCTAGATTCTAACAGCGAGTTATCATATATAATATTCCCTGAACATAACTTAAAGATACTCATTGACTCAGGATCAACTAGATCTTTCATGAATCCTGACGTAGTAAAGGCAATTTATCCTGATCGAATATCTAACGACCCATTTGTAGTAAGTACAGTTTTCCAAAAATCAAACCACGAGTTTAGTGCACTGTTGCCAACTTTAAAAATATTTAATTTACCAAATTACCAAGATTTAAAGTTCTACTACTAGTCCTTTTTAAAGTTCATCATGCGTCCGACGGTTTGTTAGGATTAGATAACTTAAAATATTTGCAAGCCAACATTAACTATAATACAAAACGTTTAAAAACCCCTTTTGCAAGTATCCAAATTCAATTTCATCAAACAAATTCTGTAAATTGTTTTATTACTGTAAGTCCCCGCATGGAGCAAGTAATTAAGATAAAAACTACGGTTGCAAATGGTAATGTGATAGTTCCTTACCAAAAAATTAACAGCTGTGAAATTCCAGAATCGTTGACAGTTGCAAAAGATGGTTATGCGTTAACCACAGTTTTAAACAGCGGCATTTCACCAGCGACAATTGATTTCTCTGAACCTATTAAAGTAGAAAGTTTCGATATTTCAAAAACTGAAAATATAGATTTAAACAATTTCGACGATAATATGGCATCAGAACCTAAATTGGACACATCAAAACTCCGACTCGATCATCTAAATTCGGAAGAAAAATATCACATTGTAAAATTATGCAAAGCCCATTGCCTAACCTAACCTAACCTATAAGATTAAACACTCTATTAAAACAACGAGCGAGTGACCGGTTTACCCGTTTACACACAAAAAAACTTACCGATACCCTTTTGTTCACAGACAGGAAGTCAATAACCAAATAAAGAAAATGTTAGATCAAAAGATCATTAAGCCTTCGGATTCGCCTTGGTCATCACCAATTTGGGTGGTACCAAAGAAGTTGGATGCTACCGGAAAGCAAAAATGGCCAGTGGTTATTGATTAAGTTAAATCAAAAGACGATTGACAAAACATATCCCTTACCACAAATTACTGATATTTTAGACAAGCTTGGCAAATGTCACTATTTCTCAACAATTGATCTTGCTCCTGGTTTCCAGCAGATCGAAATGGAAGGAAGTGATATTCAAAAAACCGCGTTCAATACAGAAAATGGGCATTATGAGTTTTTGAGAAAGCCCTTCGGGTTAAAAAACGCGCCCGGACCTTTCAGCAAATCATGGATTCCATACTGCGTGGTATACAAAATGAAAAGTGTCTTGTGTATCTTGACGATATAATTGTATTCTCAACATCCTTGCAAGAACACATAGAAAAACTCAAGCTCGTTTTCCAGAGATTAAGAGACTCAAATTTCAAAATTCAACTTGATAAAAGCGAGTTTTTAAGACGTTAAGTTGCTTACTTAGGTCATATGGTAACACAATCGGGAGTAAAACCAAATCCGGCTAAAATTAAAGCAATAAAGAATTTTCCTATTCCTAAAACAACAAAACAACGAAAAGGTTTCGTAGGACTTTTGGGTTACTATCGGCGTTTTATTAACAATACCGCAAAATTAACTAAATCACTAACTAAATGTTTAAAGAAGGGTGCTCCCATCGAGCACAATAATGGTTTCTTCACTTGTTTTGAAACTTCAAAAAATCTATTAATTAATGAATCCATCTTGCAATATCCGGAATGGTGTCATCATTGACAAATAAGTCTTTGGATGTTCAAATGTCCTTTAATATCATGGGGGCTCACTTTTGGTCCTTCTCTTAGTCTTGGTCATCTACAACAATGATATTAAAAAAATGTTTAATTTGTTCTTCTTCTTGCAGTGCCTATCCGGTTCGGATGCTGGCGACTAGCATGGCTATTCTGACTTTATTGGCTGCTGCACGGAACAGTTCAGTAGTGGTTAAGGCAAACCATTGTCTGAGGTTTTGAAGCCAAGAGTTTCTTCTCCGTGCTGAGTCTTTATGGCCAAATATTTTGCCCTGAAGAATGAGCTGCAGCAACCCATACCAATGTTCGTTTCGTTTTGTTTCATTTTTTATAAGTTATAAACCCAAGCAAGTAAATAAAAATAAATATAAAGTACCTATAATATATAAATTACTTGATAAATTTTAAAGTGAAGTGAATAGCGTGAAGTATAAATAAATAATTTAGTAATTTTGAATTAGGAACACAACTGACTGAAAACTTAACCCTTAAATGCATCTAGTTGCCATTTGGCAACATACCTCTAATTAAATACATACAACATACTGGACAAGAAATTTTGGTTTATTGCATGCTGTATCCAATTGGCTACGTTCCATATAAGTATGTAAATCCATTCGTTTGTGATGCCGTGGAACTACCGGTGGACAAGGTTGGCTCCAGGTGGTCAGGGAAAGGCATAGCGACCGCCACAATGCAAACCGTTTATTGCCAGTTGCGTATAAACTTTTTCAACCAGTTTATCGTTGGCATAGTATTTATGCTATAATTTTCTTGTAGCGACACTTGGAAAAATTGTAATCTAGAGTTTATAAGGTTTGTATTTCACGGTATGATAATAAGTAATTAGTTTGGATTGCTTACGTTTTAGAACAAAAAAAATATTTTGTTTTGATGCCAATTGGCGACATTATGCATTAGGTGGTGAACATTACAAGTGTTGTTTTATTTATTTTAGGATGAGCAAAAATAATAAACTCTTGTCAGAAAGAGACCTGATTGAATACTGGGATAACTTCACAGGTTTAGAAACCGATGATGAATTGGATGATAGCGAAGATGATGAAATTGATGCAGGGGAGGGTCCTTCTGGTATTTCGGACTTTGCCCTTCCAATGAATGATGAAGAACATTCTAGTAAAGAGAAGCGCCGCACAGAAATGGAATCTGAAGAAGAGCAAGTTAGCGACGAAGAAGACAATTTACCTTTATCTGTTTTACAAGGTAAACAATTCACAAATAAAATACCTACAAATAAGAATATTTTGTGGAAACAAAAATCTCTGCAACTAAATGATGACCCGTTGCGCTTCAATGGAGACACAAGACTTGCTGCCGATATAGGGGAATTGGAAGCACCATTTGATTTTTTTGCTTATATTTTTTCAAATGATCTTCTAGAGAAAATTGTACAGGAAACAAACTTATATACGGTACAGAAGAAACCTGAGAGGCCCCCTGTTTTTACAAAACTGGACATAAAACAATATCTTGGAATCATAATATATCATATCATAGTATACAGGGTGTCCCGCGAGGTAAGGGACAAAATTTCACTACGTGTTCTTTAGGTAAATTCGAGTCGAAAATGTTCTATGAACATGGGTCCGCAAATGCTTCCTTACCAAGATATGATTTTTTTAAGTTTAATAGTTTTATTGTGTTAAAAAGTACAATAACCTCACAAAAATATTTTTTTACAAAAAAAATTAATACCTCTTGGAAAATAACTGTTTATAATAATTGTTCAAAGTGCCCATTTTCCCATTGTAAGCATAGTCTAGCCCTTTTAATAATGTGGATGAGATCCATTGTAGTTTTTGGTACAAAATCACTATTAAATTTAAAAAATCATATCTCGGTAAGGAAGCATTTGCGGACCCATGTTCATAGAACATTTTTGACTCGAATTCACCTAAAGAACACGTAGTGAAATTTTGTCCCTTACCTCGCGGGACACCCTGTATGTCACTAGTTCATATGCCTAACACTAGGTCTTTTTGGAGTAAAAATCTAAGATTTTCTAACATAGCAGACTGTATGCCTGTGAACAAATTTGAAAAAATCAGGCAGTTTTTACATTTGAACAATAATCAAACTTTCATACCTCGGGATCAACCAGGACATTATAGTCTTTTCAAGATAAGGCCTCTCATTGATCATCTCAATAAAAAATTCTCAACGGTTGCTATGGTAGAGCATCTGAGTATCGACGAGCAGATGTGCTCCACCAAAGTTCGACACTATACCAGGTGTCCAAGAGCACCCTCGACATAGGAGATTAACATGGGAAAACGGTTTTGATATTTTTTGCCCCTGTACGGTTCATTTGATTGCACTGTATAGGCGGTTGTCGAGCAACGGGTAAACAGGTCATTGTTGCTGGTACGGTTATTTTGAGCATTAATGCTCAAAATGATTCCGTCGTAAAAAATGTGGGTTTCTATTTAAAAAACATGAGATTTTTCATTTTTTTTAGTGGCAAGTTTATCATTTTTTTTTTGACGACCCTGTATACAAATGATACATTACGCACCCTCAGTTTAATAAAACGATCCTTTATTTACAATAACCCAAAGTTTCATTGCAAAATAAAATACGCATTTGACGGGGTACAAAAAGATGTTGAGCGTTGCAACTGTCACTTTTTTGGAAAAACATCAAATATTTCGAAAACGGCTAGAGATAGGCATAGGGCATTGTACACAAAAGTTGGTCAGAATTTTGTGAGGAATCCAAATATGTAATAATATATAGGGTGTTCTATTTAAAATAAGAAAGTTGTGATCAACTTCCGGTATAAACGGAAGTGCAACCATCTTGAAAGTATTTTAGTTAGATTGGGCATGCCCACATCAGTATCCTGCCAAATTTTCAAAACTCTCCTATTTATATTTTTTTCAATATCAATCGATGTCTTTCGTCGTGGAACACCCTGTATTCATTGGGTACTATACGCAGAAATAGGTTGCCAAACTGTAAGCTGCCATCAGAATGCTCACTCAAGAAAGCTCCTCGTGGCACAAGTCATGAATATGTAACCACAATTGATGGAGTAGATATATCGTCTCTAATATGGAAAGATAATAAGTATGTCACTCTCCTTTCATCATTTGCTGGGAAAAATCCTGTTTCGTCCATCAAAAGGTTTGATCGCAAGCAAAAGAAATAGAAGAATATAACAGGCACATGGAAGGCGTAGATTTGTTAGACAGTTTGATGGGTAGATACAAAATAAGTCTAAAAAGTAGAAAATGGTATATGAGACTTTTTTACCACCTAACTGACATGAGCGTGGTAAATGCGTGGCTGCTTTATAAACGAGTTCATTGTGAAAAAGGACGATCTGATAAACTCCTCAATCAAGCTGAGTTCCGAGCCGAAATCGCTTATCAGTTATGCCACCTGAAGTAATCGTCATGCAAACGTGGCAGACCAAGCAACCTAAAACTAGAGATTTCAGCAAAACGAAAAAGTGGCCCAACCAAACATATTCCTCCCAAAGAAGTGAGAACAGATCAAACCGGTCATTGGCCTGTTCTTCAGGATTCAAAAATGAAATGCAAGAATCCCATTTGTAAAGGCTTTACAAGAACGAAGTGTGAGAAATGCGGCGTTGAGCTGTGCCTGAATAACAAAAATAACTGTTTTAAGAGTTTTCACTGTTTTTCTTCTTTATTTATTAATACTGGGTATTCCTGCATAACGTCTCAGAATTTGCAATATGCTTTATAGGTCACTGGCTTTTGATTAGTATTTTAATTTCAAAATAAGCATTGTTACATCTGATTATCACAGATTTACAGTAACCTAGTCAGCTAACTATCTTCAATAGCAAGTTACCGCTGTGGTCACGTGTGACGTCATTGTTATAACTACAAATGCAAAGAAATACGCGTGGTTATCGATTGACGTAAATAGGTATGTTGTGGTTACTCCAAACAAATAGCTCTTTTGCTGAGTATTTACTTACATGTGATTTTTATTGTTATGATTTGTGAACTTGTCGCATCTTTAGTTTGAATCCAAATTTATAGAGAATATTATAATGAATTTTTGAAGAAGATTCAAGCTCCTCTGATGAGGATGAAATAATAATTATTGTGTATAAAATACAGAAGCGCCACGATAAAGTTAATAGTTATTTAGGAGTGGTGATGACGTATTCCGACGACGATGTTCAAGCTCATTTTTGCCTAACAAGGACCCTTGTTGAGGTAAAGGCTATTATTATATTCATAAACTAGGAATTTGTTTTGCTATTAGGAGTTTTTAAAGAAAATGGATGGTTTGGTAGAAGTTAAAAACATGGGCAGACCTGCTGTAAAACCGCTGCAGTGTTTTCTTTTGCCATAGTGGCTTCTGGCAAAC
Organism: Ips typographus; assembly: GCF_016097725.1. Lineage (NCBI taxonomy): Eukaryota > Metazoa > Arthropoda > Insecta > Coleoptera > Curculionidae > Ips > Ips typographus. The sequence goes on from NC_138432.1 coordinate 136,753, forward strand.
CAGGAGAGTTTCAGAACAGTAGCTGATCGCTTCCAATTTAGCACTGGTCATGCTCACACCATATTTTTAAAAACAGTAATGTTTATAACATCTCGAAAAGACTCGATATTGAGAAAACTGTTAAGGAATTTGATGAATTGTGAAGAAGTTTTCCACAAGTAGTTGATTCATTCTATAGTCGAAAAGGAGTACATTCAGTTATTTTGCGGGTTGGACATTTTGCAAATTTTAATTTTTGCTTATTACTATGAATTTGAAATAAACTTTATACTTTTCAGGAAATATGCAATGCCCAAATGGAATTTATAGACATCTAAACAGGATGGCCAGGGTCTGCACATGGTGCTAGAGTTTGGCAAAATTCTCCCATTTATTCAAAATTAAAAAATCGTGCACTACTAAGCTGCTATCATTTATTAGGAGAGACTGCTTAATATAATATTTGTGTTCTTTTTATGTTTTGTTCATTTGTGCGTAATTATTTTTGTTCGTTCGTACAAAAATTCATGGGATGGGTAGTGTAGCGAGTTTTGGGGGTGTCTAATTTTTGTTATGAGTCTAAGAGAAATATGTTCTGTGACCTGTGTTTTTTGTCTTGTCAGTTGCACAATATATTATGTATATTATGTCCATAATCAAGTAGAGGTCTGCATATAGATTTATATATTTTAGTTGCAGTCATTGTACTTATTCCTTTGTCTTTGTATGTAAGTGTTCTGAAGTGTTTTGTTCTTTTTATGATTTCGTTTCTTACGTTTTGTGTATTCGAATTCAAATATTTGAATGCTCCGCAGTTGATTGCGACATTAATGGGAAGGAAGTAGTTGTTATTTGCATTTATAGACCCCCTGCAGGAAATATAGAAACTTTTTTGATTGTCTTGAACGCGCATTGAGCATTATATTTGATGTAAACAAAATGATAATAATCACTGGTGATTTTAACATTGTTGAATTTCTTAAGGACAACAAAAACAAACATAGAATTTTATCACTTAGGAACTGTTTTAATCTTCAACATACAATTACAGCAAATACCAGAATAACGAGTCGAAGTCAAAGTTGCATAGATAACATATTTGTTAATTTTCCTTACATAGAAAGTTCTGTAATAAACACGCACATATCAGATCATTCTGCCCAATGCGTCACGTTTCAGATGTCAACTAAGGCTATTAATACAAGCTACTACACTCGTATCTTTTCTGAACAAAACAAACAACAATTTGTAAACCTCCTTAAGAGTGAAAACTGGGGAATAGCCTTCAGTTCATTTTATCAAACCATCGATGAGCAATGGAACTTATTTTTGTCGGAATTTACAATCCTGTTTAATCAATGTTTTCCTCAGAAATTAGTAACAAATAAAAGCAGAAATAAGTGCAAAACATTCTACAAATCGGATGAATTAAATGAGTGCAAGCTAGATTTGCTACTTCAGCTGTCAAGACATGATATAAGATTTAAACCTCAGTATATCACTGTAAAAAAAGGAATATGACAACATTTTATTAACATCAAGAGCGGATAGTTATAAAAAACAAATAGAATCTTCTGACAATAAAAATAAATGTATGTGGTCAATTTGTAATGAGATATTGGGGAAAACTCAGTGTTGGCTTGAGACTGATATAGCGGGTGATCCTTGTGTTATAGCAAATAAATTTAACGACAAATTCTTGTCGTTGGTCCCTGATATATTGGAAAATATGCAGCACACGGAGTAACATTCCTAGGTCTACAAGAAACAGGTTGATCATTTTTTAAACCAATTCGCATTTCAAAAGCAACATTGGGTCTCTCAGGTCTGGGAGCCTGTAAATATTCATTTAAAAACTGAGTTTCTACAGTGTGAATAACATCAGAAGGTAAATTTGGGTTTATTTTCAAGGAATCACCAAGATTAACGTCATAATCAATTAAAAGTAGCTCTTGCTCAAAATTATCTAAAGCTTGGTCAAGATTAAGTGATTCAGACAATTCTGAAGATTTTCCATTAGAAATGTACTCAACCATAACATTTCTACCTAAAGTAATTTGAAAGTTTTCTAGAGATGTGAAATCACGACCAATAATCGCAGGTTGTGACATTGTATCGTCACTGACAACATGAAAAATTATGGGAATATCCAAATTATTAATCATAACAGACCCATCAAAAATCCCTAAAATGTTTAAAGTTAAAGATTCTTCTCATCTCATATTTTAGGCCAGTCTAACAGTACGTATTCTGGCTTTAAATGGTACCACGTCTTGGCTTGATCTGTAAACTTCCCAACAACTATTAAGGTCATCAGACACACCTTGGGCGGGACTTCATAAGTTAACTCCACAGCTTCCACACGTTGTAACCAGGTTTCAATATCTTGGCCTTGTCCACTAAATTCCGGTAGTAACATAGCTATTTCAGCGTTCGAGTACCTTTTCCTTCCTTCATTTGCTTGTTGCTCGGGATTTCCCTGTCCTTCAAGGTTAACTTGGCCTCTACTAGCCCTGATTTCTTCATAACTAATCATGGCTCTAACTGTTGTACAATGTCGTCTATTAACACTGCTCCGGCATTTCCAGAAGGCTCCTGTTGTTAGAATTTGTTATAACTAATCTTAAATAAGACGAGTTAAAATTATGTCTAGTTTGTAAAAAGGTAAAATTACCTTTTTGTAATATGGTACAAGTTGGTTTTGTTTGAAGTTGATGTTGTGTAATTTTTCGGGCTGTCTAATTTAATTTTCCTATCATAAAATAAAACGTTCAAAGTTATTACTCTGTTGCTGATTACAACCCAACAGGTTATGGGCCCAGAGTTCGTTAAGCTGCGGAACTGATTTTGAAGATAGTGTTACAGAGGTCTTCAGTAAAAATAAAATTTGGACCTGGTGTTTGGTCGTGGTCATAAAGGCATAAAATTAAAAACTAAAATGACGGAGGAAGACGTTTCTCAGATTGAGAGATTAACAAATAGTGAAACATATCAAATTTGGAAATTTCAAGTCACAATCCTGTTTAAGGCACATGGATTATGGGAAATTGTGTCAGGAATAAAGAAAATGGAAGATCTGGCAGATGATAAGGAAAAAGCAGATTTTGAAAGGAAAGACGCCCGAGCTCAGAAAATAATAATAACAGCCATAGATAAGAAGCAACTAATGCATATTTTTAACTGTAAAAGTTCTAAAGAAATGTACGACAAGCTTAAAAACATATATGAGAAACAAACAGAAGACGAAAAATGTTATTGGATGCAACAATTTTGGAAGTGACATTTTAATGCACATTAGCAAAATTGAAAACTTGGCATGTAGGCTGAGAGTACTTGGACAAGATATCCCAGACACTATGTTGGTATCTAAAATACTTGCAACATTACCTGATCAGTTTAGAAATTTTGCTACGGCTTGGGAATCCACTTCACAAGGTGATAAAACCCTTGAAAATCTCTCAAACAGACTGATTGGAGAAGAAGAAAGACAGAAGAAACAATGCGAACCCGAAGGTATGGTTTTTAAAGCTCAGCTACAACAACCAGTAAATAAGAATAAAACAAGATTTGGAGGAAAATGTTTTAAATGTGGCAAGGAAGGACCACTATATATTGCTCGTTATTGTGACAAAAGGTCATGTAAAATATGTAAAAAAACAAATCATATAGAAAGCAATTGTTACTTCCGAAACAGACAAAGCCAAGATCAAAGTCAACAGGAAACTCAAAGCAAAATAGCTTTTCTATGTGAAGATATGGATTTAGAATCAAATACAGCAACTTTCTTCATTGACTCTGGAGCTTCATCGCATATGACAAGCAATAAATATCTGTTCACTTCATTACAAGCAGATTGTTCAGATGTTTTAGTAGCCAAGAAGAATTCATCTATAACATCAGAGGGTAAAGGATTCATTGAAACAGATCAATGTGTTCTTGAAAATGTGTTGTATGTTCCGGAGTTAAGCAAAAACTTATTATCGGTCAATAAAATTACTGAAAATGGTGGTGAAGTAATATTTACAAAAAACAAAGTGGTCGTTTCTAAAAATAAACTACCAGTGTTGCAAGGTCAAAAGGACAGTAGTGGACTTTATTGTATTAAGTTGTCAACTGAAGAAAAATTTTTAATGACAGAAAGAAAGGATCAAAATGTTTTGTGGCATAAAAAATTAGGCCCTTAGTGGTAGTATGAAAAAACTACAAGATTTTTCAAAGGGCATGATTTTAAATACTGTAGAATGTATAATAATATATATAAAAGATAAAGGATTGTGTAGTTTGCTTACAGCCTAAGCAAACTCGTAAACCCTTTAACAGCACTAGGACCAGAGCCACAAGACCATTAGAACTGATACATAGTGATGTGTGTGGTCCAATTGAACCAGAAACCTGGGATGGCAATAGGTATTTCTTGACAATAATGGATGATTTCACTCATTACACTCAAGTTTACCTAATGAGACATAAGAGTGAATCAGCTGAAAATCTTAAAAACTACATACACAAAGTGGAAGCTTGTCAAAATTTAAAAGTCTCAAAAATACGGTGCGATAATGGAGGAGAAAATAAAAATCCAAACTTCATGGATTGGTGCAAAGCTAAAGGTATAGTTGTAGACTATACAGTGCCCTACTCTCCTCAGCAAAATGGTCGATCTGAGAGGCTAAATCGAACCATAATGGAAAAGGCTAGAGCTCTTATATTTGAGGCAAACTTGGACAAGGCTTTCTGGGGTGAAGCTGTATACACTGCATCTTATTTGTTAAATAGAAGTCCTTCAAGTACTATTGATAAAACTCCTATTGAAATGTGGAATGGAAAAAAACCTGATTTCACAAATTTACAAATCTTTGGATGCATAGTTTATGCGAAAAGACTGGGACCAACGAAAAAGCTTGATTATCGTTGTGATGAGTACATTTTTGTTGGATACTCTTTAGGAAGTTATCGCCTGTGGGACAATAAAAATAGAAAAATCGTAACTTCCAGAGATGTTATCTTTAAAGAACCAGTGGTTAGACCAGAATTTAACACAACTAAAAAAAACGTGTTTCTGGAAGATAATCTAAATAAAGAGATTGAACATCTGGAACCTGCTTCAGATGTAAATTTACCTGAAAATGTCATGGATGAAATCTGCAATGAAAATGTACCTAATGAAGAAGTTTCTGATGTCGAAGAAGAAATCGAAAATAATGTTCAAACAAGAAGTGGAAGAATCATCAAGAAGCCTCAACGATTAAACGAGTACGTAATGCTGTCATACAGCGAAGCTATAAATGGGGTTGAAAAGCACAAATGGGTTGAAGCAATAAATGAAGAGAAGGAGTCATTAGAGAAAAATCAAACTTGGATGTATGTGGACAGAGAGGCGGCTAAAAGTAAGAAGATTTTAAGTAGTAAATGGGTTTTTCGAATTAAAGAAAATAATAAATATAAAGCTAGACTAGTAATTAGGGGATTTGAGCAAGAACAGGGAATAGATTATACGGAAACGTTTAGTCCAGTCATAAGTACAGCTCCGTTAAGAATTTTGATTGCTTTAGCTGCTAAAAATAGTTTAATAATTAGGAAATTCGATGTCAAAACGGCCTTTTTGCATAGCGAATTAAAAGATAAAATTGTGAAAATAAAATCTGTTTGTTAAAAAAAGCATTTTATGGGCTTAAACAAAGTCCAATGAGGTGGAATGAACATTTTACTTCTGTTTTAAAATAAATTGGTTTGATACACCTTAAAAGTGAACAATGTATATTCAAAAATGAATCCTCTACCTTATTTCTAGCGATTTACGTAGATGATGGTCTAATTTTAGGAAATGATGAGGAACAGATTAATATTTTGATTCAGAAATTAACAACTAATTTTGAGATAGTGTCCTGTAAAAATCCAACTTCCTTTTTAGGTATTGAGATTTGCAAAGGCAAAGATTCTATTAAACTTTCTCAAAGTAAGTACATATCAGAAATCTTGGATGATTTTGGTTTGGAAAACCTGAAACCAGTTAGTACTCCTATGATTTATAATCCAAGTACTGATGATACTTGTTTGAACAAAGTTTTTCCTTACAGAGAATTAGTAGGTACATTACTATATGTTTCAAATAAAACTAGGCCAGACATATCTTATGCGGTAGGATATTGTAGTAGGAAATTAGATAAACCCTCAGAACGTGACGTAGGAAATATTAAAAGAATTTTGCGTTATTTAGTTTCAACAATCAATTTGGGCATTCAATATACAAGTCATAGTGAGGATTTAAATTTGTTAGCTTATAGTGACTCAGATTTTGCAGGATATATACACTCAAGGAAAAGCACTACAGGGTATATCATAAAATTTTGTTGTGGTCCTGTGGCATGGTGTTCTAAACGCCAACCTATAGTATCACTTTCCAGTACTGAAGCAGAGTATATAGCTGCTGCAGAGTGTATTAAAGAAGCTTTGTTTTTAAAGTCAGTTATAGGTGAGCTTTTGGGAGTAAATATAAATATAAATCTACATGTTGAAAATCAAAGTGCTATTACTATAATTTAAAATGGACAGTTTAACAAACGCAGCAAGCACATTGATGTCCGGTATCATTTTATTAATGAGAAGGTATTGTGACGCTCTTTTGTTGGGGTTGCAAATTAAATACCCCTTTTGACACTAGTCTGATTTTAATTGCCTCGGGCGCCACCTGGTTTCAAATAACCGCGGAGCGTAAACCAGGAAAACGCTCCGTCTACCGGGGTAACTTTTAAGACAGTCGAAGAAGGAAAGCGGGCGCTAAGGTTTTGCAAGGCTGACAGGCCCAATGAAAGACAAAAATTAATTTACAAGCTCACCGGGTCGTGTTTTCAAACAAACTAAACAGAAATTAACACTCTGTAACACTTAACCAAAATTATGACTACGGACCTACGGTGGTTAACGAACAGAACCAATCGGAAAAACAAAAGTCGGAACCCTAACGGTATCTTAAGTCTACAACGGAAACAACAGCAAGTGTAAAAATGAGAGAGAGCGTGTAACTTTGTTTTAAGTGACCAATTTCAACCTAAAGCGTGTAAGTCGGGACGCGGGTGACAAAGCAGTTAAACGTACCAATAAAAGCGGTCAAATAAAAGGTGTACACGTTAACGGTGTCCACGGCAGCTGTCCTGGCGGTCAAGAACAGGAGAAATGCGGGTGCTAACTACGGTATACTAATTACTGGGGAAAATCCGTCGGGTCAATACGAGTCCAAACGACGGCTAACTACGGTGTACTAATTACTGGGAAAATCCGTCGGGTCAATACGAGTCCAAACGACGGCTAACTACGGTATACTAACTACGGGGGAAAATCCGTCGGGTCAATACGAGTCCAAACGACGGCTAACTACGGTGTACTAATTACTGGGAAAATCCGTCGGGTCAATACGAGTCCTAACGACGGCTAACTACGGTGTACTAATTACTGGGAAAATCCGTCGGGTCAATACGAGTCCTAACGACGGCTAACTACGGTGTACTCATTACTGGGAAAATCCGTCGGGTCAATACGAGTCCTAACGACGGCTAACTACGATGTACTAATTACTGGGAAAATCCGTCGGGTCAATACGAGTCCTAACGACGGCTAACTACGGTGTACTAATTACTGGGAAAATCCGTCGGGTCAATACGAGTCCTAACGACGGCTAACTACGGTGTACTAATTACTGGGAAAATCCGTCGGGTCAATACGAGTCCTAACGACGGCTAACTACGGTATACTAACTACGGGGAAAATCAAAAGGAACGGTCAGGTATTGCGGTATAGGCCCAGAACAGATGCCGTACCGGTACACGTGGTTGAATGGTACTTACTGCTGGTCGGGTTTCGTGTCGGAGCAGGCTGGCTGGTTCGGTCGCTGACCGCAGGTGGAAGAGACCGTTTTCCACGTGCAGGCCAGTTTTATTTCCTGCAATCTCCCACTCACCTACGTACCATGTATGGGGGACCGGAACCGCGCGCACTGCCACACACTGAGTGCCGGCAGGACGCCTTTGCAGGTTAACTGCGGTACTATAGCCGCTGAACATTCGGCCGCGTAAAACTTATTAACCACGCACTTATCAATTAGCGGCCTTCCGCGACACATCGCTATGACCCTAACGAAAAGTAACCGACGTCCCGAACCTAAACTGACAAGAACGGAGAAAATCCGACTGTTGGAACTTAAGTAATTAAAATGATGATTCCGGTTGATCGATTTAATTAAGAAAAACGGTAAAACTTAGTAACTTCGTTACACACCCCCTCTTCGTACGGAAAAAAAAAAGGCGTTTACTCCTTTTTTTTTAAACAAAACTTTTCAAAACGGACGGCCCTACCTTAAAACTCCCCGGCAACTCGAGAAAACAAAAACTTAACGGCTTAGCTAGCTCTAACGCTACGATTAACAATAGAATCACAAAACATAAATCACAGACTAGATACAATAAAAAAAATAAAAATCACAGATCCTACAAAAGTACAAAAATTCCAACTCGGAGCAAACAACTCTCCTTAGCCTAACTTAACCTAAATCGCGGAACCGCACACCGCACACCCTTCTCACTGTCGGTCTCGGCTACAGATGGCCGATGGATCAGCAGGTGCAGAAAACGGAGGCTCCCCCGGTAAGCGCCGACGGAACTTCGGTAAACACTTTCTTTCGGTCAACTAGACCAACGGCTACGGTCGGTACGGTAACAAATACGGCTTACGTTACGGTTGCTAACGGTTGTCACCCGCCCCCAACTCACAGCGTGGTTTACACGCGGGCTTCATTAAATTCGGCCCCGTCATGCGCCGCTTTTAAGTCTTTAACATGAATACGGCGCAGAATTTTACCGGTGCAGCTTTTAATGTCATACACCACCGGAGAAAGAACCCTAACCACGGTGTAGGGCCCTGAAAACTTAGGCGCTAGCTTCGAGGCAAAACCTCGGACCGCTGAGGACAAGGGGTTTTCACGCCGATAAACCTGATCTCCCACATGACACCGCCACTCTCTTCTCCGCAAATTATAATGCCGGCTTTGAGTGGTGAACGCCCGACCCAGATTTAAACGGACCAGCTCATAAATATCATTGAGCTGTTTGAGCCGGTTGCTGTGCTCCCCAATATCGGCGTGCTGGGGTTCCCCTAACGGCTCGGCGCCGTCGGGTTCCGGTCTGACAGAACGGAATAAAGCTTTTGGTGGCTCTAACTCCCGACCAAAATTCAAGTAAGCCGGCGTGTATCCGGTAGAGTCATGTTGCGACGTGTTAACGGCGAACAGCAAATCGGGGAGCAGTACGTCCCACTTACGGTGATCCCCTTCGCAAAACTGGGCGATCATGGTTTTGAGAGTCTTATTAGCTCGCTCGACGGGGTTGGCCTGGGGCGTATACGGTGGAGTTAGCCGGTGAGCAATGCCCAACTCCGCAAGCAATTGTTTAAACGGTTGGCCGGTAAACTGCGTGCCATTATCGGACAAAACGGTTCGTGGGCACCCAAATCTCGTTATAACTTCGTCGTACAGAGCTTGGCTTACAGCTCTAGCCGTTGCTTTCCTAATTGCTCGACATTGTACCCACTTAGTAAATCGGTCTTGAAACACTACCAAGTAATTGTTCCCTTTTGCGGAACGGGGTAACGGGCCAACTAAATCGGTACAGACGGTTTCCCAGGGGCGGTTATTTCGTGACGGTTGCATGTACCCAGGCGGTGCTTGTTGCGATACTTTATACCGCTGACAAGAAGGACAATTGCGGACGTAATTTGCAATATCCCGCATCATTCCCGGCCAATAATAGTGCTGAGCTATACGGACGGTGGTTTTTGCAATCCCAAAATGCCCGGCGGCCGGCTCATTGTGGTTTTGCCGAAGAATGGCCGCCCTAGCGGTCTTAGGGACGCAAAGTTTCCACGAACTGGCAGACTCTGCAGACGTGACTTCGTTTAAATCCCAAAAATGGCGGTAGAGACGGTTTTCTTTAATACAGTAGTCAGGGAAATTTTTGGGATTTGCTTCGACCGCCGCCATTTTAGCGCTATACCAGGAGCACGGTTCAAAATTTTTGATCAGCGCTATGGATTCGGGTGGATCGCCAACCGAGTTGGACGGCACGGGGTCCCGAGATAGAGCGTCAGCTACTTTATTCAGGATCCCCTTTCGGTACTTGATTTCGAAATCAAATTGTTGGAGATAAATACTCCAACGGGCTAATCGGCCAGATGGGCTTTTAAGCGAGTGCAACCACCGTAAGGACTGGTGATCCGTCACCACGGTAAAACGGTAGCCTTCAAGGTACGGTCTCATTTTTTCGACTCCCCACACTATTGCCAAGCATTCTTTCTCGGTCACCGAAAACTTTTGTTCAGTAGCTGTCAACGTTCTGCTAGCATAAGCGATAATGTGATCGCCATTGAAATCATGCTGTATTAATGCAGCACCTAGCCCATGATCCGACGCGTCTGTTTGTAGTACAAACGGCCGGGAAAAATCTGGACAGGCCAAAATGGGGGCTTCGGTTAGGCACTTTTTCAGCTGCTCAAATGCATGCTGCTCGTCCGCTGACCAAGACCACTTCACTCCCTTCTTTAAAAGTCGGTTTAGAGGAGAAGCAATTTTGGAAAAGTCCTTGACAAAACGGTGGTACCAGGACGCAACACCGAGAAAACGGCGAACGCCTCTCACGTTGGTCGGAGCCGGCAGTTCCTGAATAGCCGACACTTTTTCTGGATCGGTACGAATACCACTGGACGTAACCAGGTGGCCCAGGTAACGGAGGGATTTCCGACCAAATTGACATTTATCCGGATTCAGGCGCAAGTTCGCAGCTCGGAGACGACGGAAAACCTCGGACAGATTGTCGAGATGTTGTTCAAAGGTTTCCCCAAGAACAATAATGTCGTCCAGATACGCAAAACAGTACGGATCCATATCGGGACCGATGACTCTATCCATTAATCGTTGAAACGTAGCGGGAGCAGAGTGTAAACCAAACGGCATGACTTTGAATTGAAACAAGCCCATGCCCGGCACCGTGAATGCGGTAATTGGTTTGCTAGCTTCATCAAGAGCTACTTGCCAGTAACCCTGTTTCAAGTCAATACTGGATATATAACGGGCACGGCGGAGTTTGTCCAAGATTGCATTAATAAATGGTAACGGGTATGCATCTTTTCGAGTAACGTCATTGACTTTTTGGAAGTCAATACAGAAACGGTGTTTACCATCCTTTTTACGGACAATTACCACAGGGGAACTCCACGGACTGGTTGACGGCTCAATAATACCGTCTTGCAACATCTGCTTTACCTCGGTATTAATAATCTCCTGCATACGAGGATTGCGAGGGTGATAGCGTTGCTTAATCGGCTCGATTTGCTCCAAATGAATGGTATGTGTGGTTAGTGGAGTTACGCCTCTAATTCGGTCAAACTTTGGAAGTTCGGCGTTTAAAAACTGTTGGAGTCTGGCATTTTCGGTTTCGGTTAACGTTAGAGGCTCAGGCGGTTCAATGGTGTTGACTGGACTAATCTTTTTCGGTTTGCGGACTGGTCTGGGGCTAACTATTCGTACAGCCCTTGTCTGCAAATTTACTTGAAAAGGATGTTTCCCTAGTAAGTCCATACCAAGTACGATAAATACGGTTAACCCTGGTAAATAGTGCAACACCTCCGTTACAGTCGGGTAGCCCTCAAAATTCAGTTTGACCCTGAAAGCCTCGGTAATATCCACCTTACTGCCATTTGCAACTTTAGCGTTTTCAACAGTTGGACGGAGAGGTGTGCAATCGTGCCTAAGACATAACTGTCGTACCACGGCCCCTACGTATGAACGGGCAGCACCAGTGTCTACTAATGCCATAAATTCAGTGTCAAAGATTTTGACAGAGATGTGGGGTCGATTGTCCGTGGTCAGGAAAGCATTCAGGGCGGTGACTGCTGGTATATCAGCAACAGATGGCACTGGGACGGTCGGTACGGTAACGTTTGGTGTTGCGGTCGGAAGAACGTAGTCTTTGGTGCCAGAATCGTTAACCAACGTCTCAGTCGGTACAGGGTAACTGGTAGTAACGTTAGGTACTTTAGTAACTGGAGTAACGTCACGTTTATGTCTACTAACGGTCGGTACGGTACAACTAGGCACAGAAACGGTCGGTACGGTAATGTTAACTTTGTCGGCGGCATACTTGGGTACGGTATAACAGGTGACAGGAACAGGTGGTATGGTATAACAGGTGACAGGAACAAATGGTACGGTATGACAGGTGACAGGAACAGGTGGTACGGTATGACAGGTGACAGGAACAGGTGGTACGGTATGACCCGTGCCAGGAACAGGCAGTACGGTATGACAGGTGCCAGGAACAGGCAGTACGTTATGACAGGTGACAGGAACAGGTGGTACGGTATGACAGGTGACAGGAACAGGTGGTACGGTATGACCGGTGCCAGGAACAGGCAGTACGGTAGGACAGGTGACAGAAACAGGTGGTACGGTATGACAGGTGACAGGAACAGGTGGTACGGTATGACAGGTGCCAGGAACAGGCAGTACGTTATGACAGGTGACAGGAACAGGTGGTACGGTATGACAGGTGACAGGAACAGGTGGTACGGTATGACAGGTGACAGGAACAGGTGGTACGGTATGACCGGTGCCAGGAACAGGCAGTACGGTAGGACAGGTGACAGAAACAGGTGGTACGGTAAAGTTAACTGGAGTAACGGTCGGTACGGGGTCTAACGGCTGAACGGTATTTACAAGGGACGGCTGACAGGCGGTAACGGTCAAAACAGGGTGGGTCGAGGCGGTCACGTCGGGCGGTTGTGCTTTCCTCGCATTATCACAACGCCCTTTTAGTTTTCCGACCGTGCACAATCACAATGCCGAGACTGTACACCTGGTTTCCCACATCTGGAGCAGAACAGACGGGACGGACGCGTACATTCTGTACGGAAATGCCCGGCCTCTCCACATCGCCAACACACTCCTCCAGGACTGCCCACGGGAGCACCCTGACGGTTTTCAGTACGGGGTGAGTGTCGAGGTGACCTGTTGTGTGTTGTATTGAGGGACTGGTTGTTGTGAGTCGGTCGATTCCCCTCATTTGGTCGTGGGCGGCCCGGTACGGTAACCCGTGTCTCGGGTACTTGACGTGACTTTATGGTCGGTTCCTGATTACTATTCACTCTAGTAAACTCAGGTTGAGGGCGGTAACTACATGCCTCTGCCTGCCTTACCTCCTCTAAGAGGCGTTCGGTCTCACGGGCTTTCTGTGACAGAGTTAACACGTCGTAAAAGTCGGTCGGCCGCACCATCTGTCTTAATTGTGGTGTCATATTACGGTACAACCAACGTAACTCCTGTTCGGGTGTAATACTCCCATGCCGGCGGATCATAGTTTGTAAGTCTGTAAAGTATTACAGATTCCCCTTGTTTTTGCAATCTGCGGCTTATCTGCGCCTCAAGATCATCATAGTAATCCAGAGGGTAATAAAAAGTACGGAAATCAGCCTCAAATTGCTGCCACGTCGCCCAACGATGCCGGTTGTTTCGGAACCACAGTAGCGCATTACCACGCAACACCATAGGTAATTGCGGCACTAGTAAGTCTGGATGGATTTGGTTGGCGGCGCAAATTTCCATTAATTGCTCCAGGAAAGCAACAGGGTCGTCCTGTTCATTAAAATAGACTTTCCAGTCCTGAGCGCAAAAATACATGGGTGTTTGCCGGTGCAGGGTCGGCGTGGGTTCCAGCAGACAAGGAAGTGGCTTTGTTGACGCCTCATTGGCTGTGGTCATGGGCGGCACCCAGGGATAAGTTACCGGCATAGTCAGAGATAAAGGGGGGGCTCGGGAACCGTGAATCGGTCGAGTGAGCTGAGCTGAAGTGAACGTTACGGCGGTATTGCAACTGGGGATTGGGCGTGTAGTACCCCACGTCGATGGTGTTGTAAAAATGGGGGCGGTGGTCGTAAGAGACTCGGTAACTTTAACTACTACCGTAGTCGGGGGTAACGTTACTGTGGTAGCGGTCGGTTCGGTATTTACTGCAGGAAAAGTAAATGGTGCAGTTCTGACTATCGGGGTTGATTCCCCACCCATTAAGTAGGCAATTAAGCGCTTCCTTAATACCTCTGTGGTGCCACTGGTGTCTAATCCAATCTTGGATAGTTCAACGATCAACGCGTCTTTCCTGAGCTGGCAAACGTACGCAATTTTGGAGTCCATCGGTTCGGTGCCGCCTGAGAAGGCGGCTGCACTGGTGGCGGCGGTGACGGTTAACGGTAAACTATCTTTTTGATCGGTATCCATGACAACCCAGGCCACACGGTATAGTTAAACTCGGGTAAAAAAAAAACAAAGCCGGACTGGTTAAAGACAAATTTTTTTAGTGAATCGCAAAGCGGGGATCAAGCTCGGTTAGTACAGTTATCCTAAGCTATTAACCACAACAAAGTTACACGTTTATATTAACAGGGGGGAAAAAAAAAACAAAACGGTTAATTGAAACACTGTCAGTTCAAAACTCAAAACGTAGTCCCTGCTCGGGCGCCAAATTTGTGACGCTCTTTTGTTGGGGTTGCAAATTAAATACCCCTTTTGACACTAGTCTGATTTTAATTGCCTCGGGCGCCACCTGGTTTCAAATAACCGCGGAGCGTAAACCAGGAAAACGCTCCGTCTACCGGGGTAACTTTTAAGACAGTCGAAGAAGGAAAGCGGGCGCTAAGGTTTTGCAAGGCTGACAGGCCCAATGAAAGACAAAAATTAATTTACAAGCTCACCGGGTCGTGTTTTCAAACAAACTAAACAGAAATTAACACTCTGTAACACTTAACCAAAATTATGACTACGGACCTACGGTGGTTAACGAACAGAACCAATCGGAAAAACAAAAGTCGGAACCCTAACGGTATCTTAAGTCTTAAACGGAAACAACAGCAAGTGTAAAAATGAGAGAGAGCGTGTAACTTTGTTTTAAGTGATCAATTTCAACCTAAAGCGTGTAAGTCGGGACGCGGGTGACAAAGCAGTTAAACGTACCAATAAAAGCGGTCAAATAAAAGGTGTACACGTTAACGGTGTCCACGGCAGCTGTCCTGGCGGTCAAGAACAGGAGAAATGCGGGTGCTAACTACGGTATACTAATTACTGGGGAAAATCCGTCGGGTCAATACGAGTCCAAACGACGGCTAACTACGGTGTACTAATTACTGGGAAAATCCGTCGGGTCAATACGAGTCCAAACGACGGCTAACTACGGTATACTAACTACGGGGGAAAATCCGTCGGGTCAATACGAGTCCAAACGACGGCTAACTACGGTGTACTAATTACTGGGAAAATCCGTCGGGTCAATACGAGTCCTAACGACGGCTAACTACGGTGTACTAATTACTGGGAAAATCCGTCGGGTCAATACGAGTCCTAACGACGGCTAACTACGGTGTACTAATTACTGGAAAAATCCGTCGGGTCAATACGAGTCCTAACGACGGCTAACTACGGTGTACTAATTACTGGGAAAATCCGTCGGGTCAATACGAGTCCTAACGACGGCTAACTACGGTGTACTAATTACTGGGAAAATCCGTCGGGTCAATACGAGTCCTAACGACGGCTAACTACGATGTACTAATTACTGGGAAAATCCGTCGGGTCAATACGAGTCCTAACGACGGCTAACTACGGTGTACTAATTACTGGGAAAATCCGTCGGGTCAATACGAGTCCTAACGACGGCTAACTACGGTGTACTAATTACTGGGAAAATCCGTCGGGTCAATACGAGTCCTAACGACGGCTAACTACGATGTACTAATTACTGGGAAAATCCGTCGGGTCAATACGAGTCCTAACGACGGCTAACTACGGTGTACTAATTACTGGGAAAATCCGTCGGGTCAATACGAGTCCTAACGACGGCTAACTGCGGTGTACTAATTACTGGGAAAATCCGTCGGGTCAATACGAGTCCTAACGACGGCTAACTACGATGTACTAATTACTGGGAAAATCCGTCGGGTCAATACGAGTCCTAACGACGGCTAACTACGGTGTACTAATTACTGGGAAAATCCGTCGGGTCAATACGAGTCCTAACGACGGCTAACTACGGTGTACTAATTACTGGGAAAATCCGTCGGGTCAATACGAGTCCTAACGACGGCTAACTACGGTGTACTAATTACTGGGAAAATCCGTCGGGTCAATACGAGTCCAAACGACGGCTAACTACGGTATACTAACTACGGGGGAAAATCCGTCGGGTCAATACGAGTCCAAACGACGGCTAACTACGGTGTACTAATTACTGGGAAAATCCGTCGGGTCAATACGAGTCCTAACGACGGCTAACTACGGTGTACTAATTACTGGGAAAATCCGTCGGGTCAATACGAGTCCTAACGACGGCTAACTACGGTGTACTAATTACTGGGAAAATCCGTCGGGTCAATACGAGTCCTAACGACGGCTAACTACGGTGTACTAATTACTGGGAAAATCCGTCGGGTCAATACGAGTCCTAACGACGGCTAACTACGGTGTACTAATTACTGGGAAAATCCGTCGGGTCAATACGAGTCCTAACGACGGCTAACTACGGTGTACTAATTACTGGGAAAATCCGTCGGGTCAATACGAGTCCTAACGACGGCTAACTACGGTGTACTAATTACTGGGAAAATCCGTCGGGTCAATACGAGTCCTAACGACGGCTAACTACGATGTACTAATTACTGGGAAAATCCGTCGGGTCAATACGAGTCCTAACGACGGCTAACTACGGTGTACTAATTACTGGGAAAATCCGTCGGGTCAATACGAGTCCTAACGACGGCTAACTACGGTGTACTAATTACTGGGAAAATCCGTCGGGTCAATACGAGTCCTAACGACGGCTAACTACGATGTACTAATTACTGGGAAAATCCGTCGGGTCAATACGAGTCCTAACGACGGCTAACTACGGTGTACTAATTACTGGGAAAATCCGTCGGGTCAATACGAGTCCTAACGACGGCTAACTACGGTGTACTAATTACTGGGAAAATCCGTCGGGTCAATACGAGTCCTAACGACGGCTAACTACGATGTACTAATTACTGGGAAAATCCGTCGGGTCAATACGAGTCCTAACGACGGCTAACTACGGTGTACTAATTACTGGGAAAATCCGTCGGGTCAATACGAGTCCTAACGACGGCTAACTACGGTGTACTAATTACTGGGAAAATCCGTCGGGTCAATACGAGTCCAAACGACGGCTAACTACGGTATACTAACTACGGGGGAAAATCCGTCGGGTCAATACGAGTCCTAACGACGGCTAACTACGATGTACTAATTACTGGGAAAATCCGTCGGGTCAATACGAGTCCTAACGACGGCTAACTACGGTGTACTAATTACTGGGAAAATCCGTCGGGTCAATACGAGTCCTAACGACGGCTAACTACGGTGTACTAATTACTGGGAAAATCCGTCGGGTCAATACGAGTCCAAACGACGGCTAACTACGGTGTACTAATTACTGGGAAAATCCGTCGGGTCAATACGAGTCCAAACGACGGCTAACTACGGTATACTAACTACGGGGGAAAATCCGTCGGGTCAATACGAGTCCAAACGACGGCTAACTACGGTGTACTAATTACTGGGAAAATCCGTCGGGTCAATACGAGTCCTAACGACGGCTAACTACGGTGTACTAATTACTGGGAAAATCCGTCGGGTCAATACGAGTCCTAACGACGGCTAACTACGGTGTACTAATTACTGGGAAAATCCGTCGGGTCAATACGAGTCCTAACGACGGCTAACTACGGTGTACTAATTACTGGGAAAATCCGTCGGGTCAATACGAGTCCTAACGACGGCTAACTACGGTGTACTAATTACTGGGAAAATCCGTCGGGTCAATACGAGTCCTAACGACGGCTAACTACGATGTACTAATTACTGGGAAAATCCGTCGGGTCAATACGAGTCCTAACGACGGCTAACTACGGTGTACTAATTACTGGGAAAATCCGTCGGGTCAATACGAGTCCTAACGACGGCTAACTACGGTGTACTAATTACTGGGAAAATCCGTCGGGTCAATACGAGTCCTAACGACGGCTAACTACGATGTACTAATTACTGGGAAAATCCGTCGGGTCAATACGAGTCCTAACGACGGCTAACTACGGTGTACTAATTACTGGGAAAATCCGTCGGGTCAATACGAGTCCTAACGACGGCTAACTGCGGTGTACTAATTACTGGGAAAATCCGTCGGGTCAATACGAGTCCTAACGACGGCTAACTACGATGTACTAATTACTGGGAAAATCCGTCGGGTCAATACGAGTCCTAACGACGGCTAACTACGGTGTACTAATTACTGGGAAAATCCGTCGGGTCAATACGAGTCCTAACGACGGCTAACTACGGTGTACTAATTACTGGGAAAATCCGTCGGGTCAATACGAGTCCTAACGACGGCTAACTACGGTGTACTAATTACTGGGAAAATCCGTCGGGTCAATACGAGTCCTAACGACGGCTAACTACGGTATACTAACTACGGGGAAAATCAAAAGGAACGGTCAGGTATTGCGGTATAGGCCCAGAACAGATGCCGTACCGGTACACGTGGTTGAATGGTACTTACTGCTGGTCGGGTTTCGTGTCGGAGCAGGCTGGCTGGTTCGGTCGCTGACCGCAGGTGGAAGAGACCGTTTTCCACGTGCAGGCCAGTTTTATTTCCTGCAATCTCCCACTCACCTACGTACCATGTATGGGGGACCGGAACCGCGCGCACTGCCACACACTGAGTGCCGGCAGGACGCCTTTGCAGGTTAACTGCGGTACTATAGCCGCTGAACATTCGGCCGCGTAAAACTTATTAACCACGCACTTATCAATTAGCGGCCTTCCGCGACACATCGCTATGACCCTAACGAAAAGTAACCGACGTCCCGAACCTAAACTGACAAGAACGGAGAAAATCCGACTGTTGGAACTTAAGTAATTAAAATGATGATTCCGGTTGATCGATTTAATTAAGAAAAACGGTAAAACTTAGTAACTTCGTTACAGTATCTGAAGGTATTGTTAAATTGTTTTATTGTCCGAGTAGTGAGCAGCTTGCAGATAGTTTAACCAAACCTTTAGATAAAGTGAAATTTCAAAATTTTAAATGTAATACGATGTTGGATTAGATTTATCTGTTTGTACTTGTAATAGATAATAAGTATTCTTATTTAGGATTAGGAGAGGGTGTTAGAATTTGTTATAACTAATCTTAAATAAGACGAGTTAAAATTATGTCTAGTTTGTAAAAAGGTAAAATTACCTTTTTGTAATATGGTACAAGTTCGTTTTGTTTGAAGTTGATGTTGTGTAATTTTTCGGGCTGTCTAATTTAATTTTCCTATCATAAAATAAAACGTTCAAAGTTATTACTCTGTTGCTGATTACAACCCAACACCTGTGGGGCCTTATGCGGTGAATCTTCAGAAGACATCGTAAAAGTACCTCGTGTCTTCGTGCTTGGTTTTCCTCAAATTCTCGTTCTTGCTCGAATCCCACTTCTGAACTGTAGTAATAGGGTAAATATATTGGGATTCGGGTGGATTAGCGGTTTTCTTAACTTTGGGGCGTAGGCATAACACAGAACGTTTTGAGATTACTCTCATAAAAGGAATTTATTTAGTCGACCATAGTAATAGTAATAATATCCTCTTTTTCCGCTCGTCATTTTCTTAACCTAACAGTGACACTCAATGACCGTGGGTCTGTCAATGTGGCGCGTAAATTCAAAAAATAATGTTGCGAAGCGAACTTTTGATTATTAGTTAGGATTTCTTTAGTTATTTGTTGTTACCCCTGTATGTTACGTTGCTTTGTTTACGTTCTACATTCTTTTGTCTGTGTTCTAGAAAATCCTGGCTCCGTTGCTTATATAGAGAGAGATTTATGTTATAGCTTAATGAGTGTGAGAGAGAAAGTCAATTTCATGAATATTTGGGAACTTTCTAGAAACCATGGAAGCCTATATAAGCAGCTGAACCAGGCCTGGTTAGTTAGTTGTTGAGTTGATGGTTGTAGTGAAGTCGAAGTTGTCAGATTACGAGGTTAAGTGTCAGTGTCAGTTTATTGTTTGTAAACAATATACAGTGTTATACAAGAAGTGTGTCATTAAGGAGTACGACGGTACATTTGGTGTCAGAAGTGGGATTGGAGAATCGAAGAAGAGTTCCAGAGGAAGACAGAATAAACCGACGAAAGCAGAAGGTGTGTTGAATGCCTGTGAGTACACGACAACAAAGCGCCAAAATGGATGAAGGAATGAAACAACTTATGGAGATGATTCGAGAAATGAAAGCAAGCCAAATAAGTCAAGAGCAGTTCAAAGCAAGCCAAGACCAAATTAATGACCAGTTTCAACGACAAGATGAAAAATTAGACCGAGTGATAAATGAAATAAAAGGAGAAATGGACAACAGGATGGAAATTTTGGAAGAAAAGGTAAATGAGAGGATAAGCGGTATGGAGGAGACCGTTCAGACCTTGCGAGAGGAATTTGACAAACTACAGGAAAAGTCTTCAAAGCCAACCGTAGTCGCCGGTTCTAGTGTCTGCTCAAACATTAAGCCACCAGTTTTCGACGGTAAGACCTCATGGCAGGTTTACAAAAAACAGTTTGAGGCTGCCGCAGAGGCCAACAACTGGACATCAAGTGACAAAGCCACTGCCTTGGTTTTGTCACTTCGAGAAGAAGCACTGGAGGTTTTGCAGACTTTGGACGAGAGCCAGTACAAAAACTACGACGACTTAATTCAACATTTAGAGATGAGATTTGGAAATAAGCACCTAGAACAAGTATACGAAGCTCAGTTGTCTAGTAGGACCCAAAGAAGCACGGAAACACTTCAACAGTATGAAGCCGACATTGCTCGATTAGTTTGTCTGGCCTATCCAACGGCCTCTCACGACATTAGAGAGCGAATGGCAGTACGGGCTTTTGTACGAGGTCTTAAAGATTGTGACACAGAGCAAGCAATACGATTAGCGAGATGCCAAACATTGCATGATGCTCTTGCCTACGCTTTGGAGTTTGAGGCGGTCAAGCAAGTATCACGAGGACATACTCGAGTGCGTCAAGTCAGAAGCCTTACACCGGAACCGAGAAACCGATATTCCAATTCAGATCACATTGATCACATCACTCAGTCAGACTTGAATCGTCAGCTGGAGACATTTCGAAAAGAACTAATGGGAGCGTTAAATAGAAGAAGTCAGAACAACCGAAACGCTCAAATCACCACGTTTACTCGGTCATTGGAATGCTGGAACTGTGGAGAAAAGGGGCACATTCAATCGCAGTGCCGCAAACCTAGAAGAATGCAGAACCAGGAAAACGAAGAGTAGCCAGTTTTCCGGGGCAAAAGCTGGCTACGCAACACTGTCAAGCCCCACCAACCATAATTAAAGTAGCCCGTCTTCAGCATGAAAACACCAGCTTAATAGTGACCGGTAAGATTTGCGGCCGGGATTGCCAAATGGTTGTTGATACCGGTTCTTGCCATACTATCGTAAGGCCGGACATAGTGAAACACTGCAGGATTAGCGACACTGGTACAAAGTTTATATTGGAAACTGCCGCTGGTGAGTCAATGCCTGTTCTGGGAATCCATGAAGCTGAAGTGAAGCTTGGGCGACATGTCTTCAACCATACCGTTTTTGTGGCCAACATAACTGATGACGTCTTAATGGGCTTAGATCTTATGGAGCAACACAAGTTCCAGCTGGATTTGGAGAATAGACTGATCAAGACTGGACAAGACGAGATTGTTATGATGACACCCGAACAAGATATGCGTGTGAGGAAAGTCACGTTGCAAGAAGATGTCAACTTACCTGCAAGATCAGAGACCATCGTTAAAGTTAATTTGGATAGAAAAACGGAATTGAGCAAATTTCAGCTGATAGAACCGAGTTATGAAGAGGAAGATGATGCTGTGAAGAAGGGAGTTCTTGTAGCCCGCACCCTAGTCCAGCAGAAAAACGGCCAAGCATACGTAAAAGTCGCCAATTTGAAAGAATGTGGTCAAAGATTAAAAAAAGGCGATATAATAGCCAAATCCGAACCAGTACTTATGGTGACTAAGGAGTCGCACGAAACAAAACCAAACCCCGACAGTGACCTTCCTGAGTGTTTGGTGCTCTTAATGAAAAAGACGAGCTCAATTTTGACTGATCAAGAAAAACAGACTTTTGGCCGTTTGCTTCACGGCTACAAGGACGTGTTCGCCTTAAATGAAACGGATTTGGGAAGAACTCATTTAGTGAGGCATACAATTGAAACAGGGGATTATTTGCCCATTAAGCAAAGACCCAGACGACTCCCATTGGCTAGGCAGGCAGAAGTGGAAAATCTTATACAGGACATGGCGGATCGCAGCGTCATTGAGCCATCTACCAGCCCTTGGAGTTCTCCTGTGGTACTTGTTACTAAGAAAGATGGGTCGACTAGATTCTGCGTGGACTATAGAAGACTAAATGAAGTTACTAAGAAAGACAGTTATCCCTTGCCCAGAATAGATGACACCATAGACACTCTGGCTAACGCAAAGTGGTTTTCCACCTTGGATCTAAAAAGTGGATACTGGCAAGTGGAGATGGATCAACGGGACAAAGAGAAAACTGCCTTCTCAACTGGAAATGGCTTGTGGCATTTTAACGTCATGCCTTTTGGACTTTGCAATGCTCCGGCAACCTTCGAAAGATTAATGGAAACTGTCCTACGAGGATTGACTTGGAAAACCTGTCTTGTTTACTTAGACGACATCATTATTATGGGCAAAACATTTGAAGAACACCTGCAAAACGTTGAAGAAATCTTCAAGAAGTTCAGAGGGGCAAACCTGAAATTAAATCCGAAGAAGTGCAGCTTTTTCCAAGAAGAAGTCGAATACTTGGGACACGTTATATCGTCAAAAGGAGTAAAAACCGACCCGAAGAAAATTGAAGCTGTAAAGAATTGGCCTGTTCCGAAAGACAAGCATGAATTAAGAAGTTTTCTGGGATTGTGTTCCTATTACAGAAGGTTTGTTCGTGGATTTGCTGATATAGCCAGACCCCTACACAAATTGACGGAGAATAACCAGCCCTTCGAATGGACTACAACATGTCAGGAAGCCATGGAAGAACTGAAAGTAACCCTTTGTTCTCCACCAGTTTTGGCTTTTCCACGACCTGGGGAAGAGTTTATTGTGGACGCCGATGCTAGTAATATTGGTTTAGGCGGAGTTTTATCTCAAATCCAAGATGGTGAAGAACGAGTGATCGCCTATTTCAGCAAATCACTATCAAAGCCAGAGAGAAATTATTGCGTAACCAGGAAGGAGCTGTTAGCCGTAGTGAAAACAGTCGAGCAGTTTCACAAATACCTGTACGGACAACGATTCAGACTACGGACGGACCATGCCTCTCTGAAATGGCTATTTCAATTCAAAAATCCAGAAGGACAAATAGCTCGATGGTTGCAAAGACTTCAAGAATATGACTTCCAGATTGAACACAGAAAGGGACGTTTGCACGGAAACGCGGACGCAGTGTCACGAAGACCTTGTGTGGAAGGTTGCAATCACTGTAAACGCCTGGAGATAGCTGAATTTGGAAAGTCTTGTCGAAGGATCGCTCTGAAAAATGACATCGCATGGGATCGGGAAAACTTGGCTGCCGATCAACGAGAAGACCCCGATTTAGGACAGATAATTAACTGGAAAGAGCGTGGAGAAAGACCAAATTGGGAGGAGATTTCCGCTAAGTCTCCAACATTAAAGGGATATTGGGCATTATGGGAGTCCCTTATTATTGATGGAGATTTACTAAAAAGAAAATGGGAAAGTCCGGATGGGAAAGAAGAACGACTACAGGTAGTTCTGCCAAGAAACCGAGTTAGTGACGTACTGAAAGAAGCCCATAATGGAATTGGTGGAGGGCACTTTGGCATCAACAAAACGTTAAATAAAGTTAGGGAAAGGTTCTATTGGCTACAAAGCCGCTCAGATGTAGAAGATTGGTGTCGGCGTTGCGCAGACTGTTTCAGTAGCAAGGGTCCCAAAACTCGGAGCCGAGGATGTATGAAGCAGTATAATGTCGGAGCTCCGTTTGAGAGAATTGCCGTTGATGTAGCTGGACCTTTTCCCAAAACTAATTCCGGAAATCGCTATGTCTTGGTCGCAATGGACTACTTCAGTAAATGGCCAGAAGTGTACGCAATACCAAACCAGGAAGCCGCTACTGTAGCAGAAGTTCTGGTTGACAACTTTTTCTGCAGATTTGGGGTACCGAGGGAGCTGCATTCGGATCAAGGGCGTAATTTCGAATCGGCAGTATTCACGGAAGTGTGTGACCGATTGGGAATTAGGAAAACCAGAACTACTCCATTACACCCACAGTCAGACGGAATGGTGGAACGTTTCAACCGGACACTAGACAACTACCTAAGGACAGTCGTCGATAACAATCAGACAGATTGGGATCAGCACATTCCGTTGTTCCTGATGGCTTATCGATCGGCAGTACATGATTCCACTGGCAAAACACCAGCTAGTGTTGTCTTTGGAAGGGAGCTTCGTTTGCCAATGGATCTTCTTTTTGGACGACCGGAAGAACCCCCAGCCTCTTGTGACAACTATTCAGAAAAATTGGCGCAACGCTTGCACGTGATCCATGAGGAAGTCCGGCAGAAGTTGAAATTTGCAAGCGACCGACTAAAGACAAGATATGACAAAAGGGCCAACAGCAGCGGATTCCAAGCCGGTGATCAGGTCTGGTTATACAATCCTGCTCGAAAGAAAGGAAAGTCACCGAAGCTACAGAGGTCATGGGAGGGACCTTACGACGTTATAAAGCGTCTGAACGACGTCGTCTACAGAATACAGCGAGGACATCGGGCGAAAATGAAAATAGTTCACCTGGATCGACTTGCACCTTACCGACCACCCAAAGCTGGTGAAGTTGATGATCGGGACGATCAACTCTAGGAGGGGGGCAGTGTTGCGAAGCGAACTTTTGATTATTAGTTAGGATTTCTTTAGTTATTTGTTGTTACCCCTGTATGTTACGTTGCTTTGTTTACGTTCTACATTCTTTTGTCTGTGTTCTAGAAAATCCTGGCTCCGTTGCTTATATAGAGAGAGATTTATGTTATAGCTTAATGGGTGTGAGAGAGAAAGTCAATTTCATGAATATTTGGGAACTTTCTAGAAACCATGGAAGCCTATATAAGCAGCTGAACCAGGCCTGGTTAGTTAGTTGTTGAGTTGATGGTTGTAGTGAAGTCGAAGTTGTCAGATTACGAGGTTAAGTGTCAGTGTCAGTTTATTGTTTGTAAACAATATACAGTGTTATACAAGAAGTGTGTCATTAAGGAGTACGACGGTACAATAATATCGATATTACTACACTTTATTTGAGTGAAAATGGTATTGAACTTGAAACTACTTCTCCACACACGCCTGAACAAAATGGACGTGTTGAACGTGATAATCGTACGATTGTCGAGAGTGCTAGGTCCATGATTTATTCAGCAGGAGTTCCAAAATATTTATAGGCAGAAGCAGTCAATACTGGTGTTTATATTCTCAACCGAGACAAGCTTCAAATAGCACACCATTTGAATTATGGACTGGAAATAAGTCAGTGTTAAATCATTTGAGAGTTTTTGGTTGTGAAGCATTTATACATGTTCCAGATGTTAAGCGTACAAAATTGGAACCAAAAATTTCTGATCAGGAGGAGAAGAATGCAGTGTCAACAGATACATCAAGGATTGAGAATGCAGCAGGTGCAGTGCGAAATTCCATTTTCCCAACAAACCTTTTTTGTGTGAGACAGAAGACCCAATAAACAAAGAAAAAATGAGTAACTCGTCTCAACAAACATATAGAACATATCTGCAGCAGGTCAAGTTTTTAATAATAATAATAATATAATATTTATTTAGCATAAAAAGCTACATGGAATAAAAACAAATCACACAAAGTTAAAATAGATAAAAATAAAATACAAACAGTAATTAATAATTCGACAAATAACCTATCCTAAAACATGTTTTCTAATTAGACCCATAAAAACTTCCATATCACACTCTTTAATCACATTGGGTAACTTGTTGTATTCCTGTAATCCACCATACAAAATAGAATTGAACATTTGGCTGCTCTTACACTTATCACTCAATATAAAATCAAAACAGTTTCTCGTATTGTATTGGTGTACATCTTTAAAAACTTTTATCCTATCGCAAATGTATGGCGGTATCATTCCATTTTTAATCTTAAATATAAAAACATAAACATCAAACATAATCCCTTGTTTAACAGATAAAATGTTCAAGACGTTGAGCATCGTCGATACAGGGGTGTATCTGTTACACTTATATTTACACTAATATACACCTGCAGAAGAACCATTGGCAAACAATGGGGGCTGAGACCCAGCATTGTTCATTGGTTATACACGACGGTCGTAAGACCCACACTTATGTATGGATCATTAGTATGGTGGCCAGCCCTATGCAAGGAGGTTAACCGAAAAAGGGTGGGAAAAGTACAGCGACTAGCTGCCGTTCTCACGACGGGGTGTCTTAAGACAACCCCGACAAAAGCCCTGGAAATGATCTTACATCTAACTCCATTAGACCTATAAGGAGTGCGCAGCCTGCGCTGCTCTCAGGCTCAATGCAGTCTCACGATGGCCTAAAGTAAACTACGGCCACTCCAAGATTCTGAAAGAATTTAATCTCACCTTAATAAACACAGACTACACGAAACCCACCCCGATGTTCGACCGCAATTTCGCAGTGGACATTCCGTCCAGAGAAAAATGGACGGCGAACTTAGTTAAGCCAAATGGGACGCTTTTTTATACAGATGGCTCAAAACTAGAGGGGAGAGTAGGAAGTGGAGTCTTCTCAGAGTCCCCACCTCTCAATCTATCATTTCGGTTGCCGGAATACTGTAGTGTTTTCCAGGCAGAAATGGTAGCTATAAATGAAGCAGCCAAATGGGTACTTCAAAGTGGACTTGAGTCTAATGAAATATCTATTCTAAGTGACAGCCAAGCTGTCATCAAGTCTCTAAACTCGGTCTACATGACCTCAAAGGCGGCTATACAATGCCGTGAAGCCTTAAATGAGCTGGCGACTAAAGTAAGAGTCAATGTTGTATGGGTACCCGGACACAGGGACATAACAGGCAACTGCATGGCGGACGAATTAGCAAGAGCTGGTACAAAGCTCGCGGCTATATCCGCTAATACTATACCAGGGGCACCTATCGCTGAACGAAGGTCGCTCCTCCGGAAGGAAATACTCCGCCTAACCAACCTTAGGTGGCGGGAGGAGCGTTCTTGCACCTCGTCAAGACAGGTATGGCCGGAGCTTAACCTGCGACGCACTAAAGATATTTTATCTCTTTCCAGAAACTCCATTGGAAACGCGATTGCGGCCATTACTGGACACTGGCTTGGAGGATGCCATGCTGCACGTATGGGAATCCTAGAACAAAATGACTTCTGCAGAAGCTGTCGAGATGAGGAGGAGGAAGAGACGATGGTCCACTTACTCTGTCACTGCCCTGCCCTATCCAGAAAAAGATTTTCTGCTATGGGACAGCCCCTTTTTGACAACCTATCCGATCTTCAGTCGGTTGGCATCAAAAGCCTCATGCAGTTTATTAACAGCAGCTACTGGTTTTCACGATAATGGTGGGGGTGGTAACCACCCCATACGGCATCACAACGGGCCTCTGGCCTATGTGGGTTCCACCCCGGACCACCGTGTTAACCTAACCTAACCTAACCGTGTCCGAAACTAGTAGAGCAGGCCTTACCCTTTGAAGGTCGAAATAAAGTATTGTGGAGACGACTGCGTGTCATTCCTTTCCTTTTGAACTTAATAAATATTTTGTGGAGATCGACTTTGAGTTTTGTTTTCACTTAAATCAAAATCGGTTGGAACAGATGACTTGAATATCACCCTTATAAACTTCTGTTGTCCCACAATATTACCCTTCTTAACACACAGTATAAATTCTTGTTTAAAGAAATCGTACTTTCCAAAAAATTGGAAACACGCTAAGGATATTCCTCTACCAAAGAAAAATAATCCAACAGAAATGAGTGACTTGAGGTCGATATCAATACTACCAGTATTTTCAAAAATTCTTGAAAAAGCGATGTATTACCAAATAGCTGCGTTTCTGACAACTTGTGGTGTAATACCCCCTAAGCCATCTGATTTTCGTAAAAGTTACTGGTGTACTACCGCGTTATCTGATATAGTGGACGACATTGTTGATGCTCAGGATAAAAATTTAGCTACTGTTCTCATACTGCTGGATTATACTAGAGCATTCGACATGATAGATCATAAATCTATGATTGCAATTTTAAAGGTTATAGGGTTTGGAGAAAGAGCATTGTCTCTTCTCGCATCTTTCCTTGTTGATAGACATCAAACAGTTCAAATAGGTGATAAGGTCTCTGATAACTTACACAGTTTTGAGTAGAATGCCGCAGGGGAGAATCTTGGGATCTCTATTGTACAGCATTTATACTTTTAATTTTACAAATACCCTTTCTTTCTGTAAATATCATTTGTATGCTGATGATGATCAAATATAAAGGGTAATTCAAATTCGACCCTCACCATTGGGATCCCAGAAACCATAAGAAATACGAGAAAGTTTAAATTGGGGCAAAGTTGCGCAATTTAAATCTCAACCAAATGCAGTTTTAAAAATTTCAATCTTCCGAGTGCTTCCGAAGATATCCGAAAAAAACTGAAAATTTGATTTTATGTTTTTATTTATTTCTAACCTTAATTGAAGAGATATCCCAAAACTAAAAGCATCTTTTTATTGCCACTTTTCCCCAGGTATTCGATGATGGATTGAAAATTATGAAAAAAAATGATGATGAAAAATGTATCTAGAAAAGAAACCGCCGCACAAAATGTTATTATTATTTAAGCATTGCTGAACTATTTAGGTTAATCAGAAGAACAGATTTGTTAGCCTTATCTTTAACTTAAACCGCTCATTTATGTTTCCAAGAGAAAGATCATCATTTTAGGAACTTTATTTTAAATAATTTAATATTGGGTTTTGAAAAACACCAAATGGAGCCATGTTTTGGTTAAGTTTTTATTAAATAAAGTTATGTTGGGCGGTTGGCTTAATGATTACAGTTGGCTTGCTCTCATATTAGTAACTTAATATCAAATTTGTGAAGAAGCTTAAAATAATATTTCCTCGTTTTTCCTCATTATGACTAAGTATGTTCAAGCTAATTGAGTGTGACAAGTACCACCAAGTAATCTTCATAAAACGTCTCATTAACTCAAAGCCAACTAAGGTAAAATTAGTTTTTATTGAATTATTTTGTTATAAGCAAATCATAAGTTATTATACATCACTAAAATCAGAATAAAACGTACTATTTGGTGGGCTAAAAATCCAATATGGCACCCATCAGGAAAAAGAAAGTTGATGATGACTGCCAACAAACGAAACGTCGTGTGGCAAATTTGAATCCATCATCGCGTAGCTGGGAAAAAGTGGCAATGTAAAGTTGCTTTTAGTTTTGGGATATCAGTGTAAAAGGTCAAAATTTATATTTTTATTTAATTATTTACAAACACGTTCTAAGTTTGTATACATAAAAAAACGCGGGTTTTTGAAGTTCTAATAATAAACATTCTGGCTCGTTTTAGAAAACACACGTGATAAAAGGTTGATTACAGTGAAGTACAAGCAAATAATATTCTAAAATCCGAAGAAGCAGTTGGTAGGCAAGGGCATTTTAACAGTTTTAAGCTTGAAAATCAGGAAAAGTCTTATGTTGTTACTGGAGCACAAACTTGTGTATTTTGTAAGAATTCTCATCTGAATTATAACTGTCCTGAGTTTTTGAACCTTAGTGTTGCATCTCGTAGTCAAGAAATCAAGAAACGACATTTGTGTTTTAATTGCTTGAGAACAAATCATCAGCTTAAAGATTGTCATGCTATGACATGCAGAAAATGCAATAAAAAACATCACACCCTTTTACATTTCGAAAATTCAACATCTATCGTTACAAATACAAATCAAACTATACAACCACACTCAGAGTCTAAAGAAGATAGTGTTTTGAGTAACCATTCAATGTGCCATTCTACCAGTGTCGATTTTTATCCTAATCAATCTCTATTAGCAACAGTTGTTGTGTCAATTAAAGACAATCAATCAAATCTAGTGTCTTGCCGAGCCCTTCTGGACTGCGGCAGTCAATCTAATTTTGTAACTGAGGGCTTTTGTCGTCGTTTGAATCTCCAAATGCACAATGTTAATGTTAGTGTAGCTGGAATCTCTAATATTTCATCTCTTATCAGGTTCAAGGTTGACTTAGAGTTACATTCAAAAAGAAATAATTTTGAATCTAGTATCTCATGTTTGGTTTTAAAACAAATTACGGATTATCTTCCATCCCAGTCTTTAAATATCTCGAAATTAAATATACCTAGTAATATACAGTTAGCGAATCCTGAGTTCAATAAGTCCAGACCAGTTGATCTTCTACTGGGAGTTTCCACATTTGGGCAAGTCTTATGCGCAGGTCAAATACATCTTGGAGAGAATCTGCCCATATTGCAAAAAACAGTATTTGGATGGATATTATCTGGTAATTGTAATTTTAACGCAAAGTCATCGAATGTATCTCAATCTAACACTTTATTAGCTCATCACTCTGTGGAAAAATCTTTAGACATAGTGGTGCCCACATTTTGGGAATTAGAGGAAGTAAAGCACACTCTAAAACCAACTATAGATGAGAGCTACGTTGAAGCTCATTTTATCAATCATCTGAAAAGAAATAATTCAGGCCGTTTTATAGTAAACATTCCTTTTAAAGACACTGTTAGTGAATTAGGTGAATCTCGATCAACAGCTTTAAAACGTCTTTAGAGCTTAGAAAGAAAACTTTCAAGGGACACTAGGCTGAGAAACAGCTATAATTCATTTCTGAATGAGTACGAAAAACTAGGACACATGTCAAAAATTACTGAGTACCCCATCCCAAAGAAATCGTGTTATCTTCCACATCATTGTGTTCAAAAATTATCTAGCACAACCACTAAATTGCGCGTCGTATTTGACGCTTCCTCAAAAACGAGCTCAAGTCTATCTCTGAACGATGTTCAATTTGTAGGCCCAGTTATACAACGAGATTTATTTACCTTATTATTAAACTTTCGATCTCATACATATGCATTAACGGCCTATTGCGAAAAAATGTATAGACAGGTCCTTCTTTCAGACGAAGATAAAAATTATCATCGTATCATATGGCGATCAAATCCCGATGAGGAGATTCAGTGTTTTGTGTTAAATACTGTGACCTACGGCACTGCTTCGGCAAGTTTTCTCGCAACCAGAGCACTGAAACAACTATCTCTTATTTATGAAAATGAATATCCAACAGCTTGTAACGTAATTCGCAATAGTTTCTATATGGATGATTTTTTAACTGGGGCCGAAACATTAGAAGACTTACTCAACATTAAACGCGATATTTCATCGATTTTAGAACGAGGCGGTTTCAATCTTCGAAAGTGGACGAGTAACCATTTATCAGTGATTTCATCCACACCAAATGATATTCCTTTTGGTAAAACGGAAAACCAAGCAACACTCGGAGTAATTTGGAATCCTTCTCTTGATGTTTTGAAATATTCAATCGGTTTTCTAGGCAAATCAACTTCTGTAACTAAATGAACTATCTTATCCATTGCGTCTCAAATTTTCGATCCTCTCGGACTTTTATCTCCAATAATTATTGTCGCCAAACTAATAATCCAGCGTCTTTGGCAATTAAAATTGTCATGGGATGAGGCTGTATCTTTGGAACTGTTGACTTCTTTGAATAAATTTTGTGATCAACTCGCGGTAATAAATAGTTTAGAGATACCCCGACACGTTTTACTTAGTTGCAGTCGTGTTGTAGAGTTGCATGGTTTTGCTGACGCAAGTCAGAAAGCTTACGGTGCTTGCATCTATGTGCGTTCTGTTAACTCAAGCGGCGAAGTAAGGACTAGATTACTTTGCTCAAAATCAAAGGTAGCGCCAATTAAGAGCATTACATTGCCTCGTCTAGAGCTCTGTGCTTGTCTTCTATTGGACAATCTTAGTAGTAAGGTTAAAAACAATCTTGATTTTGAAGTACATTCTTGTTTCTTCCATTCCGATTCTACAATAGCATTATCATGGATAAAATCTGAGCCACAAAAATGGAAAATCTTTATAGCTAACAGGGTGGCTGAAATACAAGAACTAACCGATATTAATGAATGGTACCATGTTAGATCAGGTGATAATCCTGCCGATTTAGTATCAAGAGGGGTTGAACCGAACACCTTGCGGGGTTCTTCTTTATGGTGGTTGGGTCCGCCTTGGCTTCTTCTTTCATCTGCCGAGAACCCTGTGAGTGATTTTAACTTTGACGAAATTGACGATACTGAAGTGCGATCTAAGAGCGTAACATTGGTATCCGCATTGGATAACTTCGATGTGTTTAGCAGATTTTCATCTTATCAAAAACTATGCCGTGTTATAGCTTACTGTTTAAGATTCACATCAAACATAAAGGCCAAATTGAGTAATAACCCTTTGAAAATAGAATCTTTAACCGTAAATGAATTCAATGAAGCTCAATTGCGAGTTCTGTTGTTAGCTCAGAAACAGGGTTTCTCTTCGGAATTAAAGATGTTGAACGCTGGGATATCTTTGGACAGAAAAAGTTGTATTCTTTCTTTAAACCCCTTTGTTGATCCTGAAAGTGGTTTATTAAGAGTGGGAGGTAGGTGAATAAATTATCAATTTGACAAGGAAAAAATTCATCCAACTATTTTGCCAAAACATCATTATATATCAAAACTTATCGCACGTGACGAACATATAAAACTTATGCATTGTGGTACACAACAATTACTATCTTCACCTAGAGAAAGGTATTGGCCTCTCGGTGGAAGTAACTACTACTAACTAACCTTTCGAGCAATTAATGGGCTCATTGCCTGCTGATTGTTTTAAGGTTTCATTTCCATTTCAAGTCACAGGAGTCGATTATGCAGGTCCCTTCCAACTGCGGGATCGCAAAACAAGACACTTTAAAATATTAAAGGCTTCAAATCTTTGGACCAGTGCGCAATTACTTCTATACTATCGAGTTTCAAAAACGGGGACTACCGCACGCTCACCTTCTAGTCACTCTTCATAATAATTTCAAACCCAATACAGTCGAAAAAGTTGATAAAATAATTTCGGCCTGTTTTCCTGACCCCAACTCTCAACCGTCATTGTTCAATTTAGTGAGTCAGCATCAGATCCATCGACCGTGCGGCAAATTAAATCCAAACGCTCCTTGTACCACCAATGAGGGAAAGTGTAACAAATTTTACCCCAAAAATTTCTGTGACACTACTAATCTTCACTCTGGCAGCAATCAGCGTCCAGAATATCGTCGCCCTAATGACAACAGGGCATGTTTTCATAGCATTTTCGCTATCAATGCCACATCAACGTGGAATTATGCGGGAGTCTAGCATCTATGAAGTACCTTCACAAATATGTCACAAAAGGCGTAGATTTTTGCACCATTGGAGCAGCTCTTGCACCACAACCCCCTTCCGATACAACTATTCCTACACCAAATACCGATTCCGCCGCAATTGTAATAGACGAAATTAAAGAATACGTTAATTGTAGATACGTAGGTGCTATGGAAGCAGCCTGGCGTCTATTTGGCTTCAAACTTCACGGTCGTTCACACAGTGTACTTACTCTGCCCGTTCATTTACCCGGCGAATCTTATGCGGCGTTTGACTATACTCTTGACGTTAATGGAATTCAAAACATACTCGAACGGAAAACTAAACTTGAAGCTTTCTTTATTTTAAATCAATCCGACCCTTCAGCTCGTATTTATCGTTACATAGATATTCCCGAACATTACGTTTGGGATTCTCGTTCAACTAGTTGGAAAGTTCGTCGTAAACCACAACGACAAATTGGGTCGATTGTCTCTGTATCTTCCACAGCCAACGAATTATTCTTTATCCGTATGCTTTTACGTCATCGTACCGGACCACAAAACTTTGACGATTTAAAAACAGTCAACAATATTCTTCATGACACTTTTCACGACGCTTGTCGAGCACTTGGACTTCTTACCACAGACGAAAATTTATATGAAACAATGGACGAACCTATTCTTTTACATTCTCCGGCACGTTTACGACGCCTCTTCGCAACAATTTGCGTAATAGCAGAATGCGCACCTATAACCCTAGCCAATCTCTGGACTAGATTCAAGAGATATTTTGTGGAAGATATCTTAAAGCGCAATCCACATTTCTCCTACGTAGAAGCGCTAACTGAAGTGGCAAATAAAATCGATTTAATTATACAGCGAATGCGGAACGATTCCACCTTTTCTTTAACTTCTTTGGGTTGCGTTATTTTCGACCCGTCAATTGACGGTCCAATAGAGGATATCATTCGAACCGAACTCGATATTCCTACCAATACCAATGATGTCGATGCTCATAGCGACAGCAGCGAACTAAACACGTACCGTTCTTTTGTTGCCAACTTTAACATCAACAGTTTTAATAGTGATCAACTGGTGGCGTATTTATTAATTCTTCGTTCTGTAACAACAGTACTAGGCAAAGAGGAAACGTTTCAATTTCACTGTAACACTCACGATGATCACGTTTTTTTGCATAACGCATTAGCCGCTCTACCCGACCCTAACACCGTTTCCAATGTTTTTTATTTAGACGGACCCGGCGGTACCGGTAAAACTTATCTCTATAATAGTCTGATTTTAAGTCTTAAACATATATTTCTCGTCCATGCCAAACCAAACCGATCGACGACCTTATCGGACGTCCAATCACATCGTTACTAGATCAACCGTTACAACACATATCAGAATCTCGTTTGAAGGCATTTCAACGACTTCAGAAGTTAATTCAGACCTTCTGGGATCATTGGCGTAAGGACTATATTAGTGAGCTGCAAACCAGAAACAAATGGAAGGTGAAGTCTCCTTCTATAAAGCATGGTGACATGGTGATAATCAAGGAGGACAATCTTCACCCTTGCAATTGGAAACTAGGTCGTGTTGAGGATTTACATATCGGTATTGACGGATTGCCTCGAGTAGCTATTGTTCGTTGTTCAAAT
This sequence comes from Ips typographus, assembly GCF_016097725.1. Classification (NCBI taxonomy): domain Eukaryota; kingdom Metazoa; phylum Arthropoda; class Insecta; order Coleoptera; family Curculionidae; genus Ips; species Ips typographus. Next base: position 172,024 of record NC_138432.1, read on the forward strand.
GGAACCATAAAGAGACCTATAACAAAGTTATGTCTTCTACCTGTTGATCCTGATGGTGCAGTGTAAGGAAGTAATGCAACTTAGTGTTGAAAGGCTTTAGCCTTTCAAAGGGGGCGGTATGTTCATAAAAGTGACCTTGTCGTGATTAACTTTAAAAACTACGAGCCGCCACTGCCCGAAATTGTTCGCAGTTTCGGCCTTCGCCCGTACCAACCCGAAGAATTGAAGTCGACGAGTCAGTCGGCAACAGAAATCTCGGGAGTACAGTTCGCAAACTCCGTACCTTACAAGATTAATATATTTTGTTAAATTGTCGTATTATATTCAGTTCTTTTTTAAGTCTCAAGAAGTGTATCAATTAATCCTTAACAAGTTGCAAAAGAGTAGTTCATCAAAAAAATGGATGCGCCGAAGTAGATGAGTTTAAATATGGGTTGTGTTTTTTGTGCCAAAATTATTAATTAGCTTTGCTACCGACCATAATTTTAAAACTATAATCATCGAAAGCTGCTAGAAGTATTAGACTATCACTTAAGAACAACAAAGTACCCACTTTTTGTAAGAGTTGTAGACCCCAAAATATTAACTGACAACGGACAAAATAATTAAACCATTTTGAACTGTTGTAATTTGGAGGTACTAGTAGGATGCGGCAAAGAGGTTCTATGGTAACAAGATATTCTTATGACTTTAGGGAACCTCCCTGATGAAACTAGAAAGTGGCTCCACTAAGGGTTAACTTTCTACACCCCAAAAACTTAAGTGACAACAAACAAAATAATTCAACAACTTTGAACTATTGTAATTTGGAGGTACTAGTAGACAAAGAGGCAAAGAGGCGCGAAAGAGGTTCTATGGTACCAAAGGATTCTTAGGACTTCACAAAAAAGTGGCTTTATTAATGGTAAATGTTTTAAACCGCTAAATGTTATAACAAATTAAGATAGAAGTTATTAAAACGAGGATAAGTAAAAAATGTGGTTCGAATGCAACAAAAGGGTTATTTATTTTCATATCATGGTTCTTTAGCAAACAGAAGCACATTGTTTTAAAAATAATACGTATTGCTACTAATCTACATTTTCGTCATTTTCTACGGTCTATTAGATATTATAGTAGGCCTATATTGGTGCGGATGGAACTAATCCTTTTTATGGCTGTGTATTTATGGGCAACTTCACACTAACAATTAATTTGACTGACGAAACTCCACTTTTCACAAAAACTTGTCGATATCCCGCCGTGCATAAGCAGGAAGTCCATTCTCAAATAATTAAAATGCTTAATGATGGAATAATACAACATTCAAATTCACCATGGACCCATTTGGGTAGTACCAAAGAAAATGGACGCATCTGGTAAAAGAAAATGGCGCATAGTTATCGATTATAGGAAATTAAACGAGAAAACTATTGATGATAAATTTCCATTGCCAAATATCTCTGATATACTTGACAAGTTAGGAAAAGCACATTACTTTTCGACACTCGATCTAGCCAATGGATTTCACCACTACGAATTTAAACGTATGCCCTTTGGCTTGAAAAATGTCCCTTCTACATTCCAAAGAGTCATGAATAATGTACTTAGAGGCCTACAAAATGAAACTTGCTTGGTTTATCTTGATGTTATAATCATCTTTAGCGTTTCTTTACAGGAACATATAGAACGATTACGTGAAGTTTTCACACGATTACGCCAATCTAATTTTAAAGTTCAACTAGATAAGTCCGAATTTTTACATAAAGAGGTTGCATATCTATGACATAAAATTACTAATGACGGAGTTAAACCTAATCCAGACAAAGTCGACGCTGAAAAAAACTTTCCAATACCTAAGACACAAAAAGAAATAAAATCGTTTCTAGGTTTGGCTGGCTATTATAGACGCTTTATTAAAGATTTTGCAAATATCAGCAAACCATTAACCGCATGTTTAAAGAACGGTTGTAAAGTAATTCACTCTGATTCTTTCATTAAATCATTTGAACATCTCAAGAATTTACTTATAAATGATCCAATATCAAAATATCCAGATTTTTCATAACCCTTCATTCTCACTACGGACGCTTCTAATGTTGCATTGGGCGCAGTTCTATCTCAAGGAAACCCACCTAATGATTTACCAGTAGCATCCCAGCAAACACAGTTCGTCGGTAAAACGGTAGCCGATTGAAAAATTCGTCGGCAAATTGATGTACAGAACATAACTTAACGGCAAAATGATTATAAGTTGTCTGTATTTCTATCATCGTTTTATACATTCGGGCAGTATTGATTGCCAGCGCTTTGAAAAAAACGACTAAATGGCAGCATCTTTAATTCTACAGCTAAATGTTTCGCGCCCAACCCTTCAGCCCAATTTTAATATTCTGGCGACGTATTGATTTGCCGGAGTTGGTATGATGCTGTACGGCCGACTAAAATTGTCATCTTTGTTTTTTGCGTCATTTCACTTTTGTAAAATGTCACCCCACCACACAATCAGCAAAGAGCCGCGACGCCGCGTTCGTTAAGGTTAAGCCGTTGTTGTGAATCCGGGTTCCCGTCATTTTTGTCTTGGTATCTTCAATTTTGGAATTTTGGTGTGTGTAAGGTGTAATAATGAAATAGGGTAAGTATTTCTATGTTAAAGTCTTTGTACACATCTTAATTATTAAATTCTATAAAGGCATGACGGTGATGTGTTTCCAATTAGGTTAAAATGGAAAATATAAAATTTAGGGTTAGGGTAGGGTTACCGGTTATGTCATGTATTTTTTGCAAAAAATTAGTTATTATTAGGTATTATTCCAGACGTGATAGGTGCTGTAAACCTGATGGTTTAATACAGCACATATCACGTGGTGAATTCAGCTGATGGTTTATAAAGCAGGCTGATTTATTTACTATAGATTCAAAATGGGTATAAAATATGAAATAACAAACACTATAATTCATTTTATCTATTAAAGGTTAAAAATGAATAGCCTAGCTAATTTGAGGAGTTCTGGTGACTGGTGAGTGATTTTCTCCCCAAAATAGTATAATAGTATTTTCCTTAGTAGTTAGTATATTATGTATTTAAGTCCTTTTTTACATTCATGCTTTTAATGCTTTATTTGCTTTTATATGTGTAGTGTTCATTTTTAATTCAACTGTGCATGATGAACCCATTGAATAAGCAAAGAAGTAAGAGACACAACAATCGCCTTGCTAAAAAAAGGCAGATAGTTTTTATACACTATACAAAACTGCAGATGGAAATTCTACAATCTGCACTACACATCCTGCTTTATTAAATCAAAATGTAGCTTCTATCACAGCTTCTTCTTCTACTCATTCTTATACATCTGAAGAACATGTAGTGCATGTAATTAGTAATGAATCTGGTGACACCTCATCAAATCTCTATGATAATAAACAACCCAGTAAACAACCAACTGCAGAACCAACTTTGCTGGAGTTTTCAGAGGCTCAGGTTGACGACTCTGATTTTGATTGCCATAGTGATACATGTCCTGGTAATTCAGTTTTATCTTCTACTTCAAGTCATTCAGATATAGATCACAGTTCTGATAATGTTGATGATGATATTTGTGATACAACAAGTTCTACTGAATTTTTGAGGACCTGGGCATTGAGGAACAATATAACTCACAAATCTTTAAGTGAGCTTTTAACATGGTTTGCAACAACCCCAAACATATCAGGACTTGCTGGAGATGCCCGAACACTTCTCAAAACTTTTGGAACTATAAATATTATTTCTATGGGAAATGGAGGTTTTTTTTATTTTGGTTTAGCATATGGTGTGGGTAGAATTTTAAAAAATGTCAATGTTTTGTTTGAGGAGTGCATTCTGGATTTCAATATAGATGGAATTCCACTACACAAAAGCACAAATGAAAGTTTTTGGCCTATTCTTTGCAGAATTTAGAATGTACCATTATGTCCTCCATTTCCCATTGCAATTTATTGTGGCACAAACAAGCCTCCTCTCGAAGAATATTTAAGTGAATTTGTAACTGAGCTAATGGGATTAATGACAAATGGCATTACTGTTAATGGTAAACATTTACAGGTAGTCTGCAGATCATTTTGTTGGGATGCACCTGCCCGCGCCTTTGTAAAGGGTACAAAAGGACACAACAGTTACATGAGTTGTGATAAATGTTGTGTAAGGGGTACATGGGTCAGCCACAAAATGGTTTTTACTAATTTAGATAGTACAGGGTGATTGATTGAATTTTGACCACCCCCTTAACTTCCTTAATTTTGATTTTAGCAAAAAACGTTAAATACAAAACTAGTAGATATTTAGATCTACTTTATTCTTAGATAAACAGTTATTATACAGGGTGTCCCAAATTTGAGTAACGAACCAAACTTATGTTTTTTTAAATGCAATAACGGACTTTTTAATCGATATTTGAATTCTACGTCAAATTCTAGGCCTAATTAATGTAAAATGTCTGTGTAGAAATAAGAGATTTTTTATAGCATTGAGATCAACTTAAATAAATCAGTATTATTAACTCACTATTATGGTAATTGAGATCGTTTTTAAAGATTTCTAATAATTATCTTGAAACAGGAGTAATTTCCGGACACTAATTCATCAATCAAAAATGTTTATTTGAGTACAAATCATATCAGGCTATCATTTCTGAAAATTAGGAATCGTTATTCTGTGACACCCTGTATAAGGAAAAAAAATTAGACCGTCGATATAGCAGTGTTGCGCCGTAAAATGTCCAGCAGAGGCTATTCAGAGTTTCGATAAATAAACATTGAAAAAACATCTTGCCTACGCCGATAATAATCCGACCGTCGAATTCGTAGTCTAAAAGGAGTATTGCCAGCAATCGGCTGATTGTCGGCTGGTAAGTCGGCCGGCGGGACGTATACGGTCCGGCCCGGTGCTTATATTTAGCAACTTACCGATGAAGGAATAACTGGCGATGACACAGTCGGCCGACGTTAAATATACCAAATTGTGTTTGCTGGGATTCGCCTCTAGAACTCTTAACGAATCTGAACAAAAATATTCAACCATAGAAAAAGAACTTTTGGGAATTGTTTGGGCTTGTAAGTATTTTCGCCCTTACCTTTACGGGCAAAAATTCAAGATATATACGGATCATAGACCACTCGTATGGCTATTCAACTTAAAAGAACCTAACTCAAAATTAGTAAGATGGCGACTCCATTTGAGAAATACGATTACGAGATAATTCATAAAAAAGGAAGTCTAAATAGTAATGCAGACGCACTTTTCAGAATTACGATTCCAAATAATGCTATTGAAACCGAATCGTTAATAAATAGCCCAGGAAATATTGATAATGATATCAATGATTTTCTAAACAGCACTTTTGATCCAAATTTAATAACAAATGAATTAGTATCTGAGACAATTGAAAATATCGAAAATGAAGTTCAACCTAAAGTTAATATTATTTCCGATATTCAATTAAAACCCCCTGCAGAAAGTTCTAATCTAAGTGAAACAGCACATAGTGTCAATGACATCGAAAATTTCACTAATATGACTGTACTAGACGAAATAATAAATAATAAATTAAATCAAATAATTGTAAAACAATCTCCATACAATACTTATGAAAAAGTCGAAACAGAAAATTTTGATGGAAATCGTATTATTAACGCGACATTACCAACAAATTTAGAAATTATTAAAAATTTCTTAAAAGAATATCTAGTTGCTAGAAATACTTATATCTATTTTCATTCCAAAAATTGATCAAATATCGACACGAAAGTAAAACAAATCATAGAGGAATTGAAGAGACATTAAACTTTTTAAAAGCAAATTATTATTGGCTGTCATTAAAAACCGATGTTACCCATTACATCAATAACTGTCCAATATACCAACGCGCAAGTTTGATAGGACACCTCCAAATCAACCTTTGGTATTAACGCAGACTCCAAAGTAGCCCTTTAAAATAATTCACTTGAATACTTTTCTAATTGGAAAACAAAAATTTCTCATAATCATTGACAAATTTTCCAAACTTGCACAAGCGTTACCTTATGATGGAAATGCAGTATCATGTGCGGACAAATTAATCCAATTTTTTCAATTCTTTGAAATTCCTCAACAAATTATATCAGATAACGGATCTGAATTTCAGAATGAAGTAGTGAAAGGACTACTAGCAGCTCATAATATTCAAATACATTTTACAACTCCTTATCATCATGAGTCAAATTCTCCAATTGAAAGGTTGCATTCGACTTTAATTGAGCACATTCGAATCTTAAAAGAAACTGATCCCAACTCTGACGTAACAAGGTTAATGCCATACGCTGTAATTGCTTACAACAGCACAATCCACAGTAAAACACAGTTCACACCATTTGAACTTGTCCTAGGTCATACTGACTCTCGAGATCCCATGAACTTAAAACCATCTCACGTTTATACAGATTATATTAATAACCATAAAAATAATACGCAAATTCTGTACGAAACTGTTGCTGAAAAATCAAGACAAGTAAAAGTGAAAGTAATTGACAAAATTAATGAAAAACGATCTAATCAAGATTTAATTATAGGTTGCCAAATTAACAAAAAATCAAGTAAAATCTAAAATAAATTCTTGGGTCTATTCATTCTTAAGGAAATTCTTCCAAATAATAAAATAAGAATTGAAAATCCAAAAACAAAGAAACAAGAAACAGTTCACATAAATGAAACAAAAATTAAAAATATTGTTTTAGATGGAGCTGGAGTTTCGGGACATATGTAAAAATTCACGATCTAAACAATCAACCCGGAATATTACCATTCACACTAGGAACCGCAAAAATAATTAGTGACAATTGGTCTTTTGTACAAACTGTCAACTTAGAACCATTAATAAACCAGTTTCAATGAATTAAGACCAAAAATAGAGCTTTGACAAAACATGTAAGAGCAAATGACACACTTGACAAAGAATACGTGTTTAGTCTTCAGCTAAACATATATCTTAATGTTATATAAATAATCAGGGTAATTAAGGACAATCATAGTTTATAGATCTTTTAACATTTCATAATTACAATTAGTAAGCAAAACGATAATTGTTTAACTATATTCAAAACAGCGTAATATAGCGTTCTATATTATTTAACAGTGGTTGCAATAATTATAGTTCAGCAGCCACCAAACTGTTTATAAATTGTTTACAAACGATGACTGTAACAACCATGTCAAAACCATAGAGTTTAATTGTTTCTGAGCCACTGGTATGTTTAATAGTTTAGTAAGATTGTTAGTTACATGCGTAGGATTAAATCAGTATTGAAATGGCACTCAAGACTCTCAATAACTCTACCCACCCAATCTAAACCTTCAACCTCCTCAATATTAAACATGGTCCTTCGAGTCTAAAATAATTAATCAGTAACCTATGTTAGCCACAGAACAAAAAATCTAATCAAGTAATATTCGGCCGCGAGTCGCGTATACAAATCGATAACTCAGTGCAGATCGCGTATACAAGTGCAGATAACAAGTAAAGTGAAGTGATTCATTCAGTGCAAGTGAAGAGTTTAATCTCAACACAAAAATGGAAACCGTTAACAAATTAAGCAAAGCTCAAGAGGTATTAGGACAAGAGATCAAACGCATTCACACCAGTATAAAGAAAGACCCATTAAACAGAAAAACCCTACAATACGTTGAAGAAAGGAGAACTCAAGTTCAGAAGCTATGGAACGAAGTTAAAGTGAATAACACCCAGCTCAAAGAGCTGAAAACATTAGAAACGCAACACGCTACGTACTTTGCTAGCAATTACTTTGAACAAATCAGAACCATTTATAGCGATGCTCTACAAGAGTTAAACAACTGCAAGGAAAAACTACTAGACGAAGAGAGAAAACAAGAATTAAAGCAACAAGATAAGCAGCAAAAGACTGCCACTCTAAATCAACTCACGCAGGAACAAACCTTGCGAATGAGCGATTTGGATGAACTGGTTGAAGAATTCACTGCAACATTTGATCCCGAGGTAAAAAGTGGACTTTTTTCAACAATTTTGAAAGACTGTCAAAGAAATCCTTACACTGGGAAATTTCAAAATTGGACGTTGATAAAGTCTCAAAATATTTTGAGGAAAACAAATTCAAGCAACTTCGTACCTTGATTGCCAAAATTCAAGGACAATCTAACAGCAAATCATCACCTCTGAAAAGCGAGGTAGAAAACCAACAACCACAAACGTCAGTGAATAGAACCAATAACATCAGCCTACCTCAAATAAAGATACCAATATTTACTGGAAACTACGAAGAGTGGACGCCATTTGAAGACATGTTCAAGAATGTGATCCATAACAACGAGGCACTCAGCGAAATCGAAAAAATGAACTATCTAAAAGCTCATGTCACAGGGGAAGCTGGCAGAGCAATTCAACATTTTCAAATCAGTTCAGCGAACTACCATATCTCAAAGGGGTCATCTCAAAGAGAGATACAGTAACGAACGCCTAATCACCAACAAGCTTATTAACAAAATACTGGATCTACCTGACAGCAAATCAGAGCAGCTAAAAGAAATTTACAACACAACAAAAGAATGCTTGAAAGCCATTGAAGCTCTGAACATGAATACATCTCAATGGGACCCGATCATCGGTTGCGTCCTACTGCGGAAAATCGATAAGAGAACACAAGAGCTATTTGAAGCTAGTTTGATCAATCCACTACAAGTGCCAGAACTCGACGAGATGTTGAACTTCATCCTTAAGCGGTTTCGAGCCATCGAATCCATATCTACCGATCGACATGACGGACGCGAAAACAATAGCAGCATGGGCAGTTATCAACCACATCAGAGAAAACAGCAAAGTCAAAGCTGTAAGTACTGCAATTTATCTAACCATACCATTTATCAATGTTTAAAATTCAAAGCATTAACAGCTTATCAACGGTTTAATGCTGCTAAAGAAAAACGGTTATGTTTAAATTGCTTAAACCACGATTTAACTATAAAATGCCTGTCATTTCAAAAATGCAGAATTTGTTTTCAAAATCATCATACGCTCATCCACAAAGAAAACAACCACAACAAAACGAAAACGCCAAACGAGCAGAAATCAAAACCATATTTCAATCAATCAAACAGGGTAGGAACACATGTCGCGCATGAAGGAGGTAAAACATTATTAGCGACAGCAATCATTAGAATTCAAGATTCAGATGGAAAAAACGAAAATTTGAGAGCCTTGATCGATTCAGGTTCGCAAGCATCGTTTATCACTATGGAAGCTGCCAATTTACTACAATTACCCAAACAGAAAATTCATGCAGAAATTTCTGGTATAGGGGGATCAACCAATGAGAGCTGCAAATACAAAATATCTATACAATGCAAATTTACGTTAAATACTGAACTGCTGATTTTACAAAAATTAGCAAAAGATATGCCAGAACACCCAATTGAAGTAAACACCGAATTATGGCAAAATAAAATTCTTGCTGACCCAGGCTTCGGAAAGCCGGGTCCAATTGATGTGATTCTTGGAGCCCAAGAATTTCACGAAATTCTGTTAGAAGGAATGGACAAGTCAAACGACGGCCTTGTAGCGCAAAATACAGAGTTAGGCTGGATAATGCAGTAGTAAGCATGATAACACAGTCTGAAGAGAAAGAATTATCACGGTTCTGGGAATTAGAGGAAATTTCGGAAAAACGACAATTAACAAGCGATGAAAATGCATGCGAGGCATTTTACGATAAAACAACATTGCGTAATTCGAGCGGTACGTACACTGTTCAAATTCCGTTTAAAAACGAAATTGAGTCATCGCAATTAGGTGAGTCAAGGCCAAGAGCGTTGGCACGTTTACTGTCCTTGGAGAAACGATTATCTAATGATTACAAGTTGAATTTGGAATATAAAAAATTTATGAGTGAATACATTAAGCTAGGTCACATGAAACAGGTGCAGTGGAGTAACCAAATCCAAGGAAAATATTACATACCTCATCAACCAGTTATCAAAGAAACCAGTACGACTACAAAGTTGAGAGTAGTGTTTGACGCATCATCAAAAACGACAAATGGAAAAAGTTTAAATGACATCATGCACGTAGGTCCTAAAATTCAAGATGACCTTATAGATATTCTATTACGTTGGAGAAGTCACAGAATAGGATTTACAGCCGACATAGAGAAGATGTATAGACAAATTCGAATTTCCGAAGAAGATCAGGACTATCACAGAATCTTATGGAGATTCTCGACAAACGACCCAATTCAAGAATTCAAGTTATTGACCGTAACGTATGGAACGGCTGCAGCATCATACTTGGCTGTAAAAACAATTCAAAGGTTAGCGGAAGACGAGAAAATGTCGTATCCAACAGCATCAAAAATCAGCTTACAGGACTTCTATGTGGACGATCTAATGTCAGGTGCAGAAGACGAAAGAGAGGCAATTGAAACGGTGAATGAACTAATAAGCATGTTCAAGGCCAGCGGGATAACACTAAGAAAATGGTCTAGTAATAACAGGGAAGTCATAAAAGCAATACCAGTAGAATTGCGAGACGAAAGCGCAGTCAACATTCAAGAAGATGACACCAGAAGATCATTAGGATTATTATGGTCACCAAGTGACGATTCCATAAGATTTAAGGTGGCGTTAGCACCGTCACAAAAGCTTTCGAAAAGAACAATATTAGCGGACATTGCGAAACTATTCGATCCGTTAGGATGGCTAAGTCCAGTATTAGTCAAAGCAAAATTGATCATGCAAACATTATGGTTAGAAAAACTTAGCTGGGATGAAGAAGTCTCACAAGAAATAGCAGCTTGTTGGAATAAGTTTCGGCAGCAGTTAAAGTCCGTTGAAGAAATCAGCATTCCGCGTTGGACGTATCAATCAACCAAGAACAAAATTGAACTACACGGATTTAGCGATGCTTCAGAGAAGGCATACTGTAGGAGCTGTAGTTTACGTAAAAATTATAAATAACGACGAAAGCATCAAAATCACACTATTGACTGCAAAGTCAAAAGTAGCACCAATAAAAACAAAAACAACACTACCAAAACTTGAGTTATGTGCAGCAGTATTGTTAGCAAGATTACTAACTAGAGTTAAAACGGCTCTACGTTTCAATAAAACACCCACATACGCTTGGATTGATTCCATGATAGCATTATCATGGATCCAAGGAACGCCCAATAATTGGAAAACATTTGTGGCAAATCGAGTATCTGAGATACAAAACTTGGTGCCATCTCAGCATTGGAATCATGTGAAATCTGAAGAAAATGTAGCAGATGTAATATCACGAGACATTGATCCCTCTAAAATCATAGACTTTGTTCCATGGTGGCAGGGCCCAACGTGGCTGCAAGGAAACAAATACCCAGTAAACGCAAAAATTACAGAGACCGAAGAAGAAAGGAAAAAGAGCATACAAGTAAATGTAGCGCAAAGAAGTGAACCCAAAATTCATGAAAAAATTTTATCATTGCTGTCAATGAATCGCATAATTGCCTATTGTTATAGATTCATTAACAATTGCAAAAAAACAGGCATCAGGAAAGGTACATTAACAATTCAGGAAATTAGCAACGCTGTAGAAAAAATTGTTCGGTTAGAACAAGCTGGAGCATTTCACGCGGAAATTCAAGCTCTAAAATCAAATAAAACAATAGATAAACAAAGTAAAATAGTCAATTTAAGTCCGTTTATCGACAAAAACAATATCCTACGAGTAGGAGGTAGACTGAAACATTCACTATTAAAATACACAGAAAAACATCCCATAATTGTACCTGGAAGATGTCATTTAACAAACTTGATTATAAGAGATGCGCATAACACAACATTACATGGAGGTAACCAGAATACCTTAGCCTTCATTAGAAGAAAATTTTGGCTGATTAATGGAAAAAAGGCAGTAGAATATGGAAATGAGAGAAATCAATTTAAAGGCAAAACAAGGTCAGCAAATTTGTGGAAGAAAGCCGTTGTAGCGATTTTATTCATATTAAGCTTAGTAAATTCAGCAAAGGCTCAATATAAGATAGAATATCCAAAACCAGGATTGTACATTGAACATATTGGACAAGCAAAAATAGAAAGGGGAATCTTTCGAATTGACATAAAGCTGAATAAATCTGATATCAGCTACCACATAAAAAACATAAAAAATGTTACAGCCCAGATTCAGAACGTATGCCAAAATGTGGCAGAAATATCAGAAAAAACTGAATGCAACACATTAATTTCCGATATGCAATTAAAAGAAACTAGACTAGAGTGGGTTATAAAAGGAATATACGACGTTACAAGGTCAAGGAAACGGCGAGGATTACTTGGAAAACTGATGACTTCAATTTTTGGCGTAAATGACGAAGTATACACCGACATTAACAATCTAGAAAATAATCAACAACAATTAATACATGCATCTAGTCATCAAACTAAATTTATGCTGCAGGCACTATCTCAGTTTAACGACACCGAAAACAGAATTTACAGCAAGCTTAAGCAGTTTCAAGAAAAGGTTATCAGAAGCCAAGCCGCTATAACTGAGATGAAGCAAAGCTGGTTTCAAGCGGTGGACGAAAGACTTAGCATTCACCTTCTGAGCTCATATCAAGTTGGGAACAATTATTTAGATGAAGTATATGACTATTATAAAAGTCTGTCTGACATCTTATACAACACAGGCAACATATACTCAATGTTAACACCGGGGCAGATAAGGGAAATAATCCAAACTGCAGAGCGCAAAATGCCACCAAGCATTGAAATCTTACCTCAACCCATATTGAAAACTGAACTTGAGGAAACAGAAAAACAACTACACGTTTATGTGTATTTTATAGTAACTGAGTTCAGCAATTTTACCGTAGTCAAGGTCAGTGCGATACCGTCTGCAGTGGAAGGCGACACGTATTTAACAATTGACCTACCTCAAGAACTGCTAGCTAGTGATTACAATGAACAAAAATATTTTCACATAAGTGAAGAAGAATTTAAGAATTGCATAGGAATCTGAAAACATTTATTCGTATGCTCACCGCCTTTAATAAGGAACATTGAAAACAGCCCGAATTGCATTTTAGATGAAATATATCAACGAACTGAACATTCGAGCTGTCCCGTTAAGCGAGTGAAAATTAAAGCAATGCAATGGATTCAACTTTACACCAAAAATTCGTGGATTTTTGTGTCACCTGATTCATCAAAAGTTGCAATAACGTGTAACGGTAATAGAGAAGATTTAGTCTTAAATAAAACAGGAATCATTTCGATTTCATCAAATTGCATTATATCGACTAATAAAATATCTATAGCAGCTAGGCGCAGCGACGTATTTCCGGTTCTAGCAGGTTTTATCAAGCAGGTGGCAGTAAACTTGACCACGTCAATAAAGCAACCACCTCAAAGCCAATACGAAGAAAACATCATTCATCCCTCAGATGATTTTCGAAAGCTAAAAGAAATGGAGGAAGACATTGAAACCGAGCTAGGACAACATCACTGGAAATCCATAACTAAACATTCTATGTTTACAGGTGCACTGACATCAGCAGCGGTAGTACTTATTATCATGGCGGTCATAGTAGCAGTCAACAAATGCCGTCGGGCACTAACTACTGCCAGATCTCAACCAACAACCAAACATAAGACATCTTCAGAGATGATAGAACTGGCATCGCTAAGACGACACAGTCTCAACAATGAGGCCTGATATGAAATCATCAACCTCTAATTCAGCTCGCCAAATTCAGTCGAGCCCGGCAAGATGTTTAGTCTTCAGCTAAACATATATCTTAATGTTATATAAATAATCAGGGTAATTAAGGACAATCATAGTTTATAGATCTTTTAACATTTCATAATTACAATTAGTAAGCAAAACGATAATTGTTTAACTATATTCAAAACAGCGTAACATAGCGTTCTATATTATTTAACAGTGGTTGCAATAATTATAGTTCAGCAGCCACCAAACTGTTTATAAATTCGAAAAGTAGTAGTCCATATTCACACAGTGGAGTAGTGAGTATAAGTGAAATCAAAACTCAGAGTCGATCTCCACAAATATTTATTAAAAAGGTTGTTAATTGCCTAACATGTTTCGGGCGTATTCAGACACCCATCTTCAGAGGCTTAACTAGATCACTAGTCTGCTGACTGTCATTCTAAAAGGGGGGACAGCTGAACCCAAATGTACCAAGGTGGTTTTTATTCTGCACGGGGGAAAAAACCTTGATCAAAAACCCAGTTCTGGTACAGAGGTGACAGGTTGCTCCGTTTTTTATTCTCAAAGGGGAAAAAAAACTTAATCAAAACCCAGTGTTGATGTCAAAAAGTGAAGTTACTAGCTCAGTTTTTATTCTTTAAGGGGGAAAAAACTTAATCAAAACCCGAAGAAGTTGAATGATGTAAAAACTGCATGTCTATCTGAGGAGACCAAATGGACACGAAAGGGACGTCACACAACAAAAAACCGCGGTGGACACTCACAAGTTCAACATTAAACAAATTAAAAAGAGGGCGACTTTCCCTTTGTCACTGTGGAGGTGTGACCGTGCAGGGCAACATGGCTTGGGTGCAGCAGGACATGGAGTCTATGGATGGACTCGGTCTCGGTCGCGGTTTTTTGTTGTGTGACGTCCCTTTCGTGTCCATTTGGTCTCCTCAGATAGACATGCAGTTTTTACATCATTCAACTTCTTCGGGTTTTGATTAAGTTTTTTCCCCCTTAAAGAATAAAAACTGAGCTAGTAACTTCACTTTTTGACATCAACACTGGGTTTTGATTAAGTTTTTTTTTCCCCTTTGAGAATAAAAAACGGAGCAACCTGTCACCTCTGTACCAGAACTGGGTTTTTGATCAAGGTTTTTTCCCCCGTGCAGAATAAAAACCACCTTGGTACATTTGGGTTCAGCTGTCCCCCCTTTTAGAATGACAGTCAGCAGACTAGTGATCTAGTTAAGCCTCTGAAGATGGGTGTCTGAATACGCCCGAAACATGTTAGGCAATTAACAACCTTTTTAATAAATATTTGTGGAGATCGACTCTGAGTTTTGATTTCACTTATGTTTATAAATTGTTTACAAACGATGACTGTAACAACCATGTCAAAACCATAGAGTTTAATTGTTTCTGAGCCACTGGTATGTTTAATAGTTTAGTAAGATTGTTAGTTACATGCGTAGGATTAAATCAGTATTGAAATGGCACTCAAGACTCTCAATAACTCTACCCACCCAATCTAAACCTTCAACCTCCTCAATATTAATCACACTTTAAATCGATTATTTCTTGTATTTTTACGTTTCCTCAAAGCACATTACACTCACATTTCAATGAATGAATAGATTTGATCAACTTTTTAGTATAACTAAATTATTTTTATCTTGAATAAACTGTCAGACTAAGTTCGGCTCGGACGAGGGTACGTCGAGGGGTACATGTAACACGAGGCTAAACGATCAGCCACCAAGGTAAAATAAGGTAGTAATAGCGTCAACCTTAGTAACTGCCGCGAGAGTAGACCAAAAAGAGGAAACATCCTCTGAATATGTACATGATGTATTCTTTTATACTACTTGTGCGTGCCTCATTCTTTTCGTAATTATTATAGCACATAAACTCATAAAATACGTAGTAAACTGCAGGAAAAGCAGACGCCGTGGAAATCCGAAATCGCCTATAAAAGAAAAAGAAAGAATTGAAATGACTAAGATGGGCGAAAATAAAAGCTCTACAGAATCAAAAACTTTTACGCTCGAATTAAAAGAAAATAAAGAATTACGCTCACTGTCCCAAGGCGAAACAGTATTAGCCCAAATAGAGTGTACTAAAGTACGCAAGTGATTTTCCTTAGTAAGGGAAAAAGGAAAAAATGATACATGTATCTACAATTAATTCTTCTCCTATGCTGCAAAAGGATGACGATCACTTTGTTATTTAAGTCATCGCGGTACGTATACGAAAAAACTGCTGATGAATAAATATCATCGTTATTTCATTTCCAACTTGCACAATCCAGCATACGAGAATAATTAATAAAAAGCGCGCGCGAAGATTAATAATTACATAATGGTATGTAAAGAAACAACGTAAATATAAAAAAAATAATAAGGGGCAAATTAAAGAAAAAGTATATTGGGGCAAAAAATACACTACGAGCATATGCGGTAATTAAGTACCGTAGTAAAAATATGGGGCGTTAAATTCCACGGGTTTACAATTTCAAAAATTATATGAGTCGCTAAATGTAATAAATAAACGGTTGCAAAATGTAACTTGAAGACTTTATAAAAGTCAAACGGGGCACGTAAGAAAAAGATTACAAAGTTTCAATATTAGGACGTTAACTGTTTTCACATGAAATGGTATGAGCAAGCAGAGCTTGATCAGCATATTGCAAGTTTTCGAAGAATTACAGTAAGGCTTTACAATGTATCAAAATAAAACCAGTGGTAGGCAAATGGACAATTTATAATATAGAAAAACAAAGGGATTTATTTTTTTTTTAGTGCATAACTTAACTAAGGCTATTATCAATATGCCTATATATTTTACGAGGGATTTTATGATTATAACGGGAATGTTAGACATTAAGATTAAAATAGCAGTGGGTAGTAATACGTTTTTTATTGCGTTTAACACTGACGGGAGTTACTACGCGAAGAAGCCAGAAGGAAACCACTACAAAATGAGGAGCGATCAAGGCTTTGGATCAGACTCGGTAAAAACTAATAAACGCCACTGGAAATGGAAACGGAAATCAGCAAAAGCTAAAAGCAACAGGCACAGGAGACTGGAAACGCTGACGATGAAAAACCAACCAGGGAACGTCAGACCGCGACCACAGTTGAGTCGGTTTGTGATCGTGGCCGCGGTAGGAATAGACACACTGGGCCGTGGTGACCTGCCGCGGGGGATGATCCCAAATCGGCTCCCGTCAAGTTTTGTCGGGAGCTACACTTTGATCTTAGCGAAAAGGTCCAGCACAAGGGCCTACACTTTGATCTTAGCCAAAAGACCGAGAAGCAGAGCAGAAAGGCAGAAAATATGTTGCTCTAGTGATATTTTTGTCCTCGGCCAGTACCATCCTACCATCATCGGTTCCAGGCAACCGTCAAAATATAGTTCTGGGAATTGTTCCACCTGCACATCCAACGTAAACAGATATGTAGTTCCAGGCTCCAGACACCGTCCAAATTGTCTTCAGACGCCATGTTTAGTGCAGTGAAGTGCCGCGAAAAGAAAATAGAATCCCCAAACAAACAATAGTGCGCGGAATATTAGTGAATCGCGAGTGAAAAGTCTCCCGCCTCAGTGTTAAAGCATAGAGACATTAAGTTTTTTGTTTTTTTTACAAACTCTAGAGGTAAGAAAATAACAAAAACATTTAATTTTATCCCAATTGTTATATGTTTTCTTTTATAATTTTTCTTTTGGGGTATGAACGGGATACTAACGAAAATAACGGAATTTATTTATTTTTTTTTTATTTTTATCAACCTATCGGAACTTATGTCCGTAGATACTACATTTTATGATTTATTTTTAATTTTAATATTGTGAAAAGCTAGGGACTACCTTTTGTCGGCCGGGGGAATGTGTCACAAGTAGATTTTCGTTAATTACTTATTCAGCAAATAATCGGCCACTGACCGAAACAAGTCGTCAACCACTTGAGTTGCAAAATAAGCAATCGAACCTTTTTAGAACGGAAGCTAGCTAAGGTGTTGCAATCGCCAGTCAGCAATAAGTCATCAATTGTTCGGACAATGATCCAAGTGCTTAGACAAGCAATTAAGAAATTGAACTGACTAAGGGATCGCAATACCTTACAATAAATAGCCGAGAAATTGGGAAAGAAAGAGGAGTCAGAAATTATCCGCGAAAACTAAACGGTACGGTCGCGAAAGTTGAGGGAACTCTACCCTGACACTTACCCTCGTCCAAAATGGTTTGTGAACTAATTATCATGTAAGTACAAGATAATTTGAATTGAACCAACTTATGTCTGACAATGCTTTTTATTTATTTTATTATCTTCTTATAAATTCAGTATTCATCTAATCTTTCTCTATGAATAAACGTTGTTGTTTTTGTTATCCAATCTTTGAGTTTAACTTGACTACGACCCCAGCCTACACGTCCCCGCGTTACGGCTAAAATTTAGATCGTGACAATAGGGTTGATTGACTTCCAGATATTTTGACTCCTATCAAACACAGATTGAACTTGAACATGACAACTTTGATGAACAGTTAAAAGAAAGGGAATTATTTGAAAATTCATATTATGCTTTGTTTTCCTCTGCAAAATCAATCTTGAAAGGTTTTCGGGATAATGAAAGAATTTAGGGATACATTTAAATCTTTGGTTCATGACAGTGTAAACATTTCAGATATTGAAAAGTTTCATTTCTTGAGAGTTTCATTAGAGGGGAGTGCAAAGGAAATTTTACAGAATTTTTAAATCAGTTCTGCAAATTACTTGATGGCTTGGGATTTGTTGTGTGAAAGGTTTGACAACAAATCTATGCTTGTCAATAACTATTTAAAAATCACTTTTTAACATTCCTAATATAACTAAAGAATCATCTAATTGTTATTTTTTTCATGACAAGTAAGTTAGACCCAGTGACTGCTAGAGAGTGGCAGGAACAAAAACCAAAAAATGAACTTGCAACATTGGAGGAGTTTAAGTTGTTCATTAAATCAAAAGCTGAGTTGCTTGAGACTTTGGAAGCAACTTCCAAAGAGTCAAAGTCAAATAAATTTCAACTAAAAGGATTGCATAGTGTGGTAAAGCAACAATTTGGTCCTGTTTGTAAAAATAGTCACTTGGTTGTAAATTGTGAATCATTTTTAAAACTTTCAGAGTACGAACGGTATGATAAAGCCAGACGCCTTAAATTATGTCTTAATTGTTTAAGATCAAATCATATGAGCAAGGAATGTTCATCAAGCAGTTGTAGAAAATGCTCTGATCGACATCATACCCTTCTGCACTATTCCAAAAGGAAAACAAGTGATAATATTTCTGAGTTCAAAGATAATACAACTGGATCCTCTGGTCAACTTCCAACTGGGCCTAATCAGGATCGAGTAGAGTCTTTCCATGTCAGCACGTCATTGTCAAATCATTGTGATGTTTTATTGTCAACAGCACTGGTGCAAGTTGTTAATCATTCTGGTGATGTGATGACTTGCAGAGCTCTCTTAGACACTGGTTCCCAGTCAAATTTTATAAGTGAAGCCACAGTCAGAACGTTACTTCATGTCATCCATACCAGTTGAAGTTATCGACGCCTCAGGTTACCAAAGTTATCGATGGAAAATGGATCGTGACCATACCAAAACGACTTGTTAGCACCGCTGATTGTAATAAGGACAAAACAACAATTCCATTATTTGGATCCTATTTAATTGAAGTACCGATCGTGTTGAGATATCTTACTAATTGTTTAAATTGCAACATCCTTACTATTTGGCTGACGTATGAAAAATTACAGTAGACATTATAACATGACATGCAAAAATTCGTTTGGTCTGTAATGTCTGTATCGAGTCGTAGGGTCAGAAGTCAGATTAGTTTGTAATATTTTATGTATTCGATTATAATTACCAATAATTGTGGGCAAGACTGCTTGTCTCGTAAGATAAGATCTTTTGTTTGTAAGACAGGCCTTAAAAAGGGAAGCCGAAATATTTCAACAATGTTCATTCTAACATTCAATGTTCTTTCTAACATAACATATTCTTTAGGCGCCTTTTTTTCAAGTCCAGTTATAATTCTGTCCGGATTCCTGTTTGAACTTTGTTTTCACAACTGTGCTGCAATCACACCAGTATCCAGTTACTTTAAATAAACTTATCTGAGTTTGAGTTTTCCTACACTGCAACAACATATCGATTGTAAATTACAAAT
Organism: Ips typographus; assembly: GCF_016097725.1. Lineage (NCBI taxonomy): Eukaryota > Metazoa > Arthropoda > Insecta > Coleoptera > Curculionidae > Ips > Ips typographus. The sequence goes on from NC_138432.1 coordinate 191,952, forward strand.
ACAATCGATTATGTTAGAAAGTCATAAACCTGTTAGGATAGTATAAGAGAGTGTTCAGAATAGTATAGGAAGTAAGTCAACGTTGTAAGTTGACACTTAAAAGATAGGTTAGGATGTCTAGAGAGAGCGGGGCGGAAGAGCAACGTGGCGGAAGTGTTTTTGAATATAAGCTTCAAGTAATATACAAAGTTAATGAACCAGTCTTTAATTACGACAATTACCAACCTACATAAGAACGCACACTTACATGGCGCAGTCGGTATAGAACAGTGCAAATCAGGAAAGTTCATTTTATTCAGGGAATAGTAACATAACCTAATTATTTGTCCAAATAAATGCTAAATTCTGAAAGTGTTAAATAAACTAAATCATGGGCGACAGTAGAGGAATTACAGCTATGTCGTTTAAAGGAAATGTAGCCAAAAATTGGAAGCTGTGGAGAGCCAGATTTATTTAGAATTATTTAGTACACTAGATGCTACACAGGGATTTTACCAAATTCCTCTTAATGACGTTAGTTCTAATATGAGTACATTTGGTACCCCATTTGGGCGATATAAATTCTTAAGGCTTCCTTATGGCATTAAATCAGCACCAGAGGTATTTCAAACAAGATTCAAATCAATTTTTGACTTAGAAGGGGTGGATGTCTACATTGATGATATTTTCATATGGGGCAGTACAAAGGAAGAACATGATGAAAGACTCAAAAAAGTTTTACAATTAGCTAGAGAGAAGAATATTAAATTAAATCTTCAAAAATGTAAATTTGGTAAAACAGAGGTTAAGTACTTAGGACATGTCATTTCTTCTGAGGGAATTAGGCCAGACGAAACAAAAATAACAGCCATAATGAATATGCCTCATCCTACAAATAAACATGATGTACAGCGTTTGTTGGGTTTGCTAACTTATGTCAGTAAATTTGTTCATAATTTTTCAGTTAAGACAACCATATTACGACAACTTCTGAGAAAAAACATTGTTTTTGAATGGAGCGCAGAACATCAGAAAGCCTTTGACGAAATTAAAAATATTCTAACTAAACAACCAGTACTTCAGTTTTATGACGTCAAAAAAAAGACTGTTGTCTCAGTGGATGCCTCGAAATCAGGTTGTGGAGCAGTGCTCTTACAAGACAACTTACCCTGTGCTTATGCTTCTATGGCATTCACTGACACTCAGTGTGGTTATGCACAAATCGAGAAGGAATTACTGGCGATAGTGGTAGGGATGGAAAAATTTTATCAGTTTGTTTTTGGAAGGAGAGTGACTGTGGAAACAGACCATCAACCTTTAATAAATATTTTTAAAAGACCACTAAGTAAGTGTCCTGCTCGATTACAACGCATGCTCGTACAATTACAGAAATATGACATTAATTTACAATACAAACCTGGTATAGAACTAATAATAGCAGACAGTTTGTCCCGTGCATATATAGATGATGACAGTAAATTTGAGCTTTGCAGCAATGTAACTGAATATGTTGACTGGCCGGTCGGAAAGTCCTTGAAATTCCGGTTGGAAAAGTCTCTGAATCCCCGGTTGGAAAAATCTCTGAATATCCGGTTGGAAAAATCTCTGAATATCCGGTTGGGCCGAACACAATGCTGTGTTGGAAAATTGGGCCGATACAAAATAATTCAAAAGAACTAACAATAAAACCAATTTACCTGTAATTCGGCCAGATGATCACGGATTAAAAATTCACACGCGCCACACCGCTCAGAAAAAAGATCAGATGTCGGCAGTTCGAGTGCTGTAGTGGTAAAGAGACCGATATCACAAAGTGGGGTGATTAAATAGGCACATGGCACCTGACACAAAGAAACACGACCACAAACCGACGCTCCCCCGACAAAAATCGAAACCAATCACGTGACTACGGCACCTGATAACTTATCAGGTCACGCACCCACATTTACAACAAAATGTGCACAAAGTGCAATTGGAGGATTTAAGCGATCGGAATCGGTCTACTAGTGTAACTAACCCATGTACATTAAAAACACAAATCAAACGAGTTAACGGACGAAAACTCTATTTCGTACGTAACACACTCCCCTAAGTAACCAAAAAAAAAAATTAAACTTGTTCAAATTTTTTTTTTAAGTGAAAAAGCACCTCGAAACTGACCTGAAGAAAAGCAAACCAAAAGACGATAAACCACCAAAATCAAGAAAACAAATGATGGGCGCCAGTATACCATTTGAAGGAGGCATACAACCTTTCAAACGAAAATGAAGCACAGCTATGAAGTAGCTCTGAAGAGGAGAAAAAAAAACACAAGGTACCAGTTGACTCGCTCCAGTCTCCCACTCAAACAATATTCCCAGGAGAAGTCGTCATGACCCTACAAATCTCTAACCGGTTTAAGTCCAGAAAATTAAAACGGGGTTGAATATGAAACCAACGTTGCGTAAACCTCGTTATGTGAGAGGAAACCTCATTCATTGGTCTCGGTAGAGATAAACAGAGACAGGACTCAACGCTCAGGAAACCCACAGAAAGAGAAACCAAAACAAATCACCTGACAGGTGGAAATGAAATAAAGAAAACTAACAGGAAAGAGAAGACAATCGTCCACCAACAAAAGGAAAGGTTTTTGATAGGAACCCTCTCTAGAAAACCCGAAAAATACACCGAACGGTTAGTGTATTAGTAACCACAAAAAAAAAAATAAATCTACTGGGGTGTTCCGAACGAAACCACTGACGCCAAATCTCACGTAACCAAGCAATTGGGGCTGAGGTCGAACACAGTAGAAAGTCCCCGTACTCCAGGGCCATTAAGGTACTTACAGGGACTCTAAGACTTTCCCCCCATGAACTACCCTCCCAAAAACCTTAGAGGTTAAGTGACCATGGCGGCACCCAATTCCGCTCAGCCCTTTACAACAAAGCAAAGTGGTTACAAAGTCAAATCCGGTAAAAGTCAAAATCTGGTAAATTGTCAAAACTGACAACAAGACAAAATAGAGAATAGAAAAAAAACGAAATTCCCTACATATACGCAAGATTAAACATTAACGCATACAAGTTGCGGGGAAAAACAATTGACACAATCGAGCAAAAGAAAAATCGACTCCCTGACACTCCTAAATCGTCCCAAGAACCCTGACCACACGGTAACACTCGTTCCTGAACAAAAAACTAAGAGGAGTATCCAAAACGGGAAAAATCAACAAAGTCACAATCGAGAAAAATTAAATCCAATAATAAACAAGTCAAATTAAATTAAATTAAAAATGATACACGATGTTAAAATGTGTTATTCTGGGTAATACGGTATCCACAGAATCTTTCAATTAAACAATTGAGTATATAAGTACCCGCCACTGTCCCTTAATAATGACACTTATTGAAAAAGATGTTAGGTAACAAATGTCATTATCACCAATACAAGAAAACAAAAACTTGTTCATTATGGATTCAATCAATTAGAAAACATACGACCGACTCAATTCGTGTACACCTATTAAACCGGAAACGGAATTGCATACAAAGTTAGAGTCAATCCTAACAAAAACTAAATATCAATAATCAGTCAGACGAATGAGCATCAGAATGCTCAGACTCGTCACTTAAAGTCACATCCGGTTTAATGTCGGATACATGCCAATCTCCCAAATTATTTCCATCCCTGTCAACCAAACGGTATACTAAATTAGAGAGGACTTTAGAAATAGTACACGGAATGTACCTAGGTGCCAACTTGGCAGCAAAACCGTCTACTGCTTTAGATAAAACATAATTTTTCTTCCAGACCTGATCTCCAATATGATACTTAACATCTCTGTTTCGAAAATCATAACGTTGTTTACTTTGAATGTAAGATTTATGAAGTCGTTTCCGAACTTCTTCATAGATGTTAGGTAATTCGTGAACTGTATTGGGGTTATGCACTTTATCAGAAATTTCCACCTTATTGTCAGCATTATCACTGATTAAACTATAAAATGAACCATCAACAGGTATATTCCTGCCAAAGTTTAAAAATGCAGGAGAGAAACCAGTAATTTCATGTTTAGCCAGTCTAATAGCCTGGGCAACTTGGAAAATAGATTTATCCCAATCCCTGTGATTTTCATGAATGTAGGATCTTATTGCAGTGATTATCACTTGGTTGACTCTTTCAGTATGGTTCACTTGTGCATGATATCTAGCATTATACCAAATTTTCTGGACATTATACTTAGTCATGAGATTTTTAAAATCCTTGCTAGTAAACTGACTACCATTGTCACAAGAGAAAATTTGGCAAACCCCAAACAAAAGAAAAACTTGATTTTATATGAACTTAACTATGGCCTTAGAAGTCGCCTTCGCCATAGGGTGCACAAGTACAAATTTAGTGAACCAATCCACCACAACAAGAACCTACTGGTTTCCCGATTTTGATCTTGGATAAGGACCAATAAGATCAGCTGACAATAACTGGAAAGGAAAATTAACTTTTCGGTATTGACCCATAAGACCTGCCTGGGGTAAATGAGTAGATTTACTAGCAGCGCAAATAGTGCATTTTCTAACATAACGGTAAACAGAATCTCGCATATTTGCCCAATAATACAGTTCAGCAACCCTAGACAACGTTTTAGAGATGCCTAAATGACCGGCTGTTTCATGATCGTGAAACTTTTCAAGAATTTCCTGTCTATGAGCCGTATGTACAACAATTTTCCAATTGGAAACATTGCCATCCAAGTTGTACTTAGAAAATACATGTTTATAAAGACAGTTATTTTTCCTCTTAAAAGTCGGAAATTTATCAGGTGATTCTTGAACTTTCACTAACATGTCACGATACCATTTATCCAAAATTAGATTGGTCAAATTTAAAACTGCAACATCTTCCAAACTTCTCGAAAGAGCATCAGCTACAGTATTGGCAACACCCTTTCTATGCACAATATTAAATGAATATTGAGATAACTTAACAATCCATCTAGCTATACGAGCAGAAGGATTTTTCATGTTATTCAACCAAACTAAAGAGGAATTATCAGTATGGACCGTAAAATGTGCCCCTTCCAAATAATATCGGAATTTTTCAATGCCAAACAAAACAGCTAACAATTCCTTTTCAGTGGTTGTATATTTACGTTGACATTTGTTCAAAGTTCTACTCGCATAGGCAATAGGGTGTTCCAAACCGTCCTCCTCTTGATACAACACACAGCCAACTCCTGTGTCAGAACCATCACACATTAAACTAAAAGGTTTGGTATAATCAGGACTGGCAAGAACAGGAGCAGTAGTAAGTGCCTCTTTAATTTTAGCAAAAGCAATGTTTGCTTCAGGGGTCCAAACAATAGGTTGACCTTTTTTACGCCCTTTCAAAAGATCTGTAATTGGACTACATAGGGACGAAAAATCCTTAAGAAACCTACGATAATTACCTATCAAACCGACAAGTCTACGAATTTGCGTAGTATTTTTAGGAACAGGGTAATCCAAAATACCAGAAACTTTATCAGGGTTGGTCCTAAGCCCATCACGATCAACAATATAACCTAAAAATTTGAGAGACGACCTACAAAATTGACTTTTGTCCAAATTAATAGTCAAACCAGCATCCTTAAGACGCATAAATAGTTTTTTCAAAATCTCACAGTGTGTGTCAAAGTCAGGTGTGACAATAATAATGTCATCAAGATAATAAAATACATAAGGCTCTAAGGCCGGTCCTATAACCATGTCCATTAATCGACACATACTTTGGGCACTATCATTCAATCCAAAAGGTAAAACTTTATAATGGAAAAGCCCTCTACCATGCACTGCAAAAGCGGTTTTCTCTTTTGAAGTGTCATCAAGTGGAATTTGATGAAAAGCTTGCTTTAAATCAATTGAAGACAGGAATTTCGCATCTCGAACCTTGGTGACAATAGAATCAATAAGAGGCATTGGATATGCACTAGGAATACTAACAGAGTTAAGCTTCCGGGCATCCAAGCACACTCTAAATGAGCCATCACTTTTGACAAGCCACATAGGCGAACACCAAGGTGAATTAGAAGGTTCTATTATACCAAGTTCCAGCATTTCATCCACCTGCTCGTTAAGACACTTTTGCATTGCATATGATAATGGGTATTGTCTCTGTTTGACAGGCTTTTCATTACCGGTGTTAATGGTATGTTTAATTAAATGGGTTAAACCCAATTTATTTTTTGGTGCAATAGTTTTATACAGATCCTTGATCTTATTGAGTTCTTCAGTCTGTGTCAAAGTTAACTTCAATTGAATATTAAATGCTTTAAGAAAATCAATGCCCAAAATCAACTCATGTTTTAAAGAAGGAATAACTAACTAATTTTCAACAGTCTGGTAACATTACCTAAAGTTATAGGAGCCCAAAAATAACCTGACACACTCTGTAAGTTTCCGTCAGCAGTAGTGACGTGAAATGACGAATCTTCGGTCAAACATAAGTCTACGTCTTTAAGTATCTGCAGACCATCAAAACCCAGAATAGAGATAGAACTACCAGTATCGATCAAAGCCAAAAACGAACAATCAGAAATTCTAACATTTAAATATGGACGGTCATCAAACGATTTTTTAGCACAAACAGGGTTAACGGAAAATTCGCGGACAAAGACAACGCACCGTCTTCAGTAACTTGACTATCACCAACACTAGGAACTTTTTCAGACATAAAAAATTTCACTTGGTCCAACCATTTATGCCAATCCAAAAGATCAGTCACTACTGACTGTCTTTTTTGTTTTCTTTCATTTGAGAATTTTTTGTCGACCTGACAGAAGGATTGTTGGTCTTCCTGCCAGGTCTTGTGACGTTTTTTGAACAATTAGGACAGTTGGACTTCGTAAAATTTTTTTTACCACAACTGAGACAATACAAACTCCTTTCGGCAGTACATTCAGTGTTTATATGACCGCGTTTCCTACAATTCCAACAAACCACACTGGAGGAAACAGAACTAATATTTCCAGAAAAGCCTGGCCTACTAAGATCAGGTTCCATTAAATTACCTCTATGTGTAGTTGGTCGGTACTGATTTGAAACATAGAGACTGTTCTCTATTCGTTTACACAAAGAAGTCAAGTCACTGACAGCGGTTATGTCATGCAATGCCAAAGTCCTAACATAATCCGGCATTAAATTTTCTCTGATAATGTCTACAACTTCTTTTTCAGAAGGAGCCTCAGTTAATCGATTGAAAAGACCCTCCATAGAACTAATAAATAAACAACTTGCTAACAACCTGATTAACTGCATTAGCATTAAAACTGACAGAACCCAAATTTGGGTCAAGAGGAGTTGAAGCAGCTGGAAAAACTTTAGCATCGAGATCACCTTCCAAAGTTAATATCTCAACATATAAATCATTCTTCCTTTGAGTTTCCTCATCAGAAGTATGATTCATACGATTAAGTCGGCCTGAGACATGCCAGAGACGAGTTGAAATGTTTTTGTATGAAGGATCACTAGATGTACCGGTAAAACCTACTATTTTAACCTTAATTGATGCAATAGATAACGCCAGCTCCTTTTCATCAAAATCAAATTCAAATGGGTTCGACACTTGACAAATACTACGATTGGCATTTTCTTGAGCCAACAGTCCCCTCAAAATTTTACGTCTCTGAACAACAGTACCCAATGGCTTCATAGATCTGATAGAAATTTCATAATCCAGCTCATGGGCTTGCAAGGCATTAATTTGGAGAGCCATTATTAAAATTTCTAGTTTAACCCCAAAAACTAAATAAACACAAGAGATATATAAATTTTACAGCTAAAGTGCAACAAAAACAACTGACTTGGACAACAATCAAAAACTTGATCACTACTTGTGATCCAAGTTACTCAAAACTGATTAAATAAATCAGTCAATCAATAATTAAACACTTAATCAAATTAAGGAAAATTAAAATTGTCCAAATCAGTACAAATAAAATCTCTACCAAAAGAGAAAATTAATTCGCACTTTTAACTGCAAAACCGAACCACAATGTTATAGGTAAAACTATAAAAAAACTTAAGATAATGGGGCAAACCTGAAACTTCGGTCTAAAAATAGATTGGCACGGTCACAAGCAAAGCAAAAGGTAAAAATGCAACGATAATACGATAAACCAGCAATTCCAAACTTGACACTCTTTAATCTAAGAATAAATATCTTATACTATCAACACGTCTGGCACCGTGAAAAAACTAAGTAAATATTGTAGCCATGCAAAAATACACATGCACAAACAAGGCAGTCTGATAACCCACAATCCAAGCGTGCTCAATCCACTAAAAATCAAAAAGGCCCCACGTTGGGCGCCAATTTGTTAAGATGAAACCTCACGTTAATGAGATTTCAACATTTTTTAATTAGATAGCTCCAGGTCGTGGATTAATTGCATGAGTTCATAACTAGCTATAGATGAACACACTTGGATATACTGCAGGAAATCAAACGAACCGGTATATGTACACGTGTATATTACAATTTTAAAAAACCACAATATTTACAATCATACAAAATTTACAAAGTTGCCAAGAACCAAATTATTAAAGGAATTTAAATTAAAATAAAAGAAAACAAAATGGAAGTTGATTTTAAAACAAATATAAAAAAAAAAGAAAGTTAAATTTGAAATTAAAAAAACAGGAAAAGTTTTCCCAGTGCCACACTGTCTCTAATTGCCCTTACCAGCTGTCAAAGACGATGTTTGGGTCCTGGAACCTCCAGTATCCTCTTCCCAGTCGTCAGTAGTGGCCACCGCTGATTTCCAGGTAGGAAATGGGGTCCAGAGACTGGTGACAGGTACCTAAGGCAGAAAACAGCAGAACACCAGGGAAAACGAACAAACAGCTTCAACACTTGTTCCGGCAACCAAAAAGGTGACCAGAGGTGATGACAAGTGTTGAAGTTGTTTAGAGCAAAATAATATAAACTAAAAAATAAAAATAAAATAAAATTGAATAAAACTAAATCAGGTGAGGAATTGTGGTGGCTCGATTCTGACCTTTTGAGACTCTGTGGCCGGTGGTCGGCTTTTCCAACACGTGGGTTGGTCCGGAAAACTCTGGACAAAGCAGTCCCAGTCAGGCTGATTCAATCCCCGATTGAAATGTTATTTGGTCGGGAAAACCCTTGGATCTTCGGTCGGAAAGCCCTTGAAATTCCGGTCGGAAAGTCCTTGAAATTCCGGTTGGAAAAGTCTCTGAATCCCCGGTTGGAAAAATCTCTGAATATCCGGTTGGAAAAATCTCTGAATATCCGGTTGGGCCGAACACAATGCTGTGTTGGAAAATTGGGCCGATACAAAATAATTCAAAAGAACTAACAATAAAACCAATTTACCTGTAATTCGGCCAGATGATCACGGATTAAAAATTCACACGCGCCACACCGCTCAGAAAAAAGATCAGATGTCGGCAGTTCGAGTGCTGTAGTGGTAAAGAGACCGATATCACAAAGTGGGGTGATTAAATAGGCACATGGCACCTGACACAAAGAAACACGACCACAAACCGACGCTTCCCCCACAAAAATCGAAACCAATCACGTGACTACGGCACCTGATAACTTATCAGGTCACGCACCCACATTTACAACAAAATGTGCACAAAGTGCAATTGGAGGATTTAAGCGATCGGAATCGGTCTACTAGTGTAACTAGGCCCATGTACAGGGTGGGCAAATAAGCGAGGTAAGCGGCTATACCTCCGAAACTAATGATCGTAGAGAGTTACGGTAAAAAAAATTATAGGATAAGTAGGCAAGGGAAAATGCTGGAAATTATTTTCAAGTTTCCAAGATGGCTACCAGAGGGCGTTTGTGCCATCTTGAATTACATAAAGTTACGTTTCTTGTGATTTTCCCCAATGAATGTAACAAAAAAGTATTTGCGTTTTAATGTTAACTTAAAGTCGAACATTTTTTGAAAAAAACATTTTTCTCTATCTTTCGAAATAAAGTGGTGGGGGGTATTTGAATGTTGTTTTAAATAAATGCCTGTAACTTCGAAACGTCTTTAATACATTTGGATAAATTTGGTATCATTGAAAAGAGCATTTCTTGGGCTTTTAGGTTTCTTCTGATAATGACAGTTGTGACCTAAACGGCCGCCGATAGAGGGCGTTATTTGATATTATAACCAAAATAATGGATTTTCTCAAAAAATTTAAATGCAATGATATGACTTTTTGTAGACTAGAAAATAGACAAATGACAAAAAAAGAAAAAAAATATTGTCACGTTAAGGGTTGGTTGAGGGGGAAGAATACACAGGATTCCACAGGTAACCCACTTTATTTAATTTAAGTTGTGCCTTATTGACTAGATGGTTATCTTACCCCCAGATGGCCAAGATGGCTGGGAGCATGATGTGAGCTGGCTTGCCTATAGATACACGGAGGGCAGCGCTTTAGCGGTGGTGAATGAACCCTAGACTTAGGTCCGAGGGCATTCACCGAGCCGGCAAAGACGTGGAGAACCTAACAAAGGGAGGTAAGCTGGAACGGCAACTTAGGCTGCGCGCCCACACTATTTCCTTTGCTAGGGCTGATCTAGGGTGTGGCACTTGGTCACCTACTGCTCCACGTTAAGTTGCACAATAGGCGTACCCAGACTAACCCGGAGATCAGTGATCTGTACGTGCTTTTGGTACAGTATTTATACTCACATCGTGACCCCAATTCGCCAATCTTGTTGACATAACCACGGTACTGGGGGAGATCGGGGCAACTTAAGGTAACGGCACCTAGTGTAATGTCTATGTTACATGCCCCTCCCCTATGAAGTGTTCGCCCCGGACACTAAAATACCCTAATCGTATAAGTCTAACATTGCTTATGTGCTAACAGGTGGGTTCATGTGGTGGAACGAATCCTTTATTTATACAAAATCCTATAATCTAAACCATTAATTATGCTACGCGCCTGAGGGCTTGTCTGAGCGGTCCAGCATCCTTGTCCGCTACTCAGTTCACGGATACCAAGTCTGCCAGTTCCCAGGTTGTATTGGTGCTGCCGTCTATTGGTGCGCGTTGAGACTTCCTTTTTTGGCCGGTGGTTCGTTACTTGGGTTGTGTGCTAGGTGGCGCTGTCACAGAGTGACCTCCTCTCATGCAAAATATGTTTATATATTTTTTTTTTTTTTGGTCAAGAATTCATTGTCAATATTCCACATAAACCGTATTTAGCCCTCAACGACCTGAGATACGTTTACTTAGAGGAGAAATGCGAAGAAATGATTGACAACAATTACTTATGTCAGAACGATCATATGAATACATTAGAAAACTTTCCACCTTGTGAAATTCAACTAATCAGCCATAGTCGGAACGTTACTTCATGTCATCCATTCCAGTTGAAGTTATCGACGCCTCAGGTTACCAAAGTTGTCGATGGAAAATGGATCGTAACCATACCAAAACGACTTGTTAGCACCGCTGATTGTAATCAGGACAAAACAACAATTCCATTATTTGGATCCTATTTAATTGAAATGCCTATCGATTGTAAATTACAAATACAATCGATTATGTTAGAACGTTTTTTGAAAAAGTGAAACCACATTTTTATGTTATGTACTTTCATCTTAGAGGGGAGGAGTTACATTCCCACGATAATGTTAATACTGCTTAGCTAGTTAAGTTCCCATGCTATTCGCTTATTTTATATTCCCATGCAAACTCAGCAAATGTAGATGTATTAAATATAGGTTAAGCATGATAATAGTTAGTTCTTTAGTACCGTCCATTGTATTCGCTACTTGGCAAAATACATTTTTTAAAAACCTAAATTTCATTTTTGAAATTCTAACTCCACGGACGTTTTTGTGAACCCTGTAGATTATTTGAAATTTTATTAAAATATATATCAAATTTCTTTCAAATTGTAAGCATTTTTTATGTAACGTGCGTATCTCTAACCATTCTCGAGAAAATGGGCTTCAAAAATCGAATTCTTTACTTTTTATAGCGTGGTCAACGCTCTCTATTGACGTTAGATTAGGCACACGGAATCGAATCATTATTGGCTTTTCAAAATTACAAATTACGAAGGAAAAATTACTAGAAAGTAAATATAAGAAACATATCACAATCTCTACTTTCTTTTCTAAAGCCTAAATTTGTGTTAAGGTATTTAAATTGTCAATCTTAACTTAAGGATTATAGGCTCTCAGTGAAACGTGTGTCAAGTGAATTGCTAACGTAAATAGAATGCGTTTTACAACTCTACAGGGTGGTCCAAATTAATTGTAGGATAATTCAAGAGTGGAAAGTACATAAAAAATAAACTCCATGTGTCAAACTCTAGTCGAAAAGTGCCCTCTAGCAGGGCTAGCGAACTGTAAAGGTGAGGCACCAAGACGATTTTTTAAATTTTAATTCCTAAACGAAAAAAGTTACTCAAATAAAATTTAGCTACGGGAGCCGTTCAAAAAGTTTGACCGTTTCAAATTTCTATAAGGTATAATTTTAGGGCATTCTGATGTGGCACATGTGATACTTCTTAGGAAAAGCCCATACTTTTTCCTAAGTAAAGTTCGTCTTGACATTTCTTTTCATTTTGCATAGTTTTTCAGATACAGTCATTTTAATACACTTGTGCGTAAATAAAAGAATTCTGTTCTGTCCGGAATTTAAAAAAAAAATAAAATTTCCAAATTGTCACCTCAAAATGGTGACGAATTTACCATATAATATATTTTTTATTTTTTTATTTAAGTTTTTATTGATTAGGAATTAAAATAAAAAAAGCTGTTTTTTGAGGCACATATTTTAATGCTAGCTCTGCTAGGGGGCGCGTTTTGACCATAGTTTATATAACACTTTCAAGTTTATTTTTTATTTTCTTTCCACCCTTTAAGTATCCTACAATCAATTTGGATCACCCTTTATAAAATAAAAGTATAGAAAATATTCTGGATTATTGCAGCCCATTTTTTGGAAAACTGTTAAGCCGCGTCCACATTTGAAAAAAACTGCATTGTGCGTGGAATATGGCACCAATATTTGGGTGCGTAATTTTTACTATTTTGCAGTTTGCATTTTATTGATCACATCACAAAAATGAATGAGAAAGAAGACACTATAAACAGAAACAAGGTAAGTACATTTTACTTTTCATATTGTATGGAGTAGGTATCGGTAAAGTTTTCTGCAGCCCCACTGACTAACTGATTCTAGACTACAGAATAAACTAGAATCGGTTTATATTTCGCAAACCTGTGTCTCTTTAGATATCCAATCATGATGTTTTTCTGTATTTGTATTTAATCTAAATTATTCGGTCTGTTATTAATCTAGTGATTTTATCTTTGTTATTATTCTGGCTCTAGTGCAGGGTGATTGAATGAAAAAAGTTGAGACTTTCAAATAACTATATGGTACTTTCCAAGGAGTACTTCTGGTCCAAGGTACTTTCTCTCACCTTAACACTCTTAACAGTTTACATCAAACACTTTTATCAACTTTTGTTGTTGGGGTAACCACATATATGAATTTAACCCTAATCAAAGCTAACCGACCATGTCATTTGACTATAGTTAACTAAATGTAACTTATTTTTGAGGTTATTTTATATGGTTTGAAGTCAAGTGTTCTGTACATGATTTGCATTTTGTTTTAATCATTATAACACTTTAAACCTTACTTTTCTCTCTGCTATATGGCTATACCTATAGGCTTACTTTTGGGAACACCAAAATTAGTTGTTAATATATTTTTTTATATAGCTGAAAGCATCTATGTTTTATATTACAGAGATTAAAAAAGACATATGGTAAATATTCAAAAAGACATCTCAGACGTATCATTAAAAACCATGGCAGTTGTGTTGGTGAAAGTTGCAATAGTAGGAATCTTGCTACTAGCTTGCCTGTAAGCTTTGCAAAGACCAACTCAATGCATGTTTCGACTAGCAACCATACTCAAACTCAATCAAAAAAAAGTCACACTGCTACTGATGAGCTGATTAGAAGAAGACATAGAAGACATTTTTAGTATTGATAGTAATAATTTAAAAGAAAATAGGCCATTTGTATGTGAAAGTACAACTTTTTCTAGAAATGTCTTTATAGATAACAAAACTATTAAAGATCTTTGAAAATCTCTATCTTCTTGGGAAGTTAAAACTTGTTTGAGTCATAATGCATTTACAGAACTATTAAATATATTGAGGAATTCTTTGGATACAAATAATATACCAAAAGACAGTAGTACTTTTAAAATTTGACAATAGATTAAAAAAGGATATATTGTCTGTTTCTCCAGGTCAGTATTATCATTTTGGCCTTAAAGAGGGTGTTTTAAATTTTAAAAAAAATCATTCTGTTGATAATGGAGACATGCAAAGTATTGAAAGTTGCTCTGAATATTGATGGTCTTCCACTTACGAAAAGTAGCTGCAGTCAATTTTGGCCGATATTGGCATTGATTGAAAATTGCAGCTTCTGTAAGCCATTTCCTATTGCTGTTTATCAAGGAAACAGTAAACCAAATAATGCAAATAATTTTTTAGAAGCTCTTGTAAATGAAATAAAAGAGTTAAGTAGTAATAGACTAAGTTATAACAAAGTTAATTTTACTATTAAATATTCAAAACTGTTGTGTGATGCACCAGCAAAGGCTTTTGTATTAAATGTGAAAAATCATAACTCTTACAGTGGTTGCACCAAATGTAAAGTTGAGGGTGACTACATCAATCATCGAATAGCATATCAGAGTTTAGAGTCTGGTTTAAGAACCCATGATGAGTTTATTAATATGGTAGATGAAACTTATCATAAAGGTCACACAATACTTTCTGATATAAATATAAATTTGGTAGACGACATATCTCTCGATTATATGCACCTAGTGTGTTTGGGTGTTGTGAAGCGGCTATTAGGCATTTGGGTGTCAGGGCGCCAGGGAATTCGACTTTTTAAGGATGTTGGATAAAGAGAGAAGATGTTGATAAAATTAATACAAATTTAGAAAACTGTCGAAAATATTGTGTGAGAGAATTTGCTAGACTGCCAAGATCTTTAAAATAATTAGATCGTTGGAAGGCAGTTGAATTTAGAAACTTTTTGCTTTATTTTGGACCATCATCTCTAAAAGGTATTTTATCAGAACATGTGTGGAATCATTTTATGTCCTTGCACATTTCCATTCGTATATTAGTTTCAACTGATTTAAGCTGTAATCCTGACTTTCTAAAGTATGCTAAACATTTGTTAAATTATTTTGTTAATAAATTTGGAGAAATATATGGTCAAGAGTATATAAATCACAATGTTTATAACTTAATTCATTTGGTTAAAGACGTACAAAGATTTGGACCGTTAGATAACTTTAGTTGTTTTTGTTTTGAGAATTACATGTCACAAATAAAAAAACAGTTAAAAACTAGTAATCACCCACTGCAGCAATTCATTAATAGGTATTATGAGTTTGCAACTCATTGCAATATAGAATGCAACAAAAGTCAGGATGTTTATAATTGATCCAATTTATTAAGTGTAAAAATGGTAGAAAATGAAACTATTAATTTTTTTTTTAATCTGATAACATATTTTTTGAATGTAAACTATTTAATACTTTAAAAAGTGTATACCAAACTCCATGTGACTCACTAAAGTTAAACTGTGGATTGATCTTCTGGGCGTCCATCGCATCCGAGCGTCCGTATACGGACGCCCTGAATCGATTTCTTTGAAACTCGTCGCATTTTAATATACTGACTGCCATAAGACTGTACGCAAAATTTGATTTTGACGCCATGAAGATAGCACCGCGAACGCTGGACGTATATAAATGTATATCGTAGTTCAGTTGCTTTGCCGCTGCGAGCACTCGCGTTATATACGTTGTGTATATTTTGCTTCGACTTTACTGATTGGTGAGCGTCCGTTAATTTTAGAATTGTTTCAGACTGGGAGAATTTAAATGCACCAGACATGTTAATTTGGCACCATCGCATTTTAGTTTCAAGTTAAGATGAGAAGTGCGCGCAGTGGTTTTTCAAAGGACTATGTAAGTATAGTTTTACTTGTGGTATTGTTTGATTCTACTTCTTGAGTAGTAATTTTAATGCCTTGATTATAACGATGCATAGCTGTAAGCCTATGACTACGGGTTTCTTTAAACAAACAACTTTTTTTGTCTTAAACTACAACAGTAATATTTATTTGCAAGTTCTTTAAATGACTAACAACACATATTGTGCTTTATTTTAAAACTTGTTAGTTTATATTCAGTTTTTCTATATTTCATATCATTATATTTTTTCTCGCCTTTACAGTGGATTTAATTAAAACATTGTATCGAAAACAGTTAGTTTTTAGGATTATAATGTTAGTGCCACAATTGCTATAACGTATAAACTTATGAATTGTACCATAGTAGTACAGGGTAATTTGACGATAGAGTAATATTTATGAAACAAGTGTGTTATGAAGCAAATAAGTCTCGATTATGTATGATACACAAGCGTATTATACATGTGAGTTATAAATTATAAGTCACTATTGAGTTATGAGCTATCTAACTCATTTAAAATGACCATAGTTATGCTGTTATAATGATGAGGTGTTATAATGATAAAGTTCATTATCTCAATTACTTGGAGAAAACTTTTTTTTTCAATGATTTTTAACAATTTTTAAAAGCATCTTTTTTTTGTTTTCTTGTGTGATGTTTTTCATCGGTACTCCCTGTTTATTTTTAACTAAAATTGTAGGTTTATTTAATATCTTCACATTTTCTTCCAACAAAGTAGGCTAAAAGTGCTCTATTTTGAACAAATGCCCTCGGTCATAGAAACGTGGAGTTTTCATCCAATCAGGACAGTTTACTAGCGATAAAATGTTTTTTACATCGATAAAAGCACTAGTGCTACTAGTGTTTTTATGGAAAAATGAACAGTTTTCTTATTACTAGTCACTGTCAGACTGACACAATGAATTTTTCTGGCATTTGTCCAGCCAAATTTAACTTGACCTCATATTTCCTCTGATAAATTTGAGGTCTTGTTATATTACATATGAGAAAACGCAATTTTTAGACTCATCATTTAAACCCAAAAAAATAGTTATTGATGCAACAAGTGCAAAAACATACTTTTTGCATGGGTTGCATATCAAATTTTTTATAAAATCGACTTTTTTTATGACAAAAGCACCACAAATAAAGTGCACAAACCTGCAGGTAGGAGCAATTCCTGTCTATACAGGCTTTTCATATTTTAAAATTAACAACTATTGTGCTTTTGTCATTAAACAAGTCGATTTTATAAAAAAGGTTATATGTAACACTGCAAAAAGTCCAGTTTTTGCACTTAAGTGTAGATAAACTGGACCTTTGGTCTTGTTTAACAATTTTCACGTTGCGTGCAAAAAAGATGTACTTTTTGCACTTGACTGAAAATTGTGTTTCCTTCAAAAACCGTAGCAATTTCAGCCTTTATTTTTGGAAGCAAATGTCAAATAAGCAAATAAGCCTATAATTTTGGTTAAAAGTATACAGGGTGGTTATTAAAAAAAATTACGAGGTTAAAAAATTGATGAAGTTTTAAATATTATTTCGGACGCCTTGAATAAATTAAATTATTTTCCACAAATTTTTTCACCTTCAAAAAATCTTTCAACCGTCCTTTGGTTTAAATTTATTTTTTAATTTGTTTCAATACACTGAATGACAAAACGTTGTGTGGGAAACGGCGTTCTATTTAATTTTGGGTTTCATATTTGTTGTAGTACGCATCTACGACTGTGAATTCTACTCCAAAAAAACAAAGGTGGTTTTGCAATAAAATGCCATCTCCACCAGCTCAAGATGAAGGTTCTACTGAGACCCCTATTATTATTCGAGATGTCATCATAAAACTTCCAAGACTGCATGTAAGTGACGATTTATTATAGCTTGAAATTACTATAAATGTGTGTACTCGTATATTTGTTTAGTGCATTGTCTCACAAACGCTTCTTTTTTAAATTTTGATTTTGATTAAAGTAGATTGAAACAATTTTTTTCTAAAGTTAACAACAAAAAATTTAAACGTTAAGAAGCACCTTCTATAGGTAACTTGTACCCTGTATTCAGAGTACTGATCTCAGACAAATTAGATGATTCGCTTCGCTCATCCTCCAAACGTTATCATCGATAATTAGCTTACTTACTGTTCTTGATACTTACTTACCATAAAGTTCCTTTTTTGCACTAAAGTCGTTTTTGCACTTGTGCAATAAACTCTTTCTTGCACTATGTTATAATTTTCGGGCTTTTGTCATCAAACAAGTCGATTTTATAAAAAAAATGTTTATGTAACACATGCAAAAAGTTGCACTTAAGTGTTGTTAAACTCGATCTTCGGTCCTGTCTAACAATTTTCACGTAGAGAATGAAGATTGTATTTTCTCTAAAAATCGTAGCAAGTTGCACAAGCACTTTAGCACATTGACTTTTTGTTATATTTTTATTCAAGTTACTGTTTTTATTAATACTCGTGATTTAGAAACTTTTTACTTTTTATAATTTTCTCTAAAACCAGTGGTTTGCTTGCTAAGAATAAAATTGTTTGTTTACCGTTGTCAAAATGATTATTTAAAATTGAAACAATTTTTGAAAATTTAATCTTGATACGGATTACTAGCTTAATACAGGTATACAATCTTTTTCGTAAAAAAGTGTAATTTCTGCAAGCATACTAATGATTTTCAAAACAAAAAGTTTCTGTAATTAAATGTTTTGCATAAGAAAAATAGGAGAAATTTTTATTTAAACCTTCTCTAAAATGACTAAGAGAACACTCTGTTACAATAATTTACCATATTTAAAGAAAACCCTGTATATTGTTTCTTACGAAATTATTAGCCCACACATAGTAAGTCTGTTTTCAGATTACTTACTAAATTGTTTAATAAAGTGTTTTTTAAACTAGTTTCTAATTTTAGGAACCAAAGGCCACTTGCCAATTTCCCGAATTAGATGTCGATGATCGATATAAGTTGAGCAAGATCAGTGATTCCGACTTGGACATCAATAACAAAATAGCACATTCTGTCGTGACACATACATCATTAAAAGATCCTCTTTTTAAAAAAACGGATGCGCTTAACACAACTTGTTCTTTTTCCGAGTTCGAACAGAGTATGTCTGATGTCGACTACAACATTTGCGATCTAAATTTTGAGCTGATGAAAATGAGTGATTCCAATTTGCACGACAGTAACAAACTTGCAGTTTCTGCAGCCACAGATACACCGTTAGATCATTCTCTTTTGGGAAAAACGGATGCTCATAACACAACTTGCCCATTTTCCGAGTTAGAACAGAGTAAGTCTGATGGTGCCTATAACGTTTGCGACCTAAATTATGCGCTAAGAAAAATAAGTGATTCCAATTTGAACGACAATAACACAATTGCACTGCCTTCAGCAAGAGATACGCCGTTACAAGATCGATCCTCTTTTTTACCAACTGTTTAGGCTTTTTTTCATCAAAATTACTATGGCGTCACAGAAAAAAATGCCTTGGACCTGCTGCCAAAAATCACCAATCTGAAAGCCAAAATCTTTTATTACTAGATTTACGAGTAGATCAAAAATTAAGGGATACAGTATTTCAAAAAATGAGGGCAGATACCATTTCAGATGTCGCAAAAAGAGATTCCTTAATTTGCGCTTTTGGTGCGAGATATATAAAATCCCATAGAGAAAAGCACTTTATTGCAGTTACTTCACGTAAAATGCGTAAACTTGCTAGGCTGCTCATAGAGTTGAGAAAGTTGGACAAAAGTATTCATTCTCTTGATGCTTTAAAGCCTCAGTACTTTGACCTATTAGTATCAGCAACCAAAATTGTTGCTAAATATGACGCGTCCAAGATAAATATGAGTCACCGACGTATGCCGTAAATATGGGAACAACTTTAAAACAATGTGCAGATATTGCGATAATCTATGCTTTAAAAAGAAAATCTGTATCATACTCCATACCATCTGCTGAAGCTGAAGCAGATCTCAAAACTTTGATTCAGATAATACAGGCCCAATGGCAATATGAAGTATCCAGTCAGGCTGTAACTGACTTAAATTTAAAAAAGTGGAACAAAGTTACAATTGTTCCGCTTGCTAATGACTGAAAGCTTCTTAAGGAGTATCTTATTTCTAAAGCAATATGGTCCATAACTGCACTGAAAAATTCTAATTCGACCAAAAATGACTATATAGTTCTAATGGAAACGATTTATTGTCGTTTGATTTTGCTCAACCGCCGACGTCCTGGAGAACTGCAAAGATTGTTATTGGATACATATGTAAATGCTGATACAAATAACTCAAACTATGAAGAATTCTCCGATGTGATTACTCCCTCTGAGAAGCTACTAGTTAAATTATTTAAAAGAATCGTGATAAGGGGAAAGCGGGGTAGAGGTGTACCCGTACTATTTAGCTCAGATATCCAGGAACACTTAAAAATACTATTAGAACACCGGGATCGGTTTTTTAAAAAACATAATTTATACCTTTTTGGTAATCCCAATACATCTGAAACAATATGTGGATACAAAGTTTTAAGCAAATATGCTCAAAATAGTGGGGCAAAAAATCCCGGAGCTATTACTTCCACAAAATTGCGAAAACACCTTGCCACACTTTCTCAAGTGCTTGCCATGTCGGATAATGATATGGAACAACTTGCTGGTTTTATGGGTCATACTCTAGGAGTACACAAGGGAAGTTATCGATTACCAAATGATTTGTACCAAACAGCAAAAATATCAAAACTTCTTCTACTCATGGAGCAGGGAAAAGCGGCTGAATTCAAAGGAAAAGCTTTAACTGACATAGAACTTGACTTGGAAGAAGACTTAATGGCGACCCAAGACACGTGGGGATGAAGGTACGTCGGCTCGTATTAATCTTTATCCCGAACTTTCATCTGAACAACCGTCAGACTTAGATGTTCCTAAAGTTAGTAATAAAAAAAGTGCAACAAGAAACATAAAAACTAAGTGGACAGAAGAACAAAAAAAAGTAGTAAAAGAATATTTTCGTAAAAATATTGATAAAAAAGTTCCTCCCAAACAACGCGAATGTTCTGAATTAAAAGAGAAGTATCCAAGTTTATTAGAAAACAAAGATTGAAAGATGGAACCTGTCAAGCGGTTTTTTAAAAGGACGCCCGTGAAATAGCAGTTTAGATATATACGGCTGAGGACGCTCTAAAGCACATTTTTATGTGGACGCCCAGATGATGGTAGGATGTAAATATATATATATAATATTTATTTTAAAGTACATAGTACTGTAAAAAGGGCTATCGGCCGCGTGGCCTTTCTGCCCATGACGATATATTAAGCCCTTAACATTGATTACAATTTTTGTCTTTTATTTTTCTTTTTACACTATAAAAGTAGGAGATAGTTAATTATTATTATCAAGTTCTGTAAATATTTTGCTCGCTACTTAAATTAGTTAGGTGTTAGGTTTAACTTATTTTGTTACTTAAGTCCTACTTGCTTATAGCTTTGTAAAAATATTGTAAAAAATTAGTTAGAATATAAGGACTCTCTTGATTTAATTAAAAATCAAATTTGTTTTATGCATATAGCTACAATAGTGGTCGACTTTTTAGGTAAATCTTAAAAACGCAAACCCATTGGAGCCTACCGTTCCGTAAAAGGAACAGTTTAATTTACAGTTTTCTATAAAATACCTACATAATTTTCGAATCGATGGCGCATCTTATACGCGATGAGAAGCATAATTGACGGTGGATTTATACTGTTTAGATCCACGTGAGCAATTTTAGAATTATTCACACCGGTTCTATTTCTGTGCATTTGTTTCTGTTAGTGAATCATGGATCCTTGCTCGTAAGTATTAAGTTTTATTCGTGATATTTTCAATTAACTTCTTTTTCTGTTTTTAATAACGTTAACCTTGACCTTATGAAACATAATCCTAAGCTAATTTGTTATTTCACCATGTCTACACACGTGCTAAATATGATGTTCCGTTAAAAGAACAGTAGGACAATATACTCTGTTTCGGCAACTAGTGTTGTTTACATTTTTGTTTGTTTCAGATCTAAATATAATTTACACAGACCTCTAAAACTGCACGAATTGCTTGAGGAATTAGAAAACTTTGATCTCGACTCCCCTGCACCAGACAGTATTACAATCTTGCCGCCGGAAAATGCCAATGAAGAGCTCACAGACGAGGACTCTGGCGATGAAAATTTTGTAACTCCCAATAACCTTCCAGGAAGCCAATTACGTGCAGAGGCAAATTTGTCATATGACGGTGAAAGTCAACAAGATGAAGAACAGTGAGATTCTGATGACGAGATACCGCTAAGTTCCTTTGCAACCAAGAAGAAAAAACTGTCAATCAAAAGTAAGTCCGATGTGGAATTGACCAACACCTTTCCTAATTGGTTGGACGTATGTGGCCCAAAAGTCGAAAAATCTCCTTCAGAACTCTTCATGTATTTTTTTGATAAGGATATAGTTCAAATGCTGATAAATTATACAAATATATACGCAGCCCAAAAAAATCAGACCTCTACTGTCGCTGATGAAGAATTTTACTGCTTTCTTGGGGTTCTCATTCTGAGCGGATACGCCGTTGTAAACCGTCGCAAAATGTACTGGCAAAATCGCCCAGATGCAAATAATCCCTTGGTTTGTGAATCTATTTCTCGGGATCGGTTTCAATAAATAATGTCTAATCTTCACTGCAACGACAATACGCAGCTTTCAAAGGATGAAAAGTTCTCGAAGATGAGGCCATTGTTTGATGGCTGGAATCAGCGTTTTAGATTGTTTGCACCCGAAGAAGACAATCATAGTGTCGATGAAGCCATGGTGCCATATTATGGTCGCCATGGCTGCAAACAATTTATACGCGGCAAACCGATACGTTGGGGCTATAAGTTTTGGGCTGGCAAAACTAGGCTGGGATATATTGTATGGTTTAATCCGTATCAAGGTTCCACAGCTCCACTTCACGAAAAATATAAGGATCAGGGATTAGGAGCCAGTGTTATTCTACAATATGTTGATGTACTAACCTCTGAAACCTATCGTCCCTATCATATATTTTGCGACAACTTTTTTACATCGTATTCGTTACTTGAAGTACTAAAAGATAGAGGGATCAAATGTACGGGAACTATAAGGGAAAATAGGATTCCCTCTGACCCCCTGGAGAGTTCAAAAACTTTGAAGAAGAAAAGCAGGGGAACATTTTGCCACAAATTAGGGAATGAAACCATACTATTATGTAAATGGAATGATAATAATGTCGCAAACATCGCAACGAATTTTCTTTCGGTTTCCCCAGTAAATAAAGTAAAGAGATATTCAAGAGCCGAGAAGAAACATGTAAATGTTGATCAACCTTATCTTATTCAAATGTACAACCAAAATATGGGGGGAGTTGACAGATCAGACCAAAATATCAGCCTGAACAGAATCTCCATTAGGGGAAAAAAATGGTATTTTCCCCTATTTTGCCATTGCATTGATATGGCTATACAGAATGCATGGCAACTTCACCGTATAAATCTAGGAAAGTTGGACCAATTGGCATTTAGAAGAAGCATAGCGACGAACCTACTAGAAACTTATAAGAAGAGTTCTAGAAGGGGCCCGTCAAGACCATCACAAAGTGAACATGAATTTTCCAGATTCGATAGACTAGACCATCTGGTGGAATATCAAAATAAGCAAACCAGATGTCGTATTTGTCACAAGAATTCATTTTTCAGATGTAAAAAATGTTCCGTTGGACTACATCCTAAGGATTGTTTCATTTTGTACCATACTTTATAATTTTATGTAATATATGATCAGTAATCCGATAACAGCGTATTGTCCTACTGTTCCTTTAAAAGAACTTCAGTTTTAGAAAAAACTTGACAACCAAAAAAAAATCTGATGTTTTTTAGAGGTTTAGAGTGTTAAAATAGCCCTATTTAATAAATAAAACCATTGGTTTCCCAAAAAAAATAGTTTTAGGTTTATCTGGGTTAATAGTTATATTAAAAAAAAGTCTTTTACAGAACGAAGTCGGCAGTATGCAGTGGTTGCGTTTATTCTGGAGTCAACAGATTCGACAGAGACTTGTAATGAAGTTCCCATTACATGGGTTTCAGAGGACAAAAAAAACCTGCAAATGGCCTAAAGATGAGAACGCTATAAATATTTATATTAATAAATTCTACCATGCGCAAGAGGATTGGTTAGAATTTCCAATAAAATTTTTAGGTCAATTTGGTATGTATTAATATAAACGTTTTTTCTGTTTAATGAAGATTCATTGAAAGAGGCAGAACATTTTGTAAATTATAATTCATCTACGGATGATGAGTCCACCAGAGAAAAGGGATTTAGGTTTCGTTTTTTTTTCGTTTTTTCAACGTTTTTTCAGCCCTTGTGGATTGTGGACATTGTGGAAATTAACAACGTATTTAAAAAATCAAAAGGTTTGGTCACTTTGGTTTTGTTTTTTAGTTATATATATGTAAATGATTCGATTTCAGTTGGTACACTTCCACTCCCTCCCGGTTTATCTCCAAGACAGGATTTAGACGTGGTATCCTACTCAAACGACATCATTAAACTTTTTTGCCCAGACGAAAATAAAGTATTATTGCAGTCAACAACACTGCCCGAAAATAATTCCCGGACAGGCAAAGATAATTCCGACTTTGAAATATTAGATTTAGATGAATCAATAGTTGCGGAAGATACTCTGACTGCAGACAATGACTACAATACTAACATGAGTTACGAAGTTTTAAAAAATACAAATATTGCACAAGAACTGACCAACCAGGATAAAAGTGGTAAATGTATAACTGTATTGTTATAAAAAGACGCTGTGAGACTGATGTTGTCCAGGATTTTTTCGGACGGTTTGGGAACGCTTCTTCCATGGACAGGTGCTCAAAACAATTTTAAGGTGGCAGGACTGAATATAACAAATATAATACAAGGTAATGATGTTTACCATAAATAAATAGGTATTATGGTTTATTTAATAGGTTATAAACTCTTTCTGCAGCTGGAATATAGAAATGTGATTATAACGATACTACTGCATTAGTGTTTTTTTTTAAAGCACAAATGTGGTAAAATTTGTAGCTTTAATAAATATTTTGTCATTTACAATGACCATCAATTTTGAAAACACGCTGGAAAAAATATTGTAGGTGACTAGTAAGATATTGTTTTACAAAAGATAAAGTTAATCGCTTTCCTTGTTTTTTGGAGGTCTTTTAAACAATTTTTTTTTCAGCTGCTGTTAGAGAGGCCCATTACATTACCGAGTTTGAATTTAAAGTGTTTGTCTCCGAGTGGCTGAGACATTCTCGCCAAAGGCAAGAAAGGGTCATGAAACGAAACTAAGAATTACTAATTAAAATTGTATTTTAGTATTAATGTATTTATTGTTTTTTTTTTAAATTACTTATTTGTTTTTTTTATTTGATTTTAGTATAAATATATTTTTATTTATAATAAGACTTTAAAAATACTATGTGCAATGTGCAGCTATCAGGGAAATAAAAAATAAATTTAAAATCCCCCCCGTATATTAACCCTGTACAAAAAGTCTCACATGCGACACCCATAAGAGGATCTTCTTTTGACACTCCTGAGTTACCTAAATAACATTTAGGAGAAATCCTTCGGATACTTATTTGCGACTCAAGTGTACCATGGGTATGTCTAAATAAAGTTCTGTATGCGATTCCGATAAGACGCTTTTGCAAGGCATGGTCAAATTCATCATAAAAGTCGCCTGGATGACTATGAGCGAGACCTTGTGGCGGACATTCGGATAGCTGAGGGAGTGGTTCGAAGAGCAACATACGCATCTTTTTGTGATTCGCAATGTCGCGTTGTGATCGTTTTAGGCATTGTATGGGACTTACATTGTTTACTGGGTAGACATTTTTACTTTAGGGGTTTATCTCGGGACTCCGGAGGAGGAAAAACGGGCTGCTAATCATCAAGAAATTCGGCTGTTTCAGCATTTGGGCGTAATTCCGGCAAGGGGCGAAGTAACGTACGTGTCCAGTTGTCAATTGCGGTCGAGAAATGAAAGACTCGACCGACAGAGGAAGGAAATTAGGGTGGAATTTTCGATGTCCTGCCAAACAAAGGCTTGAACCTACGAAAAACACGTTTCTGGATAGTGCACGATTGTCGGAGATGGGCGCCGACAAGATAGTGAAACTTGTTTATTGTTGGTTGACGGGGCAACCAGTCGTAGCGGCCGTGGAAAACGTCCATGTTTCCAAAGACACTGCAGTAGCGTGGTACCAGTACTGCAGAGATGTGGTCAGAAAAGTTGCGTGGCATGACTTTCGTCAGTTAGGGGGCGATCAAGATATTGTGAAGGTGGATGAGACTCACCTCTTCAAGTCTAAATACAACGTTTGACGGGCAACAATGTGGAACCACCACTGGGTCTTCGGTGGAATCTCGAGGACCACCAAAAAAAGGTTTGCCGTTTTGGTGGAAAATCGTACTCGAGACACTCTTATTCCGATAATGCAAGACTTCATTGATGTGAATAGCTTCATATGTTCCGACGAATGGAGGGCATATCGGATTTGTGGTGAAGCTTATGGACATGGGACAGTAAACCATTCGGTGGAGTTCGTCAGACCAGCAAGACCATTGAATCCTCTTTGGGTGGCCGAAGGGCGGTTCAGTGATGAATGCTTGGATGATTTCACCGGACCAGCACCAGGTCCTAATTTAGTACCTCTTCGATATAACACGCAGAATATCAAAAGGGCATAGAGAGGGCTAAAAAACTACTTGGGAGTCTGCACGAGTATCATCCATGCACACGCTTACATTGGAGAGTGGATGTATCGTCAGAACATTTTGGGGGACATTCAATCGCTGACGGGAAGATTTATGAGGTTTTGTCAGGATATAAAAAGGGCGTATCCTGGAATTGGCAAAATTTCTATAGCGGCTGAACTCCAAAATTGTCAGTGTCATGAATGTGAACCGTAACATTCATTCAAATTCAACTTCATCGAACGTCAGGGACTTCGAGAGTGTGGATTTCATCGACATCGTGGGACGATTCGTCGATTTTCCATCCAGGACAACGTGGGACGATTCGTCGATTTTCTTTAGTGATAGGGAAGTGTTAGTGAAGTGCGTGTAGAATCGTTTTTTCATTGTATTTTCAGGGCGTCCGTTTCTCAGCCGTCAGTGAAAATAGTGAAACCGGGAAATGAACAAGGCCTGTCCGAATTTAGTGCCGCGTAAGTCGCGTCGGGAAGTGTTCGGGAAGTGGTGGACAATACGTGTCCCTTTTTCCCCCACACCGCCTTATTTTTCCTTAACCGAATCTCCAAATTCCAAGCCACCTAAACGGGGAAATCGTCTGGTTGAAAGTTGTTAAAAGTAAAGTTAATTAAATACGGGCCACTCTCTGACCCAAATTGCACGAATGAAACTTGGTCCAGTTCGTCCATTTGTTTTTGAGTAAACCTAAGGTTTGTTGGTTACACCAAATTTCAAAATTTTAAGTAGAAAACTGTGGAAATTATCCGGTTTTCCACGAGATACTTTTCGATAAAAAATGAAAAAATTCTTACAAGTTATTGACAATTTCAATTTATTTACTATGTTTTCCAGTTTAACTAAACTTACACGAATAGAAGCTTTGTGCATTCGATTTTTTAACAATTTAAAAAAGAAAAGAATAAACAAGTCACTAACTTTTGGACCCTTGACTGTGTCTGAACTAGAAATTGCTAATTCAATTTTAATAAAACTAGTTCAATTAGAATGCTTTAATGATGAGCTTCACTTACTAAATAAAGGAATTTTGTTAAACAAAAAACACAAATTATCTTCTTTAGCCCCATTTGCTGATGATAAAGGGGTGCTAAGAGTAGGAGGTCGACTGCGCAATACATATTTATCCTATAATGTGAAGCATCCTGTCTTATTACCGTCAGGTCATATCTTTACCTTAAGTTGCTTTTTCGACATGAACATAATATTACGATGCATGCTGGTCCTCAACTTCTATTAGCTGCAGTGCGTCAATTTTATTGGCCAATTGGTGGTAGAAATATGTCAAAAGAGATTGTAAAAGAGTGTGTTCCACTCCATGCATTTCACCAATGTCAAATTTGCCTGACAATAGACTTAAACCTAATTTTCCATTTATGACAACCGGTATAGACTATGCAGGACCTTTCTTTATTTTGAATGTACCTGGAAGAGGTTCTAAATTGGTCAAATGTTATTTGGCAGTATTTGTGTGCTTTTGCACCAAAGCCGTTCATTTCGAAATCATTACTAATTTGACTACTGAAAGTTTTCTTGACTGTTTAAAGCGATTTACGTCCAGAAGAGGTATTCCTGAACGTATTTATTCAGATAACGGTTCCACCTTTGTTGGTGCTAGTCATGAGTTACGTGACTTGGGTCAGTTTTTGCATAAGCACAGGGATTGTATCATTGATTGTACTAGTGATCAAAAAATTCAATGGGTTTTTATACCACCATACTCTCCTAATTTTGGGGGATTGTGGGAGGCAGCTGTCAAAAGCAGCAAGCATCACACAAAGAGAGTACTTATCAATAACAATGCTACATATGAAGAATTTAATACTCTTATTATCCAAGTTGAAGGTATACTGAACTCAAGACTTCTGTTTGCACTTTCTAATGATCCTAACGATCTCATTCCAATTACACCCTCTCACTTCCTTATTGGACGCCCTATAAATTTTCTTCTTGAACCTAACCTGCAAGAAAATAAGTCCAACCGTTTGCCCAGGCTTCAACATCTACAAAAACTGTGTCAACAATTTTGGTCACAATTCACCAAACAATATATTTACACGCTTCACCACCAGTATAAATGGAAAGAAGCTCCTACCAAGGCTGAGGTAGGCAGATTAGTTTTAATACGCAACGACAATTTTCCGCCATATAAATGGAATATGGGTCGGATATTAAAATTAATTCCTGGACGACATGGGATTTGCCGCGTTGCAGAAATCAAGACAGCTCATGGTATAACTACCAGACCTATTAGACATTTGTGTCCCCTACCCCTACAAGAAGACATTAACAATTAGTGAATCAACAGTGTTATTGGTTACTAGTGCCTTGTACATATTTGTATCGCGTTACATTACATTACATTAGGTCGTTTAATATATAATTCATACTTGTTACTCTTGTATGATTACCTTTTAATTGAAGGTTCCCTTCAATGAGGGGAGTTATGTTTATAAAACTTTGTTAAGTTCCTCCTGTGGCAGGTTAGATCCATTAGAATTGTAAAGTAGGTAGAAATTGGATATAACCTATACGAGACCACTTTAATTTTTCGCGCCTCTTTTTGTTGGATTAGTAATAATATAACCTCATATTTTTATGGTTCTATTGCAAGAATAGCAAGACCTCAATTCAAGTTTTCATATTGTTAACTATTTAAAACAATCTAATATGAATAAAACAAGTTAAAATACAGTCCACTGAACAATGTTTATTAATGAGTCAGCGATTACAATTACGAACAGATTTAATTTTAGTATTAGCCACAAAAAAATTTGGTTTTTAAGTGAATTCAGTTATTACTAATACTAAAATTAAATTATTTTTTTTATAAACTTCTTCGGTCATAAGCATTGATTCTATTCTTAGTACTAATATTAATACTATTACTAAAATTAAATTTTGTTTTACAGACTAGGCTTAAGTCCCTTCCATTTCATCAAATTTATGTAGTACCTACTTTAGAAAGACATTGTATAATACATATTAACTCAATGTTGAGCAATGCCGTTTACTTAAGTGCATAATGATAATTATTAAACATAAAACAATAATGAAAACTGCATTGGTTTTCATTTGAATGTTAATTTAAATAAAATATATTGATTTTATACCTAACCTAAC
The DNA here is from genome assembly GCF_016097725.1 of Ips typographus. Taxonomy (NCBI): domain Eukaryota; kingdom Metazoa; phylum Arthropoda; class Insecta; order Coleoptera; family Curculionidae; genus Ips; species Ips typographus. The sequence continues at coordinate 221,881 of NC_138432.1, forward strand.
CTAACCTAACCTGACCTTGAACCTTGCTTTTTTTATTCACTGTTCTAATGAAAGTAGTTGAACTCATTGCACACAATTTTACTCTACAACTTGATTGATATGTTACAATCTTCTTAGTGGGTAATTTGTTCTTCGCTTAGGTCAATTTCTTCATAAAAGTTGTATTTTCTCATCCATATGGAAAAGTAGTGAAGTATTCAGCATATACAGGATACAGATCTGTGAAATAGGCCCAATTTGTTAGTTGAACCACCCTTAAAAAATTGTCAGACTAGACCAATGTTTAGTAATGTATACAAGTGATGCATCAGCAGAGATTATTTAGGTTAGGTATGAAATTGCCTAATTGTCATTGTAATCTTACCTGGTCTAGCAGGCGTTGTGTGCATTATGACCATTGAAAAATATACATTTACTTGAATTTAGTGTATAATCTTCACCAATTATTAAGCCCGGTTCAGAGTTCCGCAACAGTATGAGGTATCAGGTACCGATAAGCAGTAGGTAGATTAAACTATCGGTAAGTAATACATCCATTCATAGTGTTCCACAAGAGGTATGAGGTAAAATGTATGCAGCAAGAAATTAATTAATTTCATTTCATACCGGTACCGCTACCTAATCGTAAACGATCGGGAATGACCGACTGCTTTCGGACACTTTTAAATGTCATTTTTGATCAGCTGTGCACGGTGTTGCCGTGGTCTAATTTTATATTTATCTGTCAACTTGTCAACCCTCGTCCCATCGTCCCTCACCCTTCGATGGTACGATGGTCTTACCATTTTACTAATCTAATTGCTATTTCTTTGTGTTTTCAATTTCAATATGTCTTACGACCAAGAACATATGTTAGTCGACCTGATTCAACATTACCCATTTTTGTACGACAAAAGTCTGAAAGAATACAAGGATGTGGGTAGGAAAGATTTGGCCTGGAAAGCCATATCAGCCGCCATGGCGATTACAGGTATGTGACTAGATAGTTTTAAGAGAGATGTGACCATACAGTACGGTTTATTTTTTCAGTGAGTGATGCTCAAAGGATATGGAAGAATTTGAGAGACCGGTATAGCAAAGAAAGGAAAACTATTGTTTGTTGTCCATCCGGTTCAGGAGCTCCACCACCTGAAAGTATTTGGCCCTTATATCGGTACATGAGCTTTATGGCAAAGCACATGCTAAGCAGGAAATATGTGATAAATGATTTATTGAAGTCCTACAACCATATCTTTATATGTATTGGTTTTAGGCGAACATCAAACCTTAGTCAGGTGGCTTTTCAAGACAGCATTAGTCGACCCAGCTCTGTGGCTTCTAACATAAGCCAATCATCAACTACTCTTTCATCTCAACTGATGTCTCCGAGAGATATGCAGAGTCCGACTCAGAGAGTCTTTGATACATACTCGGAAATTACTTCACCAAGGGATATAGTGAGCATTGAAGCAGTTCAGGAGGACATTGAGGAGAGTGAAGAAGATGTTCCACAACCAGCGAAGCAACAAAAGGTTGACAAACCCAACCCAGCTGTTGCCGCTGTTGGTCAATACTCCACTCCTAGTACCTCAAAGGTTCAGCAACAAAAACCACAAAAGACTACCACCACAGGTCCCCAAGTAGAAAAAACCCTGAACATGCAGCAGAGCTACCTAGTGGAGAAGCAGCAACCATCAAAAAATCTTGCTTTTGGTCAGTACATTGGATTAACTCTAGATGACATGCCAGCCGAGGAACAAAACTTTAAAAAACTAAAAATGGTGGAAATTTTACACAAACCATATAAACAATAATGTTTTGTTTTGATGTTTTTATAAATACAGTAATATTTAGAACAAACTCTATTGTTTTCTTTTTAAATATTGTAACATTCTAAATACCAAATAGTGCTGCACTAGTGCTAAGACTAAGTGAAATGCTGTTTGTTCCAGAACGAAAAATAAACTTGTTTTCAATTGGGAAAGTGCTAGATAAAGGAATGACAATGATTTCAGATAGTGAAAAATGTGACATTGTAGACCGAAATGGGTTTGCTCAGGCAACTGCAAAGAGAAATGGTAAGCTGTTTTCAATGAATTTTAAATTTAATTCTACAGACTTTCCACAAGTTGATGTTTGTAACGTAGTTGAAAGTATAGATATATGGCATAAAAAAATGACGCAGTTGAATTTTAGTGGGCTTTCACACCAAAGTTGCATGCGACGTGCGACGTGCTGCCTGAAAGCAGGAAGCATGCCACTTATTTTAAAACCTATATAAATTAATGGTCGGTTTCATACCGGAGTGAAGTTGCTGGAATATATTTTTCTACAGGTAAGTTTATTTAATTAATAAGAAAAATATAATAATAAGTGGTTTGCGTATTTATATACAAACATTGTTTTGCCATGGCAATGCATTTTCAGGTCTAGCAAAATATGCGCATAACCTATCTCGTAATTCACTAGCCGTTGTTGGTTGTCGTCCGTGAAGCTCTAGTTGTAGGCTCGGCATGGCATTGTATTTAGCAACAACATCTTTTTCGAAAACCTGCCATCGTGTTTTCGAATAAAGTTATGCAGAACACAAGCAGCTTTGACAATATGGCCAACTTTTTCTGGTTTACAGTCAATTTGTTTCAAATATTCTAAATTTTGAAACTAACATACCAAATGCACACTCAACACTTTTTCTAGCCCTCGAAAGTCGGTAGTTGAATATTCTTTTATCGTTGGTTAGGGTCCTTCTGGGGTATGGTCGCATAATATTTTAATTAAGCGGGAATGCTTCATCTCCTACAAAGAACATGGGAAAGGTGGAACTGTTCCCATCATTTGGTAAGACATCAGGATGCGGAATGCTCAGCCTAGTTTCGGTAAGAGCATTAAGAAAACCGGATGATTTAATAACACGACCATCACTATTCCTCCCATAGCCACCAACACTTATAAAAGTGAATATACCATCTGCGTCTGCACTTGCCAATAAAACTAATGAAAAATATCCTTTATAGTTATAGTATGCTGAACCTGACTTTTCAGGGCACTTAATTCTTATGTGCTGGCCATCTATAGAGCCCAAGCAATTAGGCATATTCCATAACTCATAATATCTATCAGAAATCTCTTTCCATTGCTCATTTGTAGGTAATGCCATATATTGCGGTTGTAAGACTACCCATAATTTCTCAGCAGTATCAGCAATAATGCTACTTATTGTTGAAATTCCTCGATAGATGATCAAAGTGAAGTGCTGTAAACGACATACCGGTTGCTAGAAACCTGAAAAAGAACCAAAAATTATTTTTAAACAATATTAGTTCATAAATAAAAAAAATATATTACAGTTTCCGTAAACAGAGAGAGGTCCAAGAATTTTGTATTAGTATTAATAATTATTAGAACAACATACGAGATCATAACTCACCGAAACCCTTTTTATTATTTTAGCATCGGAATGCAAGAAAAAGTGGAAAATACTTCGCGGGTGTTTTACACGATATTTAAAACAACGTTCCGGAAAAAGTGGAGATTCAGCAAAATCAATAAAGAAATATTATTTATGGGACGTTATGCAATTCATTCTTCCTTTCACCAAATCACGACCACAATCAGGAAATTTACCTTTCAAAAACAATGAAGATGAAATGTTCGACACTGCTCAGTGTACTATAGACAATGATGATATTGACTCAATAGCTACCTGTTTTGAAGAACCCGCTCCTGATGAACATCTGGAACCAAACTTACTAGATGCTAGTAATTTTTTACATACACCGTCACGTACATTGAGCAAAAAGGAAGCAACCAAAACCTCCAGAAGATGAAATGGAGCAAGCTGTCATCAAATATCTTTCTCAAAAAAGTGCGCCACAACCTGAAAATCCAGATTTAGATTTCTTTAAAAGCATTCTGCCCGATGTTGCGACTTTAAACGCATCGGAAAAACGGATGTTTAAGGTAAAAGTACTTCAGATATTAGACGATATGCTGCAAAAAAAGACATGTGCTGCAACTCCTTTCAACAGACAGGATAGTGATTCTCCATGTACTTCTGACGGTTTGGCATCAAACACCTTGCAAATATATAACAATCACCCTGGCAATTTTACCCCAAATCCATTTGATGAAAGCATGCTTGTTAACGAAGGAAACTATCCAATAAATTATCAGCTTGAATATGAGGCTAGTGCACCTAACCAAAATAAACCGTCGTCTGGTTGATCCAATAATTATTTTGTTGTACAGGGTATTTTGTAAATATAGTGTTACGGTTTGGGCCTACTATGCTCAATACTCCATGAAACCGATGCGCCGCAATATCTGGCCGGGCGCGTATTAAAGTAGGCCACAGTTAGGAACGGGCGCCGCCTGGAAGATTCTTGAATGGTCAAGGCAACCCGCGAAGCGTTTCGCGGTCATTCTAGAACGTGGTTTACGAATATAAAAGAAGCGGCATCGACGAATTTGGGAACGGGGTTAAGTTTAAATAGTGGAATAATTGTGGAATTGTAGTAGTGTTTTTAGTAGCTGTGTTAATTATTGTACGGAGTGTTTTTGAAGTGTTAATAAATTTATTAATTGTTGAGTTAAACTGACTTTGTGTGAACCCACGGGAAAATCGTAACAATTGGTGTCAGAAGTGGGATCAGACTTTAGTGCGACGTGAATTGGAACTAAACTTCGGGTTAAAGTCTTGTGTTCAGAACCGGACTAGAGATTTTCGGAACAGTGGTGTGTTAAAGTTATTTTATGCCAATAACAAGACGTCAAAGTGCAAACATGGAGGCCCAATTTGAAGCTAAGCTTAAACAAGCCAAAGAAGAACTAGAAAAGTTTCGAAAACAAAACAAGGAACAAAAAGAAAGGATTCGACAACAAGAAGAAAGAATTCGACAACAAGGCAAAGAAGAACAAGAAAAGATTCGAAAACGAAACAAGGAAAAACAAGAAAGGATTCGACAACAAGAAGAAATAATTCGACAACAAGGCAAAGAAGAACAAGAAAAGATTCGAAAACGAAACAAGGAAGAACAAGAAAGGATTCGACAACAAGAAGAAAGAATACGACAACAAGACAAAGAAGAAGAAGAAAGAATTCGACAACAAGACAAAGAAGAAGATAGAGAGCGGCAAGAAAAACGTAACGTAGAAATATTGAACGTTCTAGCGGGGACCAAGACAGACATCCAAGAGTATGTATCCGATAGTCTCAAAAAGATGGAGTATGACGTTCAGGTAAAATTAAATGATGTTCGGGAGGACATTAATAAAATTCAGATTGATGTTCGGGACATTCATAAAAATCAGAATGATGTTGAGATAAAGCTACGCGACTTAGAGCAGAAAATTGACAGCAGAGGAGTCAGCTCTACAGTGATCACCCGAAACGGGCTCAACAAGATTAAGCCTCCCACATACGACGGTCAAACATCATGGGCAACGTACCAACTCCAATTTGAGGCCGCTGCAAATGCAAATAGATGGAGTAACGAGGAAATGGCTGTAGCACTGGTGGTGGCATTACGAGGACCTGCATTGGAGCTGTTACAGACGGTGCCTATCGCCCAACAAAGCAACTATGACGCATTAGTAGCTGCATTAGAACGTCGTTATGGGGATCAACATAAGAAAGGACTGTATCGAACGCAATTAATGGCAAGACAGCAGAAAACTGGTGAAAATCTAGAAGAGTTTGAAACCGAAATTCGTCGCCTTGTGCATCTGGCTTACCCAGCCGTCCCGGATGAAATCCAAGAAGAACTTGTGGCACAGTATTTTGTAGATGGGATTCGAGATCCGGAGGTAAAGAAATGGCTGAAGATGTTCAAAGGGAGCAACAACAGCGAATTACTGATTCGAGCGCTGGAAATTGAAGCTGCGTGCAATGATTTAAAGCCAGAGCCTATTCAAGAGGAAAGAGAACCGCCAACCGATCATGTTGCTACATCAATAAATAAAATTGAATCAATGGTCGGCCAATTAGTGCAACAAATGGCAGCATCAGCAAATGGCCAGTCCAGACAGTTAGAACGGTCACGTCCGATCACTAGAGTGGAATGTTATCGATGTGGACGCAAAGGACACTATAGAAGGAATTGCAGACAGCGGTCTTGTTCTCCAAACCCACAGTGCCGACGAAATCAGGACATTAGAACAAATCACCGGAACTCTTCTGTTAAAAGAAACATTACGTGTTATAATTGTGGACGTAAAGGACATTACCAATGGAATTGCAGACAGCAGTCTCGTTTACCGACCCCGCAGAACTGGCGTAACCAGGAGCAGGAAATGAAGAACCCGGAAGGACATTTACCGCGCTATGTAGAGGATCGTCAAGCTTTGGATAGTGATTTAAGGTACCGGAAAGGACAAATTCATAATGGTTGGAGGATTGGTCAAATCGCGATGGTGACAGATAAAGAGGCTACAAAAAGAATGAAGAGCAGCGTTTCTAAGGAGGACATAATAAAAGGACAGCGCTCAGACTCTGATTTGGAAGTAATCAGAAGATGGTTGGAGAAGGATTTGAAACCGGATTGGCAACAGATTTCCAGATATGGACCAACAGTAAGGGGTTACTGGTTGCAGTGGAATTCGCTTCGACTGCGAGATGACTTAATTACTCGCAAATGGGAAAGTCCAGACGGAAAACGCTTTGTTTACCAAACAATAGTGCCCAATTCCTGCAAAGAGAATGTGCTGCGAGAACTACATGACAGTCGCGGAGGAGGACACTTTGGAGTAAACCAGACTTTGGCTAGAATAAGAGATCGATTTTACTGGATTAACTTCAGAAAGGACGTTGAGGAATGGTGTAAACGGTGTGACCAGTGTTCGTTACAGAAAGGATCCATCACAATTCGGGAACTTGAGAGAGAGAAGATGAAACCAAACAACGACCGTATGAAGATGACACTGGACCACAGACCAACTGGTGGCAATTATAAGGAAGGTGATGCTGTGTGGATGTTTCAACCCAGGAGGAGCAAAGGATTAAGTCAAAGATGGCAACGACACTGGGAGGGACCTTACAACGTGGTAAAAAGGTTAAACGACGTCACATACAGAGTCCAACGCAGCCCCAAAGGCAAGATGAAAATTGTCCATCTGGACAGACTCAAGAAATACCAGGGACTAGATGAAGCGGATCGGGACGATCAGCTTTAAGAGGGGGGCAGTGTTACGGTTTGGGCCTACTATGCTCGATACTCCATGAAACCGATGCGCCGCAATATCTGGCCGGGCGCGTATTAAAGTAGGCCACACTTAGGAAGCGGCATACCTGGAAGAATCGAGGCAAATCACGAAGCGTTTCGCGGTCATTCTAGAACGTGGTTTGCGAATATAAAAGAAGCGGTGTTGACGACGGCGTAGTAGTTGAGTAGTGTAGTAGTAGTGAATTTGGGAACGCGGTTAAGTTTAAATAGTGGAATAATTGTGGAGTTGTAGTAGTGTTTTTAGTAGCTGTGTTAATTATTGTACGGAGTGTTTTTTTGAAGTGTAAATAAATTTATTAATCGTTGAGTTAAATTGACTTTGTGTGAACCCACGGGAAAATCGTAACAATAGTATACAAACCACGGTAGAAAGTTTAATTTCTGTCTCTTGATAAAGTTCACAAAATAACCAGAAATTTTGCTGTTTCAAAAGAAGGTCGAAAATATTTATATTTTTGGTTCCTTTCCAAGTTAGCGCAATACTATCAAAGTCGAAAACTTATAATAGACAGAATTAAAAAAATGAAGTCAACCAGTTCGTCTCTACTTCCGACATGAATAAAAGTGCCTCTCTCTAGAAAATATTCTAAATGAGTATGCCAAGTCAGCTTTAGTTTGATACATAACTTTTTAAAAGATCACACATTCAATTAATGAAGCCGATATTGGTGCGACACTCTGTATAAGACAGCAAACTAGTTAGGAAGCCCAGTATATATTAATATAAGTTGAGTGGCCTTCAAATTCGTTATGTACTCTCGATCATTTGGCCTCCAACCCCCGCACTCTTATATGCAACTACGAAATTTGATATATGCTCTCGATCAACTGGCCTCCAGTGAGTTATGCCGCGGTGTTGCCGCTTTTTTGAGTCGGATTAGCGGTATTTTATGCGGAGTTGATGCCGCACAGGCCATGTGTCGTTTGTATAAACGTATGAGATCGCTCCGCCACGTGGTGGAATTTTCGTGAACTACATTGTATAACTGCATATGTGTATTGCTAAAATGGCCTCCGACATAAATTTTGCGTACGGCCTCCAGGAGGCCAGAGAGACATCCTGAGAAATTATTAAGGTCGATTCGTATTGGCCTCCGATTTTTCGAATTCGCCTCCGTCTTGGAGGCGTGTGCGAATGTTAAACTATGCGAGTCGGAGGTGTATATGTCGAAATGCATATATATATATATGTATGTCCTCCCCTGTAAATATTCTGTCTAAATGAAGTTACCAAAATTTAACCACGTTGGGCGCCAAATTTGTAACAATAGAATTTGCTAGATTGAAAATACTAACTGAAAGATTTTATTTTACAAAAACAGGATTGGGTGATCACGGGACCTCGTCAAGCCACTCGGTGAATGCCCCAGGCTAACTACTTACGGAGAGTGGTGTAGGTTAACAAGCTAAATTTCAATGGCGCCACCCACTTTGCACCGTGGTGTAGGGCTTGAGAAGAGCAGTAAACGAACGCTAAAGCGGGAAATCCCCAAACGCTACACCAAATATCAGTAATGCAAAATACAAATCCTAAATAATACTACCAAGTACCCAGTTCTGGTTTTAAAATGACAGGTTGCTTGGTTTTTTATTCTCAAAGGGAAAAAAAACTTAATCAAAAGTTCAAGCACTTTGCTTGAACAAATTCTTTGACTTTCTTAATACCTTACATAACTCTATTACGTTCACTATGGAACTGGAGTCTTCACAATCACTGCCCTTTCTTGACATTCTGATTTCTAGAGTAAACAACAATATAGAGTTCTCAATATACCACAAACCCACTAGCACAGATAGTATCATTCCTTTTTCCTCTAATCATCGACCTGCCTCCCTGAACTGCTTTTTCCACAGACTATTTAGCATACCCCTTTTTTGGGTTTTTGGAACCCAACTTTAACAATTAACTCTCCTGGATCAGAACTGTAGCTACCAACAATGGTTTCCCTGTAAGTTTAGTTAACAAAATCTACTACAACCACTTTAAGAAGTTTGTCAACAGGAAGCTCTCAGTGAAAGAACATGACAGTGAGACTAGATACTTCTCAATACCTTACCTGGGGCCTTTCTCTCTTGGTTTCAAATCCTTGTTTGAATCATATGGCATCACTATCTGCTTTAAAGTCTCACACTCTGCTTCCCGTTTTCTTGTCATTCCAAAGATCCAACTCCGCTCCTTGTGTTTACCAGCTCTCTTGCTGCACAGCCAACTGTGAAGTTGTCTACGTTGGTCAAACAGGTAGAAAATTTGCCACTCGAATACATGAAAACAAGAGAGAGTTTGAAAAATTTATTAACAACCAAAATTTGAACACTAGTTACATGAAATCACTATTTTCACGCCACTTTCGCCTCCACAACCATGACTTCAACGTTGAAGAGGTCTTCAAGGAAGAGGCAATCTACTGGACCTTTTGGAGGTCCTTGAAATCAACAAAGCTTCATCCAACGATAACGTGGTCTGCCTCAATGACCAGTTTATACACAGCTCCACCCCTTTCTTCAGATTTCTAAATTTCTAGTTCCCCAAGACACTCCTCCGGTCTCCCTCTGCTAGATTTCAGCCCCCTCTTAACCTGTCCACAATTAATTCCCACTGCTTAAATACTTACGTTTGGGGGGACCCAACGAACTCTGATTAAATCTGTACTTTTGTGTCTCCAGTTTGAAGTTTGCTTAAGGTTGTAACGAAGTTACGAATAGTTTTTATTTTGTTTTCTGAGGCGTCCGTTAGTGCCGTTTGTTCTGCGGCGAATTGCAGATAAATGAACTAATAGAAGCCGTTTAGCGGAGTGCCCAGTGCTAATACTTTGCCAAAATACGATAAGCTTTGTTGTTACCCCTGTATGTTATGTTGCTTTGTTTACGTTCTACATTCTTTTGTCTGTGTTCTAGAAAATCCTGGCTCCGTTGCTTATATAGAGAGAGATTTATGTTATAGCTTAATGAGTGTGAGAGAGAAAGTCAATTTCGTGAATATTTGGGAATTTTCTAGAAACCATGGAAGCCTATACAAGCAGCTGAACCAGGCCTGGTTAGTTAGTTGTTGAACTGATGGTTGTAGTGAAGTTGAAGTTGTCAGATAGCGAGGTTAAGTGTCAGTGTCAGTTTATTGTTTTGTAAACAATATACAGTGTTGTACAAGAAGTGTGTCATTAAGGAGTACGACGGTACAATATATAGTTTGGCTATGACTATCTGATATCTTTATCACTTAAATGATGAAAAAACTTAAGCTGGCATATTTTAATTTTAGTAATAAAATGAAAATTTTCAGCTTTTAATTCTGGTCATTCCGAAAAACCCAATGTAGGAATTCGGTGGGCAAAATATCTATTTTACACTCATATCAAACATACGATTTAATTTCCAACTGATTGGTATCCTTCAGCAGAATAAACTTTTTGTGTCTGCTCAGCTCCGGTTTAAAATAAATCAAGAAATAAATACTAATCACGTGTGTGTTCGTGATTACTAGAAGAAGAAAACTATCCAAGATGATTATTAGAACTTAAAAAAACTCTCTTTGTATGTGTATACAAACATAGAACGTGTGTGTTTTCTTCACATGACTTAGGGGTTAATATAAATAAAAAAGTGAAAAGTAATTAAAAAATTCAATCAATCAATATTGTTACACTTTACTGGGTTCTTTTGATAAGTGAGACTTTGAATAAACTCAAAAAACTTTATTTACTAATTACACAACAATTTACAACACTAGAAATCACTTTTATATCATTAAAGTCACTTTTACCACTTCACTACTTCGTTCTTTGCTTTATCGCGCCACTGTTATTTTACAACTCACTGTCCGTCGGCTCGGTTGGTTTATATATGTGTGGGTCATCGATTCTCAAACGTTCCTGTAGGCACAGACTGTTCCCGCTATGTGCTATGCTGAATGTTACGCTTATTGTATCGCGAACATTCCATCCGATGCGCCGATCCAAGTTTAAAGATACCGGGACATGTCCAAAAGTAGCTGTTTTGTGGATTTCTATTTTACATGGGGTTAAATGGGTAACACCCTTATTTTAAGGCCTAGAGGGTTGAGACTTCGTATTAGGGGGGTAAGTTTGTGCACTTTTTCCCTAAATTTAGGGAAATTCTATATAGTGACCCCTCATTTTTCCCTAAATTTCAGGAAATCTTAATCTGGTTATGGGACCTTTGTAACAATATTTACTAAAAAAATTTTTATTAAAAAAAAATATTGCAGCAAGCAGAATTGACAATTTTCTAATATGGTCAGTCCATGTACTTAAAAGCTACAAGATAAATTTTAATTTTCATTTCATTTTAAAAGTTTATGCAATAAAACTTCAGATTTGTTTAAATATTATTATCACCGTTTTAAATCTGAAAACTAAAAACAGAGCAAACCCACCAAACAATACTACTTATTAACATTATACACTCTAAAATAACATTTTTTACACAGCAGATTTTTATAAAAAAAGTTGTTTGGAATGATTGACAAATAATCGTTTCAATGACTAATTTAAACTTCAAAGGTGATTTAATTATTTTAGTACTGTCAGGTCCATAAAACGTCCAAAAATATTGCAGAAATATAGCTAAATATTCAAATATTTACGTTTATTATATCACGTATTTTATTATTTGATAAAACACAAAACAGGCTGGTGTGAAGTATTAATGAGCTTTCAAATTTTCTTAATTTTAATATTGGTTCTGTATGTTTGTATGTTAAAACCATTTATTTAGCGCACCGCAAAGTTTTATGTGGGGCCGCACGGCAAATTTTTCTTAAAAGCTCGTTCTTCATTGCTTCTAATAGAGATGAAAATACTTGTGTTTGCAACGAAGTATAGTGAAACATATTTTCCGATTCTTCTCCCATTAGATAGAACCACAATTTTCTTTATCCTCATCGGATTTATCCAAGTGTCCTGCAATGCTCACGTATCTTTCAAATCTGTTACGCCATTTTGGACAAGACGAGGGAACGACGAAGTTAAAACTATTAGGGGTTGGTACTTTTACCATTAATTCAAAGAACAACACCCTTTCTTCTTAGTCAGTCATCTTCAGATATTTAACCTTGACATTCAATCAAACAACACAAGAGAGGATAGCCTTTATTATCGTTTTACAGCTGCCACCATGTTTAGTTAAGGGTTTCGGCTACTCGGAGGTTTCAATGTCTAACTGAATAGAAATAACTTTGAACTTTAGAGAAATATTATTTAATATTATTAGTTCACACACCATAATCTTTATGATCTATTCTTTCCATGCCGCCCAACACACTGAGTCACTCTAACCTTCTTTCTCAACCGTCGCAACATAGTTGCTAAGATGCTCTCTAACTCAACAAATACAACGAGTATTTTATATCGGTGAAAAAAAAAATATCTGGGGACAGCTGTATAGAGGCATTTGCACGGTACGTAAGTCCCCATTGTAATAAGGCAATGCTCATAACTCTATCAACAATTTAATCGGACTAGTTCGCAGAATATTTTGTAAATATGAATAATGCATAACAATGGCCGAATCCAAGTGAACGTAATTAATGTTCAAAGCTTTGGAAAGAGCGGGTTTTAAGGGATGTTTGCAGTAGAATGTCTTCATAGAAAGACTTTTTAATTTACCAAAAGCGTGTGGCTCCGACAAAGTGACAGACAGGTTCTCGTCTTCAATCCTATTAATGTAATGAAGAACCGAGCGGGTCAAACTGGTACAACTAAAGAATCTACTGAAATTGACTTAGAGTTCTCAAAATCCAAATGATAGTGCTCGAGTCTTTGATCAATTATTTTAAGAGTTTGTGTGAAGCTTTGCGAAAACCAAGACATTCTAAGAAGTTTCAATTTTCTAAAATAACTTAAATACAATCTAGATTCTGGTCATTGATTTTCAAAGATAACCTCTCGAGTTAAGAAAAAAAATTAACCAGTAAATTCCTAATGTGTTATTATTATAGTTACATTATCATTACTTTTACGTAGCTCAATTTAAACATTTTCATATTTCTTATATGAATTAAAAAAAAAATAAATTATTGTAAATTATTTGCTGCACCTAAAAATAACATCTCATCTTGTGTTTTATCAGAGCAGTGTCCATTTAAACAAAAATTCTGTATGAGTTTTAGCTCGGTATCCATTGGCAAGATAAGTGTTTGGTGACGCCCCTGCCACCTAAGTTTTCATCTGAGATTCGTTTTAATTTGTCATGAACCAAGTTGGTGCACGTTCATAATATTAATAACTCTAAAGTGGAGAGATGTCAATTGAACGGATTGCTGTTGTACCACAATGGTTGGTGGCCTTTGGGTAACAAATTATAATCAAAGAGATGTAGAAGGCCATTATTAATTAGTGGAGGAAGAACATACAGTCGTCTCCACAATTCTTTATTTCAGCCTTCAAGAAATAAGGCCTTTAAGTTTAGTTTTATATATTACTTGGAGATCGAGGCAGGAAACAAAATAAATTAAAATTATTTTATGACCATTGTGGCGACTCACTTCGCACTTCAGATGGCACCACGCATCAAAAACTTGTGGCGGTCGCTATGCCTTTCCCTGACCACCTGGAGCCAATCTTGTCCACCGGTAGTTCCACGGCATCACAGGCTTTAATTCAGTGACGAATTCAGCAACCGTTTGGCAATTGTTATTGTTGACTGTCACTTAGAGACTTGAGCGTTTAGCAATTAGCCGCAAAACTCTAATTACACTTCGTTTCCGTTTATACGTTTATTTTATTAAAAGTATTGTTGCATTTCTGCCTCCTTTTATTTGTGGACATTAATACCCACAAATTGGTGACCCCGACGTGATCGTGGAGGCATTAGGATCAACTGAGGAGCGACATACTGTGAAGACACCAGGAAGTCTACTCCCAGGATTAAAAATGAACGGAGACGGACCAATCAACAAAGGCGCGCCTGTATTCGCCACCAGATATCTGGTTTCTTCAGATAGAGGCTTCGTTCTCAATCGCAAAGATTACCAAGGATGAAATTAAGTACATTTTTTAATTGCTAACCTAGATACCAGTGTTCTTCCTTTCATAGCGGACATTTTGCGAAATCCACCTAACACTCACAAGTACGAGGCCGTTAAAAATAGAATTTTAGCTTCATTTGGACAATCTAACGAAGTCAAAATTTGACGGCTGCTCAAAGGTCAACTTTTGGGGGATCAGAAACCATCGCACTTTTTGCAGCATTTGAAGAACTTGGCTGGTAACGTCTGTTCTAATGATATACTTAAATGCCTGTTCCTAGATCAGATGCCTGTTCGGATTAAAGAGATTTTGATCGCTAGTCCGGAAGCTGAGCTAGATAAGCTAGCAGTTCTTGCCGACAGGCTTATAGATCTCGACCAGCCAAGTTCAGCAGTGTTTGCCCACAACTCAGGTTGAATCCCAGCTCGAAAATCAATTGGCCTGCATTAACGTCGAAAGTTGATCGCCTCTTCCAAGAAGCGCCTGTAAAGTTTCAGCTAGGCGCCCTTATAGAGACAGTTCTCCACTTAGAAAGCCAGGTTCAGGTAGCGGTAATTATAATATTTGTTTTTATCATCATCAGTTTGGCGCAAGAGCAAGAAGATGCGAGAGGCCCTGTTCCTGGAAACCTCGCGTGTCCAAGCACAGCAGGAAAACTAATTGCATCGCCTCATGTTGAGACGGTTGGTGGTGGTGATGCAGTTCAAATTAACCGTCGTCTGCTTGTTCGTGACAGGACATCAGGACTGTCATTTTTGATTGATACTGGATCAGCTGTTTCTGTTCTGCCAAAGTCAATGACAAGACAGAAATTTCCTTCAACCTCAAAATTCAAATTGTATGCTGCCAACAATACAATCATTGACACTTTTGGAGAAAAGCTTTTGACGCTGGACCTCAATCTTCGTCGTTCATTGAAGTCGTACACTTTTCAATGAAATCATTCATAATTGCGAATGTTTCTCAATCTATTATAGGAGCTGACTTCATAGAACATTTTGGACTGTTGATAGACCTTAGGAATAGAAGACTCATTGACAGTTCCACCCAAACTTAGATGTCCAGCTGGCACCTCCTCCGTTCTCGGATTTCCAGCGTTCTTACTGTTGGCAATGATTCTGTTATTCAAAATCTTTTAAATGAATTTATAGATATCACCAGACCTTCAACCTTGGGCTCAATCCAAAACACAACGTCCAACACTTCATTACAACCAAAGGTGGCCCTATTGCAGAGAGACCACGCCGTCTAACTCCTGAAAAACTCAAGATTGCCAAAGCAGAGTTCGATTTTAGGTCGAACAAGGGATTTGCACTCCTTCCAGTAGTCAGTGGGCAAGTCCATTGCACTTGGTGCCAAAGAAAACAGGGGATTGGAGACCTTGTGGAGGTTACCGAAGACTGAACAGAATGACAGTACCAGATAAGTATCCAATCCCTCATATTCAAGATTTTGCCCACAGATTACATGGATGTCAGGTGTTTTCAACTATTGATCTTGTGAGAGCCTATCACCAAATCCCTATAGCTCCTGAAGATCGACCAAAAACAGCCATTATCACACCTTTTGGGCTCTTTGAGTTTAACAGGATGACTTTTGGTTTATGCAATGCTGCTCAAACTTTCCATCGTTTTATGAATGAAGTTTTGCGTGGTTTAGATTTTGTTTATTGTTATATTGATGATATTTTAATAGCTTCAACAGATGACAAGCAGCATCTACAGCACTCAGGCAAGTTTTTCAGAGACTCCGTGATTATGGAATCACTATTAATGTGGCTAAATCACATTTCATCAAGAAAGAAATTACTTATTTGGGCTACCTGATCAATGAGAAGGGAACTCAACCACTTCCGGAGCGTGTCATGGCAATTCAAAATTTTACAAGCCCCACTTCATGCTTTGCTCATTGGAGCAAAGAAAAAGGACAAGCGCCTCATCAATTGGACTCAAGAGTTAAATGAAGCTTTTGAGCAGTGCAAACAACAGTTGGCTGCGGCGTCCCTCCTTGCGCATCCGAAAGAAAACGCCCCTTTGGCGTTGTACACGGACGCTTCAGACGCAGCTATTGGCGCAGTTCTTGAACAAGAAGTAGGTGTAAAGTGGCAACCCATCGGATTCTTTTCAAAAAAGCTAAGTAAAACCGAACAAAATTATAGCACTTACGACCGTGAGCTTTTGGCAATCTATAGCAGCATTAATTTTTCCGTTTTATGGTTGAAGGTAGACAACTTACAGTAAAAGCATATCACAAACCACTTATTTATGCATTGCAACAGAGAGCAGATAAAGCTTCACCTCGTCAATTGCGCCACTTGGATTTTATAAGTCAATTTGCAACTTCAATAGCTTACGTTTCAGGAGATGACAACCTCATTGCAGATGCTTTTTCCAGAGTAGATGAAATCAACATGCCGGTGATCATCTCCACAGAAGATCTTGCTCAGGAGCAAGCCACTGATTCAGAGCTTCCTCACATCTTGAATTCTTCAAGATCGTCATTGAAGTTGCAACGTTTGCAACTTGATGATTCAGAAAACCTCATCTTCTGCGATACATCAACTCCTGAGATCCGTCCTTATGTTCCCGTTTCACTCAGGAAAAAGGTTTTTGAAACACACACAACTTATCACATCCAAGTGGTCGAGCAACACGTAAATTAATACAAAAACACTATGTTTGGCCAAGTATGAACAAGGATATTGCTGAATGGGCAAGAACTTGTCTACCTTGTCAAAAAAGTAAAGTACACAAGCACACCAAAAACCCTGTTGGACATTCTAACATACCAAATTGTCGATTTGCTCATGTTGTGGACATTAATACCCAAAAACTCTGCTAACATCAAGCCCGCATCGTCTGTCACGATTTAACTACATATAGCAGTTACAAATCACATTCAATCGTATGTATAATGCACGGAGCTGTCGAGCGTTACTGACGAGTCCAACGACAGCTTTCGGGACGAAACACACTTTATCAATCAACAGGCGACACGCGGTCAATAGGCGACACGCCCCAGGCAAGTCCACATGACATCAACGTCATGCGCCATCCCTGTCATTCTCTCGCTCCCTTCAACTTTATGGGAACCTTCCCCCATAACTGGTGACCCTTGACAAGCAACACGCAATCTTCTGGCTGCAAATAATATGGAATCACTTTCAATGCTAACACGGTCGCATTTTCAAGTCCATCGCTGCATAGCCGCAACTCGTTACCAACTTCGTCCTTGCCTTCAGTCAATCCACTATTACTTTTCACTACTCCATCATACATCACTTCGTTGTCACTGGAAGGGGAGTACTGTGGCGACTCACTTCGCACACCATGGCACCACGCATAAAAAAATCTGCTATATCAAGCCCGCATCGTCTGACACGATTTAACTATATATAGCAGTTACAAGTCATCTTCAATCGTGTGTATAAGGCACGGAGTTGTCAAGCCTTACTGACGAGTCCAACGACAGCTCCCGGTACGAAACACACTTAATCGGTCAATAGGCAACACGCCACAGGCAAGTCTACATGACATCAACGTCATGTAGACTTGCTTGCTGTCATTCTGTCTCACTCACTTCAACTTTATGGGAACCACACCCCATAGCCCCACCTGAATTAAACCCCATTCTGAATTAAATATGCTTAACAAAATGTGTTTTTTAAAGTTTATTGTAAAGAATAATAAAAGGTAAACGTTAATCTTATGTTTGAATACTTATTTACTGTAATTCAAATGACATGTCAAAAAACTAAACTATTAGTAAATCATTTATTAGGTTTTTCCATTTAAATTTAATAAGAGACTTGAGAAGGTTTACAAGAAACACGTTATTTTACAAAAATGGTAGTATGTATATGGTATGGTATGTCTATGGTAAATAAAGTTGGGTTGTCAAGTTACAGCTTGAACTGGTGTGAAGAAAGTATTGTTAATAGATATGTGTCAATCATTCTCATTGGCTGCATTCATTAAAACAAATTGTCATTGTCAAGCGACTGACAATGAGATTGATCAAAAATTTGATTGATGTTTATTCTCGAAATCATCAATTTAATTGACAATAATATTGACAGTCACTGAACCACTTCATTTAAAAAAAGTTAATTTTTTATTTTTCATTTTATTTAGTAATTTGTTTGTTTTATATTATTCTTATATCACCACTGGAACAAACACTTAAGATAAATTGATAAATAAAATCAACTAAAGGTTGGATTTTGACGTATACTGTCTCAAAACTATACTTTTCTGATTCACAGAACACTATTTTTTCTGTATAGTTTTCATACATTTCTTTTTCTAATAACATTAAATTGCACATACAGTAATTTGTAAGCTAACGGTTTTGGCAAGTTTTGAAGTTTATTCTAAAATATTGTTTTTTTTGATTCAGATATGTTTCCGACTTTTTATTTTTTTAATTCATAAAATTACATTATAATACATTATGAAGACGTGGGGTAAAGGATGTTATTTTACTCTTACCCTTTTTTTTTTGTACTGCTCTGAGAGTTGATATTTATGGAACTTTACATCTTTACGTGCCAAGTATGTTTTAAGTGGTACAGTAACTAAAAAGTACTATTACTGTTCAGTCAAGTTGCTACTTCGAGTGGCTTTACAATATTTCGGAATAGATGCTCATTTCTAATAGTTGGAGTAGTAACTGTAAAGAAAATACCATTCCATGTAATGTCATTCCTAATAAGGCAAACTGATTAACTTTGCAGAAGTTGACATTAGGAGTGAACTAAACTAATTAGACATATTTTTTCAGTGCAATTATAAACGTACAAAACAAGTTGAAAATGATTAATTCATTCCATTAGCTCCAATAGCAGTAGTTGGAAGATTAGGGCCTTAGAAGTACTTAAACAGCCTGTAGCATTCTGGGATGCACTCTTAATTCACATGATTTCTCTCAAGTTAGACACAAGAAGGGAGTGGGAATCAGAGTATTCAAAGCATGATTTAGTCAGTTTGGAAGGTTTCACTACCTTTTTAAATGATAAACGCAAACTTCTCGAAACAATTCAAATAAACAATCCACAAAAAGCTAAAAGGCATTCATTTCCAAGTGTGCAAGTCAATCATAGAACTCCAGTCTGTTCTTTATGTAACAAAGACCATTCTGTATATAATTGTAAAACTTTTCTTGACTTTAATTCAGCTAAAAGATTGGCAGAAGCTAAAAAATGGAAATGGTGTCTTAATTGCTTTAGAATAAATCATTCCACTGAACAATGTCGCTCAACACCTTGTAGGAAATGCTCTTCAAAACATAACACTTTATTACATAATGGCTTTGCTGCATAAGCTGAAACAGCAAAAAAAGCTCCTGAACAACAGCCTACAACACCTAAAGTAAACAATGACTCCTCTTTCTTGGCACAAAATGAAGAAATGTCTCAAAACATTACAGGTCTTCACTCTGTGCAGTCTCATTCTGCATCTGCAGCTAGTTCAAGGGTCTTATTGTCAACTGCTTTAGTGGACATTGAGGAGAGGTGGAGTTCTTAGGGTATCGGTCTTGAGGAGGGCTCGAATAATTAAACTTTGAAGCTACCAAGCTTTCGGAATTTTATTTGATTCCTTCATCAGGGCTAAAAAATTACAGTCCAAATTAGTCACGCAAAACAGTCTGACAAGTTGAGTCACATTATGTTGGAAGATAGTTTACTTACTGCTACGTGTTATGTTATGAAACATGTGGTCCCAGCGTAACATTAAATTTGAATTTGAGAATTCTTCATTGAAAACACACAGATAGCGCCCACAGCCAGTTGTCACTCATTATTATTGTTAAAAACTTTTTTCTTTTTTTAAAAAATTGTTAAAACTAACATCACAATGTTACACAAAAACTTAAGACGTAAAATTAGACGATATTACACATTAAAAGACTAATTATTAATTTCGCATGTGATCTTAATGCAAGGCAGATTCGAGAAGCAGTGCTAAAGGTGTAATTTAGACGTCGGATTTACTGTTATCAGTCAAACGTTCACATTCCATGGATACCTACTATATTGATTATGTTCAAGAAAAAACTGGGTCAATTAGGTTAACCTTGCCCACACTCAGTTAAAAAGGGATGGTAAAGTTACCTGGAGGTTAAGCCTCAAGTGGAAGACCCAAACCAACAAAACCTGCACAAACAATCTACACTCAACCCTTATTTTTCAATTTTTATTTTAATTTTTATTTTATTTTATTTTTCTTTATGTTGTTGTTCTTTCTAATTTATTATTATTATTATTTTTTTTTTAATTCTCATAAAGTAAAGCAAACAAACTGTTTGGGTTTAGAGGACACTATTAGATGTCTCCCTCTTACACGACTCCAAGATATTACTGTATATGCTACTTAAGTTGTCTATATCTGATCGTAAGTTAATCGAGGATGTACTCTCATTAATCTCAACCATCTCTAAAAACAATCCCTTAGTGAGATTGCTTTCCCTGTGTAAAATTCTCACTTCGTCAAAATTGAAGCTATGATTGTTCGAAAAGCAATGGTTAGCTGAAGATTTAGCAATAGTTAGCAATAGATTATTGGCACACAAAAGTGATGTTAGACTTGGCAAGCAGACCAGTGCACTAGCTAACCATTGCTTTTCGAACAATCATAGCTTCAATTTTGACGAAGTGAGAATTTTACACAGGGAAAGCAATCTCACTAAGGGATTGTTTTTAGAGATGGTTGAGATTAATGAGAGTACATCCTCGATTAACTTACGATCAGATATAGACAACTTAAGTAGCATATACAGTAATATCTTGGAGTCGTGTAAGAGGGAGACATCTAATAGTGTCCTCTAAACCCAAACAGTTTGTTTGCTTAACTTTATGAGAATTAAAAAAATAATAAATTAGAAAGAACAACAACATAAAGAAAAATAAAATAAAATAAAAATTAAAATAAAAATTGAAAAATAAGGGTTGAGTGTAGATTGTTTGTGCAGGTTTTGTTGGTTTGGGTCTTCCACTTGAGGCTTAACCTCCAGGTAACTTTACCATCCCTTTTTAACTGAGTGTGGGCAAGGTTAACCTAATTGACCCAGTTTTTTCTTGAACATAATCAATATAGTAGGTATCCATGGAATGTGAACGTTTGACTGATAACAGTAAATCCGACGTCTAAATTAAACCTTTAGCACTGCTTCTCGAATCTGCCTTGCATTAAGATCACATGCGAAATTAATAATTAGTCTTTTAATGTGTAATATCGTCTAATTTTACGTCTTAAGTTTTTGTGTAACATTGTGATGTTAGTTTTAACAATTTTTTAAAAAAAGAAAAAAGTTTTTAACAATAATAATGAGTGACAACTGGCTGTGGGCGCTATCTGTGTGTTTTCAATGAGGAATTCTCAAATTCAAATTTAATGTTACGCTGGGACCACATGTTTCATAACATAACACGTAGCAGTAAGTAAACTATCTTCCAACATAATGTGACTCAACTTGTCAGACTGTTTTGCGTGACTAATTTGGACTGTAATTTTTTAGCCCTGATGAAGGAATCAAATAAAATTCCGCAAGCTTGGTAGCCTCAAAGTTTAATTATTCGAGCCCTCCTCAAGACCGATACCCTAAGAACTCCACCTCTCCTTGCTAACTAGTCGGTCAAGACTACCCTTCTCGTTAGTGGACATTAGTAATGTTCATGGTAATACTCATTTATGTAGGGTTATGCTTGACAGTGGCAGTGAATCCAGTTCTATAACTCAAAACTTATGTGAAAAGTTAGGACTTAAAAAGTTCTCTACTGTAACGAAGTCACTAATTCTTTTGTTGATATGTAGTATTAGAATAAAGAAAACAATGCGCAGCCTCACACGCTTAAGTTACAATGCGTTTTCGCGACAGAATGGTGAACGCACCGCCGCGATCTATAAAGGTTCAGCGCGCAGCCGCGGTAGGGTAAACGAAACAACAACGCGCCGTCGCGACTCGCGAGCTGGTAAACAGGGAATGCGCTGCGCGCTACATTGTCAGTTCTTCCCGGACCATCGCACCTCAACCGCGAAGCCGAAAAGAACTCGAAACCGACAGACGCTTCAGCCAGGAGAACGGTAAATTTTATTGTTCCTGGGGGCAAGCTTTGAAGGTATTTCAGAGAGGTTTCCTTCGGACCGCCAGTACAGGATGTTACACTGCTGGTTAACTTCGAGGGCCACGACTCCGAAAACCTCTCGGTGATTTGAGTTGTTTCCTCTGGACTGCCAGTACCGGATGTTATAACACTGCTGGTTAACTTCGGGCGCCACGACTCCGAAAACCTTTCGGTGATTTGAGTTGTTTCCTCTGGACTGCCAGTACCGGATGTTATAACACTGCTCAACTTCGGAGGCTACAATCTCACTATTGCCTAGGTATTTCCGAACCGTTTCCTTCGGACCGCCGGTACCGGATGTTATAACACTGCCGGTTAACTTCGAAGGCCACGGCTCCGAAATCCTGTAACCAAACCTGATCTCACCCAGGTCTTTCCGAACTGATTTCTTCGGACTGTCAGCTCCGGCCGTTTTAACCCCCCAACTGGTCAACTCCGAGGGCCGACCTTTTGAAAGCTGATACCGATTCTTTGACCCCGTCTGCACCCCCAGAGCACAGTTTTCGTACCGTCCGAATCTGTCATTCATACCGTAACCGTCTGTTTACCCTGGCTGGGAAAAAACCGTTTCGAAACCGTCTTAGTTCTCCGAACCGTTCCTCGTTCTGAACACTAGGTTGTGTTGTCCGTTTGTTTTCAGTTTCAAAGTTACCGTATTAATTTAGTTGGGATCTCCAGGTCCGACTGTACCGTTTATTGATTTGAACACGAGGCTGTGTTGTTCTCAGTTTGTTTTGTTGTGATAGAGTTTTTAAGTAAGTTAGGATATGAATGATTGTTAACTGTTATTTTTCCTGGTTAACACGACTTGTTTAGTTTTGCTGACAACCCTGTGTTTCCTTATTTTTGTCCCACTCCCTACACCCATTTACAGATAAATGTGAACTCTGTCTTCGACTGTGTAAGAGCTCCCCAAGTATTGTTACAATCTTTTTTCTTATTGTTAATAAAATTAAAACTTATCTCGGGCGTGGATAATTGAGCATGAGATTAAGACTTAATTGAGCATAGACTTAAAACATACCGCTCTTACTGCCAGATTTACTGGAGCCGGGGACGAATCGAGATGCAGCGCTACAGCACGATCCTCCAGGCCAATGTCGATGTAGAATACCTAGGCAGAAATTAAGAGCAGCAAACAGCACCCAAAAACAATAAGCTAACTGACTTTGACTCGGTTAATCTGTTAAGTGGCAATAAGCCAGAATAAAGGTCCACTTCTAGTGGTTCTACTAAATGCTATCAAGTTCAGTTCCAGTTGCTTTGTGAGCCACAATAAAACTATAACCCACTAACCAGGCAAAATGCTCCCTCCAAAACAGTCACCACACTCTTGGTGGTTTAGCACGTGGCTATCCGCTGGCCAGTTATCCAGCAGGACAACAAAATGGTGCCTGAACCTTTGTTCCCTTCCAATCCACCAATCCACGAACTCTTAGCTCCCTGTAGCTACCGCGTGGGTCCGCCCACGGCAAATCAACCAACTACCACTCCCTGCTTGTTTCCAACAAGTTACCCTGCTCTGACTCCAGGAGACAGGCTTTGACCACAACCAGGAAGGACCCTTCAGATAAATCTAACCTTAAATACCCAGGTTGTCAAGAAAATTACCTTTTTATTTCCAAAAAAAGGACGAAAAAGCAAAAAGCAAAACGGCCCGCTTCCAACCAGTGGAATACGGCCACCCTTAAATAAAACCAACATTAAAACCTGGGTTGCTTCTTGCAAATTAAGGCAACTTACCAAAATGGCGGAAATAACCTCACACACACGCGTGTCACAAAATCGAACACCAAATTCGTGGACCTCGCTCGATAGTCAGCGTGAAAAAGAACTGGACAGATGACAAATTGGCCTTTTATAGACTTGCACAAATCTAGAATCTCAGCGAACAAACTTTTCAAGTTGGTGACGCACCATTTTCCTTGAACTCTATTGACACTATTGACATAGACTGACCGGCACGACAAGAATGACGACCAACTGTCACGACCATGGAAGTATACAGATGTTAAAGACGATTCAGCCGATGTTAACTCTGAATTACGGACAAACAAGTTACGGGCAAGGTTAAAACTTACCGTAACAACGTGCGTTTATTACTTTAATAAACGCCTTTACCGAGATGTTGTTTCAGAGGTAGAATCAAACCACTTGGTAGAAAAATATTGTCAAGTTTAATTTATGAGCCCTTCTGGGTTCATCAATTAAACTGACTCACGACGTGAAACGTCGCGCCGGGATCTCAGTTTTAAGGATGGAATCAAACACTGAGTTTTCTATTAAACACTTAAATCTATTAACCAAACATTTATAAGTGGATCGGTACAATACAGTCACATTAAAAGTTAATAACTCAACAATTGTACTTACATGATTACATAAGCTTAGGACTTTCTGAGTATTTTCTGGCGGCTTTCTTAGTCACTTTCGTGTTGGAACAGCTCTGGAGAATGGACTACTTAACTTGATCTTCCTTTCCCGAAGAGAGTCGACATCTCGACTTATTGGTTCAGCTGGTCGCACTACTGTCGATTGGTTCACACTCTTCCTATACTGCTGAAATCGGCGTGTTTTATACCCGATTGATCGGCTGACGTAGTTTTTTATTGTTCGTCGCCTATTTTTCATATTCCTGCAAAGCAGGTGGTGGTGACTCATCACCGATATGATGCACTCGGTGCATCATGGTGTGACCTTGCCTCGTGCGCTTAATATTTTGCAATCCTCGAATATTCTTATGTTTTTAAGTCAATAAGTCCATCTTTTGAATTAATGGATTTTCCATTCGTGACATATGCCTCCGCCCCAGAAAAACTGGTCCCCAGTTTTATATGAACAATAATGTTGCAAAGCGAACTTTTGATTATTAGTTAGGATTTCTTTAGTAATTTGTTGTTACCCCTGTATGTTACGTTGCTTTGTTTACGTTCTACATTCTTTTGTCTGTGTTCTAGAAAATCCTGGCTCCGTTGCTTATATAGAGAGAGATTTATGTTATAGCTTAATGAGTGTGAGAGAGAAAGTCAATTTCATGAATATTTGGAAATTTTCTAGAAACCATGGAAGCCTATATAAGCAGCTGAACCAGGCCTGGTTAGTTGTTGAGTTGATGGTTGTAGTGAAGTCGAAGTTGTCAGTTAACGAGGTTAAAAGTCAGTGTCAGTTTATTGTTTGTAAACAATATACAGTGTTGTACAAGAAGTGTGTTATCAAGGAGTACGACGGTACATTTGGTGTCAGAAGTGGGATTGGAGAATCGAAGAAGAGATCCAGAGGAAGACAGAAGCAGAAGGTGTGTTGAATGCCTGTGAGTACACGACAACAAAGCGCCAAAATGGATGAAGGAATGAAACAACTTATGGAGATGATTCAAGCGATGAAAGCAAGTCAGGACCAAAAGTTCGAAGAAATGAAAGCGAGCCAAGACCAAAAGTTCGAAGAAATGAAAGCAAGCCAAGACCAAATTAAAGACCAGTTTCAACAACAAGATGAAAAATTAGACCGAGTAATAAATGAAATAAAAGGAGAAATGGACAACAGGATGGAAATTTTGGAAGAAAAGGTAAATGAGAGGATAAGCGGTATGGAGGAGACCGTTCAGACCTTGCGAGAGGAATTTGACAAACTACAGGAAAAGTCTTCAAAGCCAACCGTAGTCGCCAGTTCTAGTGTCTGCTCAAATATTAAGCCACCAGTTTTCGACGGTAAGACCTCATGGCAGGTTTACAAAAAACAGTTTGAGGCTGCCGCAGAGGCCAACAATTGGACATCAAGTGACAAAGCCACTGCCTTGGTTTTGTCACTTCGAGAAGAAGCACTGGAGGTTTTGCAGACTTTGGACGAGAGCCAGTACAAAAACTACGACGACTTAATCCAACATTTAGAGATGAGATTTGGAAATAAGCACCTAGAACAAGTATACGAAGCTCAGTTGTCTAGTAGGACCCAAAGAAGCACGGAAACACTTCAACAGTATGAAGCCGACATTGATCGATTAGTTTGTCTGGCCTATCCAACGGCCTCTCACGACATTAGAGAGCGAATGGCAGTACGGGCTCTTGTACGAGGTCTTAAAGATTGTGACACAGAGCAAGCAATACGATTAGCGAAATGCCAAACATTGCATGATGCTCTTGCCTACGCTTTGGAGTTTGAGGTGGTCAAGCAAGTATCACGAGGACATACTCGAGTGCGTCAAGTCAGAAGCCTTACACCGGAACCGAGAAACCGATATTCCAATTCAGATCACACAACTCAGTCAGACTTGAGTCGTCAGCTGGAGACATTTCGAAAAGAACTAATGGGAGCGTTAAATAGAAGAAGTCAGAACAACCGAAACGCTCAAACCACCACGTTTACTCGGTCATTGGAATGCTGGAACTGTGGAGAAAAGGGGCACATTCAATCGCAGTGCCGCAAACCTAGAAGAATGCAGAACCAGGAAAACGAAGAGTAGCCAGTTTTCCGGGGCAAAAGCTGGCTATGCAACACTGTCAAGCCCCACCAACCATAATTAAAGTAGCCCGTCTGCAGCACGAAAACACCAGCTTAATAGTGACCGGTAAGATTTGCGGCCGGGATTGCCAAATGGTTGTTGATTCTTGCCATACTATCGTAAGGCCGGACATGGTGAAACACTGCAGGATTAGCGACACTGGTACAAAGTTTATATTGGAAACTGCCGCTGGTGAGTCAATGCCTGTTCTGGGAATCCATGAAGCTGAAGTGGAGCTTGGGCGACATGTCTTCAACCATACCGGTTTTGTGGCCAACATAACTGATGACGTCTTAATGGGCTTAGATCTTATGGAGCAATACAAGTTCCAGCTGGATTTGGAGAATAGACTGATCAAGACTGGACAAGACGAGATTGTTATGATGACACCCGAACAAGATATGCGTGTGAGGAAAGTCACGTTGCAGGAAGATGTCAACTTACCTGCAAGATCAGAGACCATCGTTAAAGTTAATTTGGACAGAAAAACGGAATTGAGCAAACTTCAGCTGATAGAACCGAGTTATGAAGAGGAAGATGATGCTGTGAAGAAGGGAGTTCTTGTAGCCCGCACCCTAGTCCAGCAGAAAAACGGCCAAGCATACGTAAAAGTCGCCAATTTGAAAGAATGTGGTCAAAGATTAAAAAAAGGCGATATAATAGCCAAATCCGAACCAGTACTTATGGTGACTAAGGAGTCGCACGAAACAAAACCAAACCCCGACAGTGACCTTCCTGAGTGTTTGGTGCACTTAATGAAAAAGACGAGCTCAATTTTGACTGATCAAGAAAAACAGACTTTTGGCCGTTTGCTTCACGACTACAAGGACGTGTTCGCCTTAAATGAAACGGATTTGGGAAGAACTCATTTAGTGAGGCATAAAATTGAAACAGGGGATTATTTGCCCATTAAACAAAGACCCAGACGGCTCCCATTGGCTAAGCAGGCAGAAGTGGAAAATCTTATACAGGACATGGCGGATCGCAGCGTCATTGAGCCATCCACCAGCCCTTGGAGTTCTCCTGTGGTACTTGTTACTAAGAAAGATGGGTCGACAAGATTCTGCGTGGACTATAGAAGACTAAATGAAGTTACTAAGAAAGACAGTTATCCCTTGCCCAGAATAGATGACACCATAGACACTCTGGCTAACGCAAAGTGGTTTTCCACCTTGGATCTAAAAAGCGGATACTGGCAAGTGGAGATGGATCAACGGGACAAAGAGAAAACTGCCTTCTCAACTGGAAATGGCTTGTGGCATTTTAACGTCATGCCTTTTGGACTTTGCAATGCTCCGGCAACCTTCGAAAGATTAATGGAAACTATTCTACGAGGATTGACTTGGAAAACCTGTCTTGTTTATTTAGACGACATCATTATTATGGGCAAAACATTTGAAGAACACCTGCAAAACGTTGAAGAAATCTTCAAGAAGTTCAGAGGGGCAAACCTGAAATTAAATCCGAAGAAGTGCAGCTTTTTCCAAGAAGAAGTCGAATACTTGGGACACGTTATATCGTCAAAAGGAGTAAAAACCGACCCGAAGAAAATTGAAGCTGTAAAGAATTGGCCTGTTCCGAAAGACAAGCATGAATTAAGAAGTTTTCTGGGATTGTGTTCCTATTACAGAAGGTTTGTTCGTGGATTTGCTGATATAGCCAGACCCCTACACAAATTGACGGAGAATAACCAGCCCTTCGAATGGACTACAACATGTCAGGAAGCCATGGAAGAACTGAAAGTAACCCTTTGTTCTCCACCAGTTTTGGCTTTTCCACGACCTGGGGAAGAGTTTATTGTGGACGCAGATGCTAGTAATATTGGTTTAGGCGGAGTTTTATCTCAAATCCAAGATGGTGAAGAACGAGTGATCGCCTATTTCAGCAAATCACTATCAAAGCCAGAGAGAAATTATTGCGTAACCAGGAAGGAGCTGTTAGCCGTAGTGAAAACAGTCGAGCAGTTTCACAAATACCTGTACGGACAACGATTCAGACTAAGGACGGACCATGCCTCTCTGAAATGGCTATTTCAATTCAAAAATCCAGAAGGACAAATAGCTCGATGGTTGCAAAGACTTCAAGAATATGACTTCCAGATTGAACACAGAAAGGGACGTTTGCACGGAAACGCGGACGCAGTGTCACGAAGACCTTGTGTGGAAGGTTGCAATCACTGTAAACGCCTGGAGATAGCTGAATTTGGAAAGCCTTGTCGAAGGATCGCTCTGAAAAATGACATCGCATGGGATCGGGAAAACTTGGCTGCCGATCAACGAGAAGACCCCGATTTAGGACAGATAATTAACTGGAAAGAGCGTGGAGAAAGACCAAATTGGGAGGAGATTTCCGCTAAGTCTCCAACATTAAAGGGATATTGGGCATTATGGGAGTCCCTTATTATTGATGGAGATTTACTAAAAAGAAAATGGGAAAGTCCGGATGGGAAAGAAGAACGACTTCAGGTAGTTCTGCCAAGAAACCGAGTTAGTGACGTACTGAAAGAAGCCCATAATGGAATTGGTGGAGGGCACTTTGGCATCAACAAAACGTTAAATGAAGTTAGGGAAAGGTTCTATTGGCTACAAAGCCGCTCAGATGTAGAAGATTGGTGTCGGCGTTGCGCAGACTGTTTCAGTAGCAAGGGTCCCAAAACTCGGAGCCGAGGATGTATGAAGTATAATGTCGGAGCTCCGTTTGAGAGGATTGCCGTTGATGTAGCTGGACCTTTTCCCAAAACTAATTCCGGAAATCGCTATGTCTTGGTCGCAATGGACTACTTCAGTAAATGGCCAGAAGTGTACGCAATACCAAACCAGGAAGCCGCTACTGTAGCAGAAGTTCTGGTTGACAACTTCTTCTGCAGATTTGGAGTACCGAGGGAGCTGCATTCGGATCAAGGGCGTAATTTCGAATCGGCAGTATTCACGGAAGTGTGTGACCGATTGGGAATTAAGAAAACCAGAACTACTCCATTACACCCACAGTCAGACGGAATGGTGGAACGTTTCAACCGGACACTAGACAACTACCTAAGGATAGTCGTCGATAACAATCAGACAGATTGGGATCAGCACATTCCGTTGTTCCTGATGGCTTATCGATCGGCAGTACATGATTCCACTGGCAAAACACCAGCTAGTGTTGTCTTTGGAAGGGAGCTTCGTTTGCCAATGTATCTTCTTTTTGGACGACCGGAAGAACCCCCAGCCTCTTGTGATAGCTATTCAGAAAAATTGGCGCAACGCTTGCACGTGATCCATGAGGAAGTCCGGCAGAAGTTGAAATTTGCAAGCGACCGACTAAAGACAAGATATGACAAAAGGGCCAACAGCAGCGGATTCCAAGCCGGTGATCAGGTCTGGTTATACAATCCTGCTCGAAAGAAAGGAAAGTCGCCGAAGCTACAGAGGTCATGGGAGGGACCCTACGACGTTATAAAGCGTCTGAACGACGTCGTCTACAGAATACAGCGAGGACATCGGGCGAAAATGAAAATAGTTCACCTGGATCGACTTGCACCTTACCGACCACCCAAAGCTGGTGAAGTTGATGATCGGGACGATCAACTCTAGGAGGGGGGCAGTGTTGCAAAGCGAACTTTTGATTATTAGTTAGGATTTCTTTAGTAATTTGTTGTTACCCCTGTATGTTACGTTGCTTTGTTTACGTTCTACATTCTTTTGTCTGTGTTCTAGAAAATCCTGGCTCCGTTGCTTATATAGAGAGAGATTTATGTTATAGCTTAATGAGTGTGAGAGAGAAAGTCAATTTCATGAATATTTAGGAACTTTCTAGAAACCATGGAAGCCTATATAAGCAGCTGAACCAGGCCTGGTTAGTTAGTTGTTGAGTTGATGGTTGTAGTGAAGTCGAAGTTGTCAGATAACGAGGTTAAAAGTCAGTGTCAGTTTATTGTTTGTAAACAATATACAGTGTTGTACAAGAAGTGTGTTATTAAGGAGTACGACGGTACAATAATTAAAATTTACAACAAAAATAAAAATATATCGTTTAGCCTAATACAAGTTTAAAGGTTACATGTGTACATATGAAGGCATTATGATAAATGGTTAGTAGGTTTACATATGTGAGTATTCCATAGTACTCAGTTAAGTTTGTCCAAGGACACTGGTTACAATCATTTCTTAATAATAAGTTAGTACTTATTCTAACAATATTATAGAATAAAGTTATGCTTCTGTAATAAACATACATAGTTCAAATTATGAACTTAACTGTAATCGCTTTGCTTCCGGCAGAAAAAAAAAACAAAATAACGCAACACTGGGAAAAGTTTGACAAGACTTACTCTTATGAGCAAAACTTCGCACCTCACATCACATCACCATCATCTTCTATGTCCTATTAATGTTTGTGATGTGAATTGTCCAATCGATAAACTCTTTACGTGTAGTTTATCAGTATACGGTCCAATGTCCAAGCACTTCGTGAGTTCCAATAACAATAATGGCTAATCATAGTCTGTTTTGGCTTCCTTCTCATATAGTCCTCAGTGTTACATGAAATATAAGAACAAAGGTTAATATGTGCTACTTAAGGCTTAATATACAATATCATGTCTTATAACAAAATTATTTTTAGCTCTTATTTATGTGTTAGTATGTACGATCCATTTTCCATTCCTAAAAAATAAAAAATGGAACGTATGAAATTTATTCCCCTAATGCTGTAAAGCAAGGATTTCCGTGTATGCACTGCGTGAACAAAATTAGTCATGTAAACAACTTGAACGGTCGTTTACTGTTATCATTATTTTATTTGTTATGTTAGTCGTTCGTCATCAACCAACAAGATTGTCGGAGCGTCGTGTCAGGAATATTCGCCTCCTCAGCGAAACATTTTTTATTGCACCTTATTAGTTCATAGCGCTAAAATATAATTGGATTAATTTCATGACTAGATTATTCTCGTAAACATTAATGTATAATTTCCAAGAATAATCGATAAGTAGACCTTATTGCTGCTGATAAGCAGAATATGGCCCTATATTTCCAAAAGGCTCTAACTGAGCAACAAACGGCTGTGCTACCGCTTGCTCAGGATTCTCTCTAGTTTGAGGCTTAATGGGCCCCCCTGCTTGCACTTGCACCTGGTTATCCGGATTTGGGCACAGTGCCGGATTGCGGACAACCTGACTTGCGTGGGATTCAGGTGGTCCCATAAAAGTTTGTGGTCCAAATGCACCTCCAGAAGATGCGCCAGCAGAATTTACTTCTGATGAACCTTCCATCATCCCTTTGTTGTGTTTGGGGTACTACTGGTACCCGAAACTGGTGAAACGTAGCATTCGGTATATAAGTATGCGTGTATTGGGAATGATTCGGTTGATTCAAAAATCACGTAATGAAAATCAATATGCACATAATGTAAACCGTCTTCCTAACTCGGACTATTGAAATTAGTCATTTATTTATGCGCGCAGCGACAGATT
This sequence comes from Ips typographus, assembly GCF_016097725.1. Taxonomy (NCBI): domain Eukaryota; kingdom Metazoa; phylum Arthropoda; class Insecta; order Coleoptera; family Curculionidae; genus Ips; species Ips typographus. The sequence continues at coordinate 254,138 of NC_138432.1, forward strand.
CATTTCTCATCGCTCGCGAATTAGTTGCTTTCCTCGCAAAAATGCATAAACAACTATATGTTCAAGGTGATTATTACACCGATAATATTAATTTTTTCAGATATTTATCTTTATTTGTTGGTAGGTACCTACATTACACTGACAACATTCAATATTTTTATTTTCATTGCATGTAACCATTTTTTATCTTATAGGGAAAATTAAACTGATATCTGTTCTTGAATTTTAAGAATTTGCGCAATAAAAATTCAGACGCAGATAACAGAATAAAATCCTTGGACCCTGTAAAAATAAGTACACAGCTCAGTATGTGGAGCCGTACATCATAATTGTTACTTTGTTTGAACATTATGCTTTAATTGCATTTTGCATTTTATGCATTACTCGGTCTGTATTGAACAATGTCTGGTCTCATTGAAATAATATTCCAAATTGGCCAAATCAGCGAATCCCATGGGTTTAAGCATGGTGCACTTATTAACTGTTGGGAAAACATTTCTCTGATAACTTTAACATTGAGTCTAATATGACAAGTTCATTGTCTGGAAGTAATTTGCTAACCTCAGCATCCTGGTTTTCCGGTAGAGAGGGTTCTGAATTGCATTTATACGGTTGTCTTATCACATTCTCCACAGTTCGTCCTCCGACCTCTACGGAAGCCGTTTGAGTGATTTTTTCCTTCCTTTTGTTTTATTTGAAAGTAAGTATAAATGTTTTTTTTTTTCTATTATTTATTATCACCCATATAGGTTTTTTTCCAAAGAAAAAAAAAATGTTAACAATATTTTTCCTTTCAGATGGAGCCTGGAAATGGAGGGGATAATGAAAAGGGGCGGGGCCGTGGTCGCCGACTTATGGCCTTATTGGCTGCCCAGCGTGCCCGCAACACTGTGGGTGAGGCCACCATTAAAATGGGGCCTGAGGCCGATGCCGGTCCTTCCGCGGCTAGTGAGGTAGAGGCTCCTCCTGAACCCCAAAACCCCCCGCCGGAAGAGCGGAAAAATGAAGAGCAAGTTGATGGGTCCCCAACATCAGCGGCGCCCCGTTTGGCGGTCGAGGCCATTGGCACCAATGCCAAGACCATAAATTTTTATTTATTTTTTTTAAATAAATGAATATTAACTGAAATGCTTGTATTACTTTAGTTGAGGGGTTCCTTCTGGTGTCCATGGATTATGGTAAGGTAAAATTCTGCTTACATGGACTACCTCAGTTTTCGATTTTTGTGAAATGCTCTTTCATATTTCATAGTCCACAACTGCCAAATTTCTGACTGCTAAACCAACGTCTCTAATTTGGTCGCTATTACTACTTTCTAAGGGTGGCAACAAGTTTGCTTCTGTTGGTAAAATAGGTTCACGACCGTACACCAGCATGAATGGTGAAAATTTAGTACTATCCTGTTTTGCAGAATTGTACGCAAAAGTCACATGTGGAAGATATTCATCCCAATTTGATTGAATAGTATTAGTATACATAGATAACATATTGTCTAAAGTTTTATTAAATCTTTCTGTTAAGCCATTAGTTGCGGGATGATACGCAGTAGTAAACTGACTCGTTGTCCCCATCTTTTTTAGCAATTCCGTAACCAATTCTGATTGAAAAACTTTCCCTCTATCGCTTAACAATTCCTTAGGTGCACCGTGTTTTGTAATAATTCTGTCTAGTATAAACTTTGCTACAGGTCCGGCTTTGCCGCTCGGTAACGCGTCAGTCTCCGCCCACATTGTGGCATAATCTGTCGCTATCACTATCATGGTTTTGCCGCTGCTACTTCTGCGAAACGAACCTAACAAATCTATTCCAACCTTTTCAAATGGGGTGCCAACTGGGATAGGATGTAACAGACCGATAGGCTTTTGATTTTGTTGGCCTTTCCTGGCCTGACAATCCGGGCATCCTTTTACAAAACGTTCCACGTCCTTTTGCAACCCTTGCCAATAGTATCTATGTTTATTTTCGCTAGGGTTTTTGAGAATCCCAAATGGCCACTCAGCGGTTCCGAGTGGTGGGAGTACAAAATTTCCCCTATTAACTGTTGCGGTATCACTAAAAGTTTAGTCCGGCCCACTCCATGCGAGTTTATACGGTACAAAACTTCTGACTCAAACCTAAAATTTTTCGCTTGCTTGCGTATACCAATTGTAGTTTCTTCAGGATGTTTTATAGCCTGAATTATTTCCAAAATGTTTTCATCTTTTGCTTGTAATTCTGCAATGTTACGTATATCTAATAAAAAGGTTGGTATTTCGTCAATTTCTTGTACTTTCGTATTCGCTGGCAAAACAGGATATCTGCTTACGCAGTCTGCATCTCTGTGAGCAATTCCTGATTTATGATGTACTGTGTAGTCAAATTCCGATTATTTCCCTCATGTGTTAAATGTCCCATATGAGCAGTGGATTTTCACCAGAATGACAGCGATAATTGCATTCTAAAGTGATAATTGCATTTCGATAATTGCACTGTACGTATCTATAACGACTGCATTGTTGTATAGCTTATTGCTAGTACACTAATTGTTGTCCTTGCGCAGTTTTTTGACTTTTTGTAAGCAAAAAATGTCAAACGCGATGTCAACAAAAATTAATGAACGGTTTGGAACTTGCTCAATGAGCTCCATTGAGCAATCTATAGTGGCAGCAAATCCAAAACATTTTCTTTATTCGGGAAATATTCCCCAAAATTACATTCGTGCCTTAAAAATGACCTGATAATTCTGCGTTCAAACTTGTTATCTTTGCAAACTGCATTCGGTCATTTTCATATTTTTTTCTAAAAAAGCCCTCCACCTTCGGTGTCGGGCTCTTTCGCCAAAAAAATATAAAAATAAACTCATGCAGTTAAGAGATAACAAGTTTTCATGCAAAATTATCGGTAATTTTTATGCACTTGTGCAATTACCCCCGATAATTTTAACGCCCAACGCGCTAAACGTCCAGTAGTCTCTTTCAAGGTTTTTAGCCAACATAGCGCATGATGATCAGTCACTATTTTTATAGGTTTTCCACAAATAAAGTGTCTAAAATAGGATAGCGCCCATATAGCTGCTAACCCTTCAAGTTCTGTTATAGAATAATTCTTTTCAGCTTTACTAAGGCTTCTACTTGCATATGCTATTGGGTGTAACGCATTTTCATGATCTTCCTGCAATAATATTGTTCCGATTCCATCTTTACATGCATCTACCCTTAATTCACATCCTTTATTTGGTTGAAAATGTGCCAAAACTGGTTCACTAATCAATTTTTGTTTTAGTGTTTCAAACGCTTTGTCATGTATGTGCTGCCAATCAAATTTATTTTGTTTCTTTGTCAGATCATGTAAAGGACGTGCAATTTTTGCAAAATTTTTTATAAACTTCCGGTAGTAGTTACAAAGTCCCAAAAAACTTTGTACACCCTTTACATTTTTTGGCCTTGAAAAATTTTCAATTGAAACTAATTTTGATTTATCAGGAAAAATTCCATCTTTCGAAATTGTATAACCAAGAATATTAATTTTTTCTCTTAAATATTCACATTTTTTAGGTTTTAGTGTTAGGCCTGCACTTCGAAGTCTATTGAAAACTTTACGTAATTTTTCCAAATGTTCATCTATTGTTTTAGAAAAAATTATAATGTCGTCCATGTAAATTAAAACATCTTTCCATTTTAAATCTCTAAACACTACATCTCCTAACTGTTGAAATGTTGCCGGGGCATTGCACAATCCAAAAGGCATTACATTAAATTCCCATAATCCGTGACCTGGCGCTGTAAAGGCAGTAAGTGGCTTACTTTCTTCTTTTACTTTGACTTGCCAATAACCTGAATACATGTCTAACGATGAGAAATATTGGGCGTATCCTAAGTAAGTCAAAATATCCTCAATATTAGATCCTGACCACGAATTTTTTACCGTTACATTGTTCAACTTGCGATAACCCACGCAAAATCGTGTCTCTCCAGACTTTTTCTTTACTAATACGACGGGACTTGCCCAGGGCGAGTTACTTTGCCTTATTATGTCGTATTGTTCCATTTCTCTTATTTGTTTATCTATTATCTCTCTTTCTTTTTGTGCTACTCTGTAGGGTTTTTGTTTTATAGGTTTAGCATTTCCTACATCAATCTCATGTTCAATAACATCAGTTTTTCCCATATATTTTGGTGTTTTTGAAAAAACGTCACTATATTCTGAAAGTAATGTCTGCAATTTGTTACACAATTCTGGGTTCGTTATATTACTTAGATTATGGTCATTTATGGTAATCATTTCTTCATCATCTTCAGTTTCATCAATACAGTGAACTGGAATTTTTGTTATATCCATTTCTATATTTTTTTCTAAATAACCGATTGTGGTATTTTTTAATATGAACACTTCTTTTCAACAAATCAATCCTCTTGGTCGTAGGTATTTATCGTTCTCGATAAAGCAGTACTTTGTGAACTCGTGCGGAGATAAGGCACAGTTCAGTCGTACCGTTATCCCGCGACCAACCTTGACCATGTAGTCGGTTGCAAGTGTAACTTTAAAACTTCGCGCGGTTGACTCAATCTCGACGTTTGCAAATACATTATTAGTATCTTCCATTTGTTCTATTTTTCCAATGTTGTTTTTGACATTGTTGCCAAAATGTAAAATCAATGGGTCAAGTTCATGGTATAATGTCACAGTATTGGTATTATAGTCAATTAATGATTTTTTACTAGCCAAGAAGTTATGTCCCAATATCAAGGCTTTTGATAAATTTTGCACCACTAGTGCCTCAACGGAAATAATTGTGCCATTAACTTTTATAATTACCTCAGAATTGCCGAGAGGTTGAACTGTATAACCTCCTGCTGTTATCAGTTGTATATTGTCTTGTAACCGTCTCATGTTACTGATATAATTTATGTCGACTATATTTTTACAAGCTCCCGTATCAAGTAAAACAGGGACGTTATCTTTATCGTTAACTGTGATATGTACTATTAATGTTTGTTTACTGATGCCCGTGGATGACAATTGGACAATTTCGTTCGGGCTTCTTAGTTTTGAAATTGTCCTCTGCCGTTTGGGTTTCTCCGGCCTTGAGGTGCATTCCTTTGAAAAGGCCTGTTATTGGAGTTACAAGACACGTGACCGGTCCTACGGCAATCAATGCAAATAACCCGGCCGTCGTGCGTTCTCGTACGAGGCAAATTATTATTATTATCATTATTTCTCCAGTTTTGATTAGAAAACTGATTTCTGTCCCTATTAAAAGTATCGTGGTTCTGGGGTTGTTGCGAATTGTTTCTTACAAATTGTCGCCCCCTATTGAATGAGTTGTACCTCGGACCATTTTGATTTGGCCTAAAATTATTCACCCTTGGAACATAAGTATTTCGTGTCTGATTTTGAACTGTATTTGAAAAATTTCTATTAAAAAATGTTCGTGGCCTGGTGTCATTCCAGTTCCTTTGCCGATTTGTTGGGTTATTATTGCTACTTTGATTTCGACTGTTCACTGCCGCAGATACTGACAATAAAGCTGTACTTTGTGTCATTTGATTTACTAATGTTCTTTCTTTTATATCTCTTAGCTTTATCACCAATTGCTTTAAATCGTCAAAATTTCTGTTACTTGAGCTAAGCAAATAATACATCTCATAATAAGATGGATGCAAACCATTTTCAAAATGATCCCTAAACGCATCAAAAGTAATTTCCGGCTCAATCTCGTTTGCGATTGCTAATAGATCATAATAGTACTTTTTTATATTCTCGACGTCTTGCTGTTTGCGAGTGTTTAATCGAAATTATAACTTTCGGAGTGGCTGTCCTCCTGAAAACTCATCAAAAAATCTGATTTTATATTTAGCCATGTTTTCATCTGATTTTCTGGCTCACTAATATAATTACCAAACCATGTATGGGCTGGACCTTCCAAAAAATTAGCTAAATAAGATATTTTGTGATTTTCTGACCAGCTATTTACAATCGCTGCTTTTTTGTATTTATGCACAAAAATAATGGGAGAGTCAATAGAAGGGTTAAATGTAAGTGGGCATGTAAACTTTGGGGTGGCTGGAGTTTTTGGCTCAGCCAAAGCTGCCTGTAAAGTCATGTTAGCCATTACTGAAGTATTGTTAGGGCGTATGGCACGGTTTCTTTCCCGAATCACAGGGGTTGGGCAAGGATTATTAGAACTTTGTAATAATTCTGAGGGGCGGGATAAGGTAAGCTTTGGTGGCACTACCACTTCTAAGGGACTTTCTTGCCAAGGCCCTTCTGTTTCTGGCGGTTTAGGCGGAGTTCTACTTAAAGAAGCTCTTGGTTTGAAATAAACTTCCGTGGATTGGGGCTTAGAAGTTGAAACCGAGGCTTGGGGAGTTTGAGCTTGAACGCTCACGACAGTATTGTCAAGAGTATTTTCTTCGTACTCACTGCTTGTCAAACAAACAACTGAACTGGGTTTGTCAAGCTTTTGTTTTCGTGAAGAAGTTGCCGTTTGTGTCGGAGCAGGAGAACTCACAGTCGAACTGTGATGCTCGGGTTTGAAATCCTTTAATTCTTTTATCACTTTTTCTGGGTTTCGACCTTTAGCGATAGCTTTCCGTAACACGCATTTTTCTTTTTCCGACAAACTTTGAGCCCTACTGCGAGTTTTTCCTCGATCTTTGTCACTCGATTCACTCATGGACAATTTTTAAATGACCGTTTAAATTCATTTATGTGTTATATTTATTTTTTTTCAAATTATTCTGTTTTTTTTTAAACAAGTTGATTATTCCTGGCAATTTCTTTGCGAATTTGCTTCTTCATCAAACTAATAATTTTTTTAACGCTAAAATACACAAGCATTAATACACCCATGCACAAAAAAATAATAATTAAAATTTCCTTAGCTGGTAATCCCCAAAAAATCACTAAATAAATCAACTTTACTATCCCTAGCCAAAAGAAAATAATACTTTTATAGCCCACACATTATTTTCCTGAATCTGTATCATACCCCAAAAGATAAAATAAAAATAAAAAACTCAACTATCGTTTTTCATCCATCTCAAAACAGACCGGCACCTCCACCAAATGTAATTTTTCTTAATAATTAAACTTAATAATTACCCGGCGCCTCCACCAAATGTTACGTTTAATTTATGAGCCCTTCTGGGTTCATCAATTAAACTGACTCACGACGTTAAACGTCGCGCCGGGATCTCAGTTTTAAGGATGGAATCAAACACTGAGTTTTCTATTAAACACTTAAATCTATTAACCAAACATTTATAAGTGGATCGGTACAATACAGTCACACCAAAAGTTAATAACTCAACCATTGTACTTACATAAATACATAAGCTAAGGACTTATATTATACGCATTTTCTGGCGGCTGGCTTAGTCACTTTCGTGTTGGAACAGCTCTGGAGAATGGACTACTTAACTTGATCTTCTTTTCCCGAAGAGAGTCGACATCTCGACTTCTTGGTTCGGCTGGTACTGTCGATTTGTTCACACTCATCCTATACTGCTGAAATCGGCGTGTTTTATACCCGATTGATCGGCTGACGTAGTTTGTTATTGTTCGTCGCCTATTTCTCATATTCCTGCAAAGCAGGTGGTGGTGACTCATCACCGATATGATGCACTCGGTGCATCATGGTGTGACCTTGCCTCGTGCGCTTAATATTTCGCAAATCATAAGGATTAACAAATTAATAACAATTAAGCAAAAACATAACAATTAAGCAAAAACATAAGGAGGGATTGCGAAATTTATTTAATTAAATTTCGCAATCCCTCCTTATGTTTTTAAGTCAATAAGTCCATCTTTTGAATTAATGGATTTTCCATTCGTGACAATATAATTTAATAACTAAATAACAGTTAAAACTAATTGACAAAATGGTTGGTTTATCAACTTAGTGAATCGGAATAAAACCTTCAACATAATTCCCAAAAGTAGCACTTTAAACAATACCTTTTACATGCACGAAATATTACAATAACAAATACATACTTACATTTGTTAAACAATTATGAGGGCAGCTTTCTGAAGGGTTTGGCACTAGCGATTTATTATAATTTAAGATAATGGTTTACTATTTAATTAATTTATGAACCCGGTGCGGGTTGCAGAATTCGGGACGACTACATTTTGTGGTACGAGCCGAGTCTTCCGGTTGGGCTCTACTGTCTGAGGCAGAGTCTTCGACTGTCTCTGATCGTCCCCCCTTTACCAACGCATGTCGAGCTCAATTTATACCTGATTGACTGGCTGACGTAGTTTGTTATTCCTCTTCGCCCGCATCGCAACAGTAGCGGGAATTTGTCATCGCTAAAAATAGCGATGATGCACTACGTGCATTCTGACTGTAACTTTGCCTCGCGCATTTTATTATTTTGCCATCTCCGAAGATCTGCTTCAATTTAATGAATTTATACTTTTAAATAATAAGTCCATCTTTTAAATTAATGGATTTTCCATTCGTGACAATATGAATCAACTATCAATCACTTTAATATTACAGCAACTGACAGTAAATAAAAATATATTATACAAGCGTCTAAAAAAAATTTCATTCGTGACAATATAGCAGTGTTTACTAAATCAGTTGGTTGCGATTTATTAGTGTTAAAGCTAATTGAAGATTTCAAGTTCATGTACTTACTTACTGACTAATCTCTACCAGAAAAATTAATAGCTCTAGGGCAGATACTATTTATGAAGAGATGTTTCCTTCTATTAGCACAGCTAAAATTGGCCTACTCAAAATGTACTTAATGTTCCCAGTGTTGGAATTAACTAGATTTGAGATGGCGCACTAATATATTGTATAAATTATCATAGTAAGATTACTAATCCACATGAACGAAAGTGTCAAGGCTATTAATCGGAAGATAAATACATACACAGCTGATGTATCGTCAGGATCTACTATACCACGCCCGACACGTCGGGACGCTTGTGCGTGACGGAAAGCACTGAACCAAGCCTCCGCTCTTTTCGACCAGAATGAACCCGATCGGGAAATATATTGTCATGTTAAGGGGTTAGTGTGGAAGAAGTGAGACGACGGTATATACAAAATCATAACCCAATTTATTGCCTCAAGTAAATCTCTATTTACATTGATCCTTCTGCTTATACTTATAATAACATGAACGACTCTTGAACGCAGGTGCTTTACTCGTCCAAAAGTGTTCGCACCGAACACTAAAAATTGACAACATACATATTATTTGCTACATGGGTTGTATTAAAAGTGCGCTATAGGTATTCTAACTTAATGAAGCCAGCTGCCGCTGTCCAGTACTAGATTTAGTTTACTCGGCTGTTTCATTTCACAGCTACGATCCACATCTGAGAGGCACTCCCCTATCCTAAGGTATGGGTTTTTATACTTCGAAAGGGGAGTATTTTACTGCAGTTTATACCTAAATTAAGCTGAGTTCCTTTGTGATCCCGCAACAATCCCTAATTCTGACATGAAGTACTTACTTGTTCTTATTTCAGTTAACTCACTTTTACTGGATTAGGATCAATGCCATAAGAGCAAAGCGTGTCGGGTATTTTTAAGTAACTATTTTCCATCTGTGACTGATCTTGGGCTTTCAGCTGTTTCTGGTGATTGTCCATGACCTTTTCTTCAATAGTTTCTAACACACATCTTCTTCTTAGTGACTAACTGGATCATAATCTCCTAGATCACCTGCGGGATAATTTAAAATTATCCGTTTCCACACAATACAAATTATACGTTTCTACGTAAATAAATAAGTAAGTTAATGTGTTATATTAGTTGACATATTGAACAGAAGGTTTTGATGGAATGGGATTCTTGACTAAACGCAATGAAAAGTTTATCTCACCTACTATAGTCCAGTTTGCCGTTGCCGTTGCAAATATTGGTTTATAAAAGAAGATGCTCCATGAAATTTTTCTAAAAATGCGGAATTTCAGACCAGAAATTCAAATAGTCACGTTACATTGTTTGGCCGAGTTGGTGGCCAAATTACGGAAAGATTATACCAGGTGTCCAAGAGCACCCTGGACATAGGAGATTAACATGGGAAAACGGTTTTGATTTGTTTGCGACTGTACGGTTGATTTGATTGAAAAACCGTAATAATGAAAGTTGTAGTACCTATCACGGACTAGTTTTCTGTATTTTTTTCAGATCTGTAACTTGAGCCCTTTCGTCGTAAAACACGAACAAAAATGCGAAAATTGTAACTTTTTACCTGCACTGTATAAGCGGTTGTCGAGCAACCGTACCAGCAACAATGACCTGTTTACCCGTTGCCCGACAACCGCCTATACAGTGCAGGCCAAAAGTTTAAATTTTCTCATTTTTGTTCGTGTTTTACGACGAAACGGCTCAAGTTAGAGATCTGAAAAAAATACAGACAACTAGTCCGTGATAGGTACTACAACTTTCATTATTACGGTTTTTCAATCAAATCAACCGTACAGGCGCAAAAAAATCAGTCATCATGTCCAGGGTGCTCTTGGACACCTGGTATATATACTTTCATTGCCTGAAACCATTTAATTTTAAGCGCAATTTTTGGAAGATGAGGATGAAAGAATGAAAGGTGTGTTCCAAAAGGCGATACGTAAAATGGATAATTAGTTATCCTAATTGGTCTAATTCAGAAGTAGAGGAACTCACTTTTTTTTGAAACCATAGTTTCACTATTTTGATTGTCGTGATCATATACCCTCTAGGTATGTCATCAAGTACGCTCCGCATTTAAATTACACGGCTTGATCGCCACACACTAAAGCGTGGTGAAGCTTTTTAAGATGAACCGGCCAAATGAAATGTTCCGCCTTTCAGTTACACGTATATGACCATATCACCAGAAGGTTGCAAACAGGGGATAACTTCTTAGATGAGTACCGTATCAAAGATCGATCTGCTTTACAGCTACACGTATTCGTTTGGTATACACTAAGGTAGGTTAGTTGACTGTGTTACCAGTGATTTGCAATGTAGCAGCTTTTATGTCCTGACGTACCTGACCTAGATTTACTTGAAACTTGTCAATTTAACTGAACAAGCATTGTACGTTACGTACCCACAAAGCACAGACCTGGATTATGTCATAATATACTTAACTCTAATAGTTACGACAATATATCCCTACTCAAAAATCTTAATAACTGTCTTATTTAGACATTTAAAAACGTTACCATTTTTCTAAATTGGATTCTGATGTTCTTATTGACGAGAATATGCCATCTTAATGCACCGAAAAAGCCTAGTATGTTTCAGGTCCAAACCAACTCAAGATTGTAATTCTTCAGTTTTCTTTTTAGTAAGTTAGTTTAGTATCTTTAGTCCGCTATGTCTTCTTAATAACCTCTCCTATAGTAGCTTCAGGTGGGCTGCCGTTTTTCATTACAAAAAGAATAACCGCCTTATTAAACTATTTAACTTCTGTCCAGCTGTTTACGTTTTGTTTGGTTTAAAATGGCATACTTAATGATGCTTCATTATTCAGAATGTTGGGAGGAATAGGAACTTGGATTTTGTGTATGTAGTTCCATTATTAGTTGCATCTAGTTCATTAATTTTGCCAGCCCATGCAATACAGTCAGCATCCCCAGTGGAGTTTACTTGATGACCAACAACATGGAATTCCAGGTATTCCAATTCATCAAACTCGCCCATACACTGCGTACACCAGTACTTGACCGGTATAGTGTCATGGGATCCAAAGATCTTACGTTCGTTCTGCACATCACTACACACTTGCTTGGTTAGGATTTATGGATGGACCCGTCGAATCGTTAGGCTCGGAAAGTCCTGCAAAACCCCGCTTTGGCGCTATCCTTATTATATCTTCTGGGGTGTCGGTGGAAAACCTTAAGTAAATTAGAAGCGTTGATAGCTGAGAATTGCAAATTAACTCTTAAGCCTTTGTCTACGATAGGAACGGCAAGCGGTGAGCGACTGAGCGTCAAGCAGTACTCCTTTCCCGTTTGCCTCCTGTCCTGGCTAAAATGGATTCAGTTTGAAATATTAATTTGAGCGACCTGTAATAAGCGAATATACTAAAATCCAAATCTAAGTCTTAATTATAAAGACTACGGGGTAAATGTTAAATCTTTTACTTCTGTATGAAATTACAAATCATGTTAGAAAAAGAAAATATGGGGTATATACAATAAATAGGAGCCGTCTAAAATCTGGCGAATATCACCACCTATTTCGTAAATATTAGAAACCATCACCGTTTTTTGGATATACCAAAATGTAAATTTACACCCAAAATTGACGACCAAAAAGACGACGAAAGGACGAGCGGAGAAAGAAAAATATATGTCCAGACTAGCCGGTAAGCAGCACGACACTGAATAATGCAACCAATTTAGCAGATACATAAACATTTGCGGCACCGCTCTACCGCTTGCCGCTCTGTCGCTAGCTACACAAAATCACAAAATGTACATGCGATCTCGGTAGCTCAATAAATAAGCCAGAAATGTGTGTCTAAGTTTGCATTGTCGCATTTGTGCAGTTAATTATAGTAGTACGACGTGCAGACGCTCCAGTAGACATAGCCAATTTTCTTGTAATAATAGAAAATATGGAAAAAATTATTACGTGCAAAAATTCTATGTTTAAATGTGAAACATTCTGACAATATTTTAAACATTCCTAGATTTGCTATTGCAAATAAACAACAATTACTTACCGGAACAGTCAGGAATACCAAGTTTCGTCAAAATATCCTTATTAATGTCACAATTACATAGAAAAAACATATACGACACAATAAGTATGGCCTTGCATACCCATGCCTATATGGACTTTTTACCTTTAAAATACCTGAGGAATCGTCCACTGCAATATCGGGCACTTATTAAAAAACACCCTGTATAATCAAAGTCCAAACAAATACATCAAGCACATGACTGATAGTGAACTCTTGCAAAAATGAGGTCACTATGATTCACCTGAATTTTCGAAACAAACTTTAGATCGTCATCCCCATTTTATTTCAATAAATTTTTAATTTAAAATTAAAATTGATTTTAATATTTAAATAAAAAAAATTAATTAGTTTTTTAGTAGAAAACCGGAAATCTCGCTTAGGATTTTTCTTAGTATAATATCGTAAAGAACATGTAAATTGCCATGAAGGTTCCTGCCTAGGCGTCCATCGTTTCTCTCATTATGTAATTCTATTAATTGCAGAATTTTGTAGTGCCTGGAAGTCCCGTATTCCTGTCAATTTTCGTATGTTTTGCAGCCAGTTTAGTTTGTTTCTATCTATTCCTCTCTTTCCTCCTTCTATTTTACCCTGCAGAATAAAACGTTGGAAATGATAACGTTCTCCGCGTAAGATGTGTCCAAGGTAGCCAGTTTTTCTTCTTTAATATTTTCAAAAAGTTCACGGCCTAAAAAACCAGCTCTTCTCAGTATGTCCTCGTTCGTTACATGATCAGCCCACGATACTCGGAGTAAATTGTGTCAGTAATTTATTATTACATGTTTAACCATTGTGTATATAGTGTGTTCGGGCTGTTATTATCACTCACATTAAATACTACATTGATTCTTACACAATAGGAATATGAACTAATATTAGTGTTGTACTATTATTCAGGTACTAATATAATATAATAAAATGATATTATAGCAAATAATCGCCGATTTTGGACGCATTGTTACTGACACTTTTTACTTAAAATTTGTGGACGGATTCGTCAGACCTCACAGTTTTGAAACAAGTGTGTTGTAAAGGTATCTATTTGTTTCTCTTTATGTGTGGTTTTACATAATATAATAAAATATCGCAATAAGAAAATACTAGTAAATAATTTTCGAAAGTGTCAGCTGAATGGCGACTTTCTATTTTACGCCTTCAAGAACTACAGTTCCGAGTGCTCTTTTATAAACAAAATGGCTGTTACTGTTATGTAGGACTAAGTAGAATCGTAAGCCCAAATTTCTGCTATTGTAATATAATTAACGGAACTGAATATTTTCGTCATATGAGCAGTCAATTCGTCATATAAGGAGGCATTATAGTTATCACATGGGGCAAGACAAGGTTTTTTGGATTTCTTGCGTTTTAATTGTCGTTTCCGGCTACGCCGTTTGTTGCGGCCGGGCTTCCTTTTGTCTTTTTTTTACATGCTGCATGCCTGTTTATAAGGATTTGCATAATGTTGGTCTGAAATTTTAGACTTAAACTCCAACTTTGTTAAGGCCTCGTTAAAATACGTTGTTAAAAAAGGTCTTACCAGCATTTGCTCTTTCTATGGCAATCTTCGTTTGAGGCCATGCGCAATGTTTGCTCCAAAAAACCCGCAAATAGTTTAAAAATTGGCTTTTCGTCTTAATTCCAGGTCTGCATCTTCTTATACGCCTTTTGGATCTCCTTGAGGATCGATACCTAGAACCGCAGCGCTGGCGTTCTTAAAGACCTTTCAAACCATACTATTAACCTTCCGTTACACGCGCTACTATTTTTACACCGCAACTTAAATAATAACAGTTTTTAACAAGTATTTTATAAAAATAGTATTAGAGCTCACATAAGCATTATCATTTATTTTCAATTACTCAGAACAGTTCAAAAATTCTCTACATATAAAAGTACAATATAAGTGAAAGCAAAACTCAGAGTCGATCTCCACAAATATATATTAGATAAGTTGTTATCTGCCTAACATGTTTCGGGTGTATTCACACACCCATCTTCAGAGGCTGAAAGTTGTACAGTATGTTAGTTAATTACTTTCAAAACTAAGGACATGGAAGCCTACCTTAACTAGATCACTAGTCTGCTGGCTGTCATTTTACAAGGGGGGACAGCTGAACCCAGATGTACTTAAGGTGGTGGTTGGTTTTTTTATTCTACACAGGGGAAAAAAAACCTTGTTTAAAAAACCCAGTTCTACACTATAACTACAAGGAAAGCCGTAAACCATTAATTTCCTATTAAGCGCTATCATACTTCAGCGTTGTTGTCAACCCTGTAATTCTACCAATTATTTCCAACAAGAACGGTCAAAATATAATAACTTAAAAATACGGCTTATCGTATTTTGCCAAAGTACTAGCTTTGGTCCCTCCGCTAAATGGCTTCTATTAATAGTTCATTTATCTGCAATTCGCCGCAGAAGAAACGGAACAAACGGCTGAGCCGTCCGTTAGGCTCAGAAAACAAAACAAAAATTATTCGTAACTTCGTTACACACCCCTCTCTCTTAGGTAAAAATAGACAACTAGTTTACTTTTTATACAACTTCAATGATTACCTCCCCGGTTACCAAATAATCTACTAAATTCTTATCTCCGTACCAGACTCTTAAATTAAGACTTAAGTCCTAGCAACAAGTAATAACAAACAAAAAAAAATTCTTACGACTATCACTCGGCCCCTGTTACGGGTGCTCAGGACGTAACACTATTCTACACTATATACATCATTCTCGCAGAATTGCGCAATCATTGTTTTGAGCGTCTTGTTAGTACGCTCGACAGGATTGGCTTGAGGCGTATATGGCGGAGTGAAACGGTGAGCTATTCCTAATTCCTCAAGCAACTGTTTGAACAGTTGGCCAGTAAATTGGGTGCCATTGTCAGACAGCACGGTCTTTGGGCAACCAAAACGAGCTCCAATTTCCTCGTAGAAAGCCTGGCTTACGGCACGAGCTATTGCTTTCCTATTGCTCGACACTGTACCCATTTAGTGAAACGGTCTTGGAAAACTACTAGGTAGTTGTTTCCTTTGGCCGAACGAGGTAAAGAGCCAACTAAATCGGTACTGACGGTTTCCCAGGGATTGTTGTTACGAGACGGTTGCATCTGGCCTGGAGGTGCCTGCTGTGAAAGCTTTCCCGGCCAGTAATAACGTTGGGCAATACGGATGGTAGTTTTCGCTATTCCCAAATGTCCGGCGGTCGGTTCATTATGGCTCTGCCGTAAAACTGTTTCATGAGCAGTTTTTGGGACGCAAAGTTTCCAAGGAGCGTTCGGTTCGGCGGTGATACCTTCATTTATATCCCAGAAATGTCGGAACAGGCGGCCGTATTTTATGCAGTAATCGGGAAACTCACTAAGATTACTCTCAACGGCTTTCTTCTTGGCCAGATACCAAGAACACGGCTCAAAATCTTAAATTACTGCTACGGAATCTGGCGGACCGGTAGACGTTGTCGGAACCGGACCTCGTGACAGAGCGTCCGCGACTTTATTCAAAACTCCCTTACGGTACTTGATTTCAAAATCAAATTGTTGGAGATAAATACTCCAACGAGCTAGACGTCCGGACGGGCTTTTTAAGGAGTGTAGCCAACGTAACGACTGGTGATCAGTCACTACGGTAAAACGGTAACCTTCCAGGTACGGTCGCATCTTTTCAACTCCCCAGACTATTGCTAAGCACTCTTTCTCGGTCACCAAAAACTTCCGCTCGGTAGCTGTCAGCGTTCTGCTTGCATAAGCTATGATGTGGTCTCCATTGGAATCATGCTGAATTAATGCAGCACCTAGCCCATGATCCGACGCATCTGTTTGTAGTACAAACGGTCGGGAAAAATCTGGACATGCCAAAATAGGGGCTTCGGTTAAGTATTTCTTCAGCTGTTCAAACGCTTGCTGTTGGTCTTCTGACCAAGACCACTTGACTCCCTTCTTTAATAGTCGGTTTAGGGGAGCGGCAATCTGGGAAAAGCCTTTCACAAAACGACGGTACCAGGAGGCAATGCCTAAGAAACGACGGACACCTCTAACGGTAGTTGGTGCCGGCAAATTTTGAATGGCGAACACTTTTTCTGGGTCGGTACAGATACCATTGGATGTAACCAGGTGACCCAAGTAACGTAGGGATTTTCGGCAAAACTGGCACTTTTCTGGATTAAGTCTAAGATTTGCAGCTCTGAGACGACGGAATACCTCGGACAGGTTGTCGAGATGTTGTTCTAAAGTTTCACCAAAAACAATAAGGTCGTCCAGATATGCAAAACAGTACGGATCCAGATCGGGGCCGATGACTTTATCCATTAATCGTTGAAACGTAGCGGGAGCTGAGTGTAAACCAAATGGCATGACTTGAATTGAAACAAGCCCATGCCCGGCGCCGTAAATGCGGTAATTGGTTTGCTAGCTTCATCGAGAGCTACTTGCCAGTAACCCTGTTTCAAGTCAATACTGGATATATAACGGGCACGGCGGAGTTTGTCCAAGATTGCATTAATATACGGTAACGGGTATGCATCATTTCGGGTAACGTCATTGACTTTTTGAAAGTCAATACAGAAACGGTGCTTACCATCCTTTTTACGGACAATTACTACAGGGGAACTCCACGGACTGGTTGACGGCTCAATAATACCGTCTTGCAACATCTGCTTTACCTCGGTATTAATAATCGCCTGCATACAAGGATTACGAGGGTGATAACGTGGTTTAATCGGTTCGGTTTGTTCTAAATGAATGGTATGTGTAGTTAGTAGAGTTACACCGCTAATTCGATCAAACTTTGGAAGTTCGGTGTTCAAAAACTGTAGCAGCCTGATGTTTTCGGTTTCAGTCAACGCTAAGGGTTCAGGCGGATCAATGGTGTTGACTGGACTAATCTTTTTCGGTATACTGACTGGTCTGGGGCTTACTATTTATACAGCCCTTGTCTGCAAATTTACTTGAAATGGACGTTTTCCCAGTAAGTCCATACCAAGTACGATAAATACGGTTAACCCTGGTAAATAGTGCAACACCTCCGTTACAGTCGGGTAACCCTCAAAAGTCATTTTGACCCTGTAAGCCTCGGTAATATCTACCCTGCTGCCGTTTGCAACTTTAGCGTTTTCAACGGCTGGACGGAGAGGTGTGCAATCGTGCTTAAGACACAACTGTCGTATGGCCCCTACGTATGAACGGGCAGCACCAGTGTCTACTAATGCCATAAAGTCTGTGTCAAATATTCTGACAGAGATGTGGGGTCGGTTGTCGGTCGTCAGGAAAGCATTAAGGGCGGTGACTGCTGGTATATCAGCAACAGACGGTCGGTACCGTAAGATTTGGTGTTGCGGTCGGATGAACGTAGTCTTTTGTGCCAGAACCGTTATCCACCGTCTCGGTCGGTACAGGGTAACGGATAATAACGTTAGGTACTTTAGTAACTAGAGTAACGTCACGTTTATGCCTACTAACGGTCGGTACGTTACAACAGGTTGCAGATACGGTCGGTACGGTATTGTTAATTTTGTCGGCGGTATACTTGGGTACGGTATAACAGGTGACAGGAACAGGCGGTACGGTAAAGTTAGCTGGAGTAACGGTCGGTGAAATGTTAGTTTTATCGGCGGTATTCTTAGGTACGGTATAACAGGATACAGGAACAGGCGGTACGGTAATGTTAGCTAGAGGAACGATCGGTAAAGTGAGATTTGACGGCTGAACGGTATTTACAATGGACGGCGGACAGGCGGTAACGGTCGGAACAAGGTGGGTCGAGGCTGTTACGTCGGGCGGTTGTGCTTTCTACGCATTATCACAACGCCCTTTTAGTTTTTCGGCCGTGCAGAATTACAATGCCGAGACTGTACACCTTGTTTCCCACATCTGGAACAGAACAGACGGGGCGGACGGTCTCTCCACATCGCCAACATATTCCTCCAGGATTGCCCACGAGAGCATCCTGACGGTTTTTGGTACGGGATGGGTGTTGAGGTGACCTGTTGCGCGTTGTATTGAGAAACTGGTTGTTGCGAGTCTGTCGACTCACTTCATTTGGTCGTGGGCGGCCTGGTACGGTAACCCGTGTCTCGGGTACTTGTTGTGATTTGACGGTTGGTTCCTGATTCACTCTAGTAAACTCAGGTTGAGTGCGGTAACTACATGCCTCTGCCTGCCTTACCTCCTCTAAGAGGCGTTCGGTCTCACGGGCTTTCTGTGACAGAGTTAACACATCGTAAAATTCGGTCGGCCGGACCTGAATTGTGGTGTCAGATTGCGGTACAACCAACGTAACTCCTGTTCAGGTGTAATACTCCCATGTCGGCGGATCATAGTTTGTAAGTCAGTAAAGTACAGACTGACGGATTCCCCTTGTTTTTGCAATCGGCGGCTTATCTGTGCCTCAAGATCATCATAGTAATCCAGAGGGTAATAAAAAGTGCAGAAATCAGCCTCAAATTACTGCCACGTTGCCCAACGGTGCCGGTTGTTTCGGAACCACAGTAGCGCATTTCCACGCAACACCATAAGTAATTCCGGCACTAGTAAGTCTGGATGGATTTGATAGGCGGCGCAAATTTCCATTAATTGCTCCAGGAAAGCAACAGGATCATCCTGTTCATTAAAATAGACTTTCCAATCTTGAGCTCGAAAATACATGGATGTTTACCGGTTCAGGTTCGGCGTGGGTTCCAGCAGACAAGGAAATGGCTTTGTTAACGCCTTATTGACCGTGGTCATGGGCGGTACCCAGAGATAAGTTACCGGTAAAGTCAACGATAGAGGGGGGGCTCGGGAACCGGGGATCGGTAGAGTTGTATGAGCCGAAGTAAACGTTACGGCGGTATTGCAACTGGGGATGGGGCGTGTAGTACCCCACGTCGATGGCGTTGTAAAAATGGGGGCGGTCGACGTAAGAGACTCGGTAACTTTAACTACTACGGTAGTCGGGGGTAAAGTTACTGTGGTAGCGGTCGGTTCGGTATAAACTGCAGGGAAAGTAAATGGTGCAGTTTTGACTATCGGAGTTGATTCTCCACCCATTAAGTAGGTAATTAGGCGTTTTCTTAATACCTCTGTGGTGCCACTGGTGTTTAATCCAATCTTGCAAAGCATCTTTCTTTAGCTGGCATACTAACGCGATTTTGGAGTCAAGGGGTTCGGTTTCACCGGCGGTAGTTTCGAACGGTAAATCCTCTCTGTGCTCGGTATTCATGATAGGATATTACAGGAACAGGGGGCTACTCTATTAGTGGATCTAAATAGCAACTAACATGCTAACTAGCAACCAAACCAAAGAAAATCGTGCGTAAAAGGCCGGCGGTGTAAAATGTTACAAGCAATAACGTTTTATGATACAAGCGGTCGAGTTATGTTGAGTTTCCCCAACCAAGTTGCACACCCAAAACAACAAAGTTATTGTACTGCTCTTCAAAGAAAAGTACTGTCCTACTGTCACAATCAGAAAACAGAAAAACGGTCGCTGCTCGGGCGCCAAGTTTGTGACGCTATTTATTCGAGAGTTCTAATTAAAGTGTGTTTTAGAACCAAAGTTATTGAGAATTGACCTCGGGCGCCACCTGGTTTCAATAAAGTATTTAGAGTTTTCGAATTGTGAACCAGGAAACAAAATTCGTATGCCTTGGTAGCTTTCAACTCACGACCAATCAACCAACGTTTATTCCTCTTTGCTTAATCCAAAACGCCAGCAAACTTAACTAAACGAATTAAATATTTAAATAAGCGTTTCTTAAATCCCCCACCCCCTTAATTATTCTAGAACGAGAGTGAGAGTGTGCAACTTAGTTACGGTACGGGTCGGATGCGACGCAAGACAGGTCAACGGTGTAAAGCAGAAAGTTAAAAGCCACGCAATGCAATGAATGTTACAGGTACAAGATGTCTCAAAGTTAATTACGGGGACAATGCAGGTCTACGTTTACAACTAAGCAATTAACCGTCCTAGTGCAAATAAAGTTACGGTGTCACGGGTCGTTAAAAGAGTCGGAAGAGGGTACTACTGAAACCACCCGGTCTATACGAGCCTTGTAGTAGTTCTTGTCGGCAACAGGATTTAGAAACTTGCTTCCTACGCCCGGTCTAGCGAACCATGTAGCGTAGTCAACAAAAGACAGGGCCAGGACGTGCGGCCGGACTACTAAATGGCACAAACGCTCGGTTTAGCGAACCTCGACGCTACAAAGTGAACTAGGGCCGGAAATTGGCCTATCGGGGAACAGTATACAAACACCCAGTCTAGCAAACCATGTAGTGTTTGTAAAAAACCTACAGTGCCTGATCTATGGCGTAGCACCCGGTCTAGCGAGCCACGATGCTACTGACGTAAAAGGGCCGGAAAAATGGCCGGGCATGCCCGGTCTAGCGAACCACGTAGCGTTTGCAATGAAAACTGGTGACGTGAAAGTTAAGGTAGCGCCCGGTCCAGCGCGCGACGCTACAACAAACGGCGGTACAGGATTGGAGTAAACAACGAACGAACACCCGGTCTAGCGAGCCTCGATGTTCAAATAACAGGTACACAGTGCACTAGGAGGGCTAGCCACCAATCAGGTATACTTACTATGGTCGGCGGTGCTGCTGGGAGGGTTGAGATGTTGCTCAGGAGAGCTGGCGATCTCAACAGACCACGAACTGGCGGCGCACGCCAGTTTTATAGACAGTCCGGTCCCCCACTTTCGGGTAGTGGGAAACACGGCCCTGCTCGAGTGACGCGTACAGAACTGCAGTACTGCAGGGAACCGGTACGCTTCGGCCAACCTAACCGGCTACGTCAACTCGTGAATTATAATTACAAGGAAAGCCGTAAACCATTAATTTCCTATTACGCGCTATCATAATTCAGCGTTGTTGTAAACCCTGTAATTCTACCAACTGTTTCCAACAAGAACGGTAAAAATCCGACTGACCAATCCTGAGAAAATATAATAACTTAAAAATACGTGTAGCGTTTGGGGATTTCCCGCTTTAGCGTTCGTTTACTGCTCTTCTCAAGCCCTACACCACGGTGCAAAGTGGGTGGCGCCATTGAAATTTAGCTTGTTAACCTACACCACTCTCCGTGAGTAGTTAGCCTGGGGCATTCACCGAGTGGCTTGACGAGGTCCCGTGACCACCCAATCCTGTTTTTGTAAAATAAAATCTTTCAGTTAGTATTTTCAATCTAGCAAATTCTATTGTTACAAATTTGGCGCCCAACGTGGTTAAATTTTGGTAACTTCATTTAGACAGAATATTTACAGGGGAGGACATACATATATATATATATAGGAAATACTATAAGGAAAAACTATAAGGAAAAAAGTTGTATATACGGTATGGGTTTAAATGTAACCGGCCTCCACGAGGCTGCGGTTTACTGGCCTCCGCGCAATATACAGCGCCATGTGGAACCGACGCAGGCGCCACCGACACAGTTGCCAATTTTATCTGTCTGGTTCGCCGACTGATTTGGCCTTGACAGCTAAAAATAGATTTCTTGGAACAGGAAACTTATTTTAATATTCAGGCCAGCCCTATTTTCGTTCTTTTTCGATCGCTACATTAGACAGTTTTTGGTGTTCTATATTATATACTGATCGTACAGTTTCTGCGTTATTCATTCTAATATTAGACACATGTCTGACAATAACTGAATATAATGACATCAATATTTTTGTTTCTTTTTTAATACTTCATTAACTCAAGCAAATTGATAAAATATATGGTTGAACAAGTTTTGTCAAACATTGCAACATAATTATAAATCGTTTATTAATTTATTATGTTCACTTTGATTTGCATTTCTAGACTATCTCATTTTAATTATAATACCAGTCCTTGAGTATTTAAAATCAATATTGTTATTATTTTATATACATGATTTATTCCTCAGATTAACAATGTTTATTGAGTTGGGTCATTTTTGTGTCCTCAATTTTTCAATAGGTGGTTAAAAAGGAAATTTTCCTATTGTTTGTTTAAAACTTTAAATTCTAGTTTTTTGGGGGAAACAAATTATAGTTTTTTAGGGTGGCAAATTAAAGAACGTTCTAACTTATGACTCTTATAGATTAAAAAGCCTGTCATTTTTGTTTGACGACCAATTAACTTAAATTTTATCGTAAAAAAGCATTGCCTATAATTTGTTCAGTCTAATATCAGGCATTATGCCTAAAAACACCATCATATAACTATAATCCGTGAAATTCAGGGTCAACTTTACAGAGTGCCGCAGAAATTTAAGATGTGGTAAAGTTGCATTTTTTAAATGCCTTATATTACATTTATTTAAATATTTATGTTGTTTGTAAGAAGGATTTGTTAAATGAATGACACATCCAGCGAGCACCGTTTTTTCATAAATAAACGTGCAAGAGTTAAAAATTTCCATGTTTGCAAATCCGAAAACCAAAGAAGAAATTAGAAGTAGTGAACGCAAGGAATTTGACTTAAACTTTTTCATGTATCATAATCTATGTCAAAATGCCTTTTGCGATCCTTTTCGGGTAAAAAAATGTTCAACAAAATTTGGAATAAAATGTCTGCTTTAAATTTAAATTTAATACAGCATATAACTAATCCGTCTTATAAAGAAATAAAACTATTCACAATATTTAAGGTAAAACTACCAATAGACGACGACCTATAAAAAGTCTAAAAAACTTAAAAATGAACTACCAGGCGAAGGGTAAAAATGTTTGACGGAATTTAAATCAGTATAGTTTGTCCAAAAAGAAGTTATTCCCAATGAAACTGATGTACTACCTGCCATAAATATGGACCAAAATTTATTTAGAGTATGGCAGCCGGAAATCAGTGTGAAGGGAGAGAGAATTAGCTATGTTTGGAAGAAACTGAGTACCAATGTGACTTTGCGAGTGTCATCTATTGGCAAAATGGCCATGCCATCTTTTAGTAGAGCATGTTGTCTATTGCTTAAAACGCAAGCCATCTTTTAGCAAATTGGACATATTTATGTAAGGGATAAACACACTTCAAAATAAATAAAATAAATAAAAGTTATAAATTTGTTGTCGAACCTTTTATAAAAAAACTACTACATAGGTCGATAAAAAATGCTATGGCAAATAACTAGTGCATGCCTACAATTTGTTTAAAAGCATAATAATTTAAAACTGTATTTTTAAATGTTTACATTTTATCTTCAGAATGCCACATATAAGAATGATTACCTTAGTTTACAGGGTGTTCAATTTTAAAGCAAATTTTTTCTACACCACAATTTTCTGGGACAGCCTGTTCCAACCGACACTTATTTTTTTCAATTGGGCAAGACATAAATCCGTATGCATCCGAGGGATATCAGTTGCGGCACACTGTATATTAACTTGCCTTAAAATGTTGTTATTTGTAGCTTATTGTAATTTGTTATTGCAGCAGTATGCAATATACGTAGGGGATGGCGCTAATACAAATTCAACATGCAAAAAAAAAATGTGAAATGCCTAACATATTTTAACAAGAAGGGACAGGGATCAGGGACATAATTCCTTTGATGTTGGGGTGATATTTTTGGCTGACCTCGGTTTCCCTTTGGTAGGAAACATGTTACCGGTTGTCTCTTTCTTTGAAATAAAAAACATCTAATTTTCAGAATCAGATATAATACTAATTTCTAACTAATTTCTTATAATCATTGTTTACTTCTTTTGAGTCAAAGTGTTTTAAGTTCGCCTATTAATCATTGGAAGATGTCAGTCCTTATTAACTAACATTAACTTTAAACCGATGTTTCAAAACAAATATTTGATGTGGTCTGAGATACGGCAACGTTTTTCAACAACTTGAATGACCAACTAATAAAATTCCTGATATTCAACGGACAAAGCCGTTATCAGTCGATTGTCAATTTAACTTTGGTAGGAAGAGTCCATCTCTCTCTAATTCGCTTTTTCTTTTCAACTGTCTGTTTTTGTTAAATAGCTATTCTTTGATATTAGCTACTAAATAGTATTCAAACAATATTGTCTTAAAGTTTTATATCAATCCATTCAAGAATGGTATACTTTTACTACTATACTTTTATTTTATTGGCTCTTAACCTAGTACACAATTACTGTCAAAATAAATGAACGTAAAAAAGTAAAAAATTACTTCTGTCCATTTGAAAATTTTTACATTTTTGGCTGACATTTTTGTACAACAAAATACTGACATTTTTCACAACACTTAGAGAGCTTGAACTAAGACTTTAAAACAGTAAAAGCTAATTAGTGAGATAAGTTTAAGTTGGTTATCCTTCTAAGTTACTTTTCAAAAACTGCACTCCTACTAGTCAATTCTTCTAATCGTGGAAGTGTTCGAATTAAGGTGCAACACCATAAAATGTAATATTAAAATAGACATTACGCTTGCAAGTTTGTGAATTAAATTTTAAAATTTTAACCTTTTATTATTAGAGAACTAAACAGAAGACATCAATTTAAAAATGTTGAAACATGTTTGGCAATTTTTAAATTTTAAAAATCTCTAAACTTGTGTTTTGAGATACCATTGAGACCTATTATTGTATATGACACCAACTAAGTTCTAAAATGTTCCCAGCTATTAAATAAACTAGGTTGTATGCAAAAACGTCTAGTACAATATTTCTTACCCTGTATTCTGTAATTAATAAAGGAATTACTTTTATTGAAAATCCATCTGTGCATCTCATCTTATAAGAAACGGTTTTTCGAACCCCTCTTTGCTATTAAACGGAATTTTGGAGATTCAGGTCGTTCAAAATAACCATAAATTTTGCTGTTTCAAAAGAAGGTCGAAAATATTTAAATTTTTGGTTTCTTTCCAAGTTAGCGCAATACTATCAAAGTCGAAAAATTATAATAGGCAGAATAGCGCAGAATTAAAAAAATTAAGTCAACCAGTTGGGTTCTACTTCCGACATGAATAAAAGTGCCTTTCTCTAGAAAATATTCTAAATGAGTATGCCAAGTCAGCTTTATTTTGAGACATAACTTTTTAAAAGATCACACATTCAATTAATGAAGCCGATATTGGTGCGACACTCTGTATAAGACAGCAAACTAGTTAGGACCCCCAGTATATATTAATAAAAGTTGAGTGGCCTTCAAATTCGTTATGTACTCTCGATCATTTGGCCTCCAACCCCCTCACTCTTATATGCAACTACGAAATTTGGTATATGCTCTCGATCAACTGGCCTCCAGTGAGTAATGCCGCGGTGTTGCCGCTTTTTTGAGTCGGATTAGCGGTATTTCATGCGGAGTTGATGCCGCACAGGCCATGTGTCGTTTGTATAAACGTATGAGATCGCTCCGCCACGTGGTGGAATTTTCGTAAACTACATTGTATAACTGTATATGTGTATTGCTAAAATGGGCTCCGACATAAATTTTGCGTACGGCCTCCAGGAGGCCAGAGAGACATCCTGAGAAATTATTAAGGTCGATTCGTATTGGCCTCCGATTTTTCGAATTCGCCTCCGTTTTGGAGGCGTGTGCGAATGTTAAACTATGCGAGTCGGAGGTGTATATGTCGAAATGCATATATATTAATATAAGTTAAGTGGCCTTCAATTGCCCTCACTAACCTACCAAAGGTCTTTCTTTGCTGCAAAGAGCTCATCACCGATTCGCTTTCTAGCAAAGATAAACATTTTGCGCAATTTAAACAATTCCTCAATTTTCGTACTATAAATCCTGTAATATACCCAACTATATCCTCTGCATACAACGTCAAGTTCCGAAAGTCCGAAGATAAAAATGAATATTCTTTTATATCATGACTAATTTTATTTTCCATTTCAAGAAATTTATCATTTTTTTCAAGATCATCCCCCTCATCCGACCTTGTAATACTACAGTTCAAAATATTTATGGTACCAAAGTCGGCAATGTTTCCCGCTTTGGAACCTACAATTTGAACTTGTACCAAAAGGTGCTTGTAGGCAGCCTGAAATTGACGGGCTGTTAGGTTGTTGTTAAATCCCCCTTTGCTCCTGATTTCCCCAAAGAACAACTCTAAGTGATCTTGGGACAATCTATATGTGGCAATATACTTTAATAATTTTGTTACTTCAACATATTCTTTATATAAAGCCTTAATCGACTCTATTGCGATTCAAAACCCTATAAACCCAGTTTTTCTTCTGCACTCTGTAATTGGGCGACCCTCCAATTTAAGGCCAAGAATATAATGCTTCATTTCTTCAAAATATGAAAAAATTTTATCTAAATTGCCAGGAGACAAAGACCGCTTATATTTGTATTTGGCCCACTTACCTTTTGAATTAAAAATATCAAACAGGTTGTTAAAATTTAATAAAAACTCGGCAGTTGCTGAAGATTTAAAACAATTCGGGTGACATAAATCCTTCTCCAAAAATATCAAGGCATCAGAAATACTTTTACTCATTGTTTGAGCAGCTAATCGGACTTTCATTACTTCGCGCGGCCATTGCAGATGCCTGTTTCAAACCCGTGTAGCTGCATGCAGCCCTTCAATATTTTGTATTTCTACTAAACTAGAAATAAATTCCCACTTAACAAAATCGTTTTGAGAATTCTCCAAAATTTTAATCGCACCAAAACACGTCCTTACTAACTTCAGCATATTGTCACGTTAAGGGGTAGCTCAGAAGGAAGAATATTCAGGTTTCCACAGGTAACCCACTTTTATTTGAACGTAATAATTTAATAGCTAGACAATAACCTTACCCCCAGATTGCCAAGATGGCGGGGAGCATGATGTGGTCCGGGTTTGACGGGAGGAATACGGGGGGCGACGCTTTATCGGGGATGAATGAACCCTAGACTTGTGTCCGAGGACATTCACCGGGCCGGTAAAGTCGTTAAGTACCTAACAAAGGGAGATAAGTAGGTACGGCAACTTATGCTGCTCGCCCACACTATTTCCTTTGCTAGGGCTGATCTAGGGTGTGGCACTTGGTCACCTACTGCTCCACGTTGCGTTGCACAATAGGCGTACCCAGACTTACCCAGAGATCAGTCAGTGACTTCCCTCTGGGGAAGACCCCAGAGTTCGGTGATTTAGTCGAGCTACGGTGCATCTTTTATATTCGTCAGCGACCTCATTATGCTAACCTTGCTGACTGTGCTGGTTACTGGGTGTGCACCGTAACTACTAACACGGGTGTAAAGGGCCTGTGTTTTCCTGTCACGGGATGTTTAAAATATGTGTGTAAGTTAGTAGCGTCAAATAGTCGTGTACCAAGATGTTGGACAGCACTAATATTTGACACAGCTCCGTCAAATGTCAGTGAAGTCACTGTAACACCACTCTCTTGAACAAAGAGTAAACACTTTTTTTACAACTCAAGGTGTAAGACCGCTGGTTAAAAAATATCCCACCGGAATCTTTCACCTATGGTTGAGGCAAACCAACATAAAAACTACAGCATTCTTTGCTTCAGGCAAATCCTCTGAGTCGTGATGTGCCCCCACATCAATAAAACCGGTAAAGCGGCTTCCGTCCCACTCTATTCTTTTCCTGATGGCCATTTCGTCCATTACTAAATTACACAGTAATGGTCCATCAGTCAAAAATAATCGCTGTTTTAAAGCGTCTAATGATTCTTTAGTGAACCCGGGACTTCCATCAATTGACGTGTACCACCTAGAGATCGTTCTAAGGTGTGGCAAAGAGTTTTTAAATGTCTTCCTAACAAGTTTATAGGCTCTGGGAGAAAAGAAGGCCAAGCTTAGCGCAAAAGCTCTTAATTCTGGTTCAAAGTGGTGTGTAGTAAAACCCTTTATTATGCGTTCAAACATAATTGCGGCAGGACCTTCAAGTGATGCCTAAAAACTAAAATGTTTTAAGAATTGATTTGATTTGATTGAATTGATGATTGTTTAAAATGATTTAAGAAAATGTAATTTAACGTAAAAATACCTTGACAATAGATACAGAATGGTCGGTTAAAAAAACCTTCTTCTTGAAATAATCAAGCAGACTCTTCAAGTCTTTAACTTTGCTCTTCAAATATCTAACATTGCTTTGTAAAGTCTTTATGGTATGATTCTTTTTTCTTATTGAAGCTTCGTAGCTAAATTTCTTTTTCTATTTCTTGGTGTTGAAAAATCATCACTTGACAAATCTCCAACGTAGCTCTTTCTTTTCCTTAAAGTTAATAAAAAAATATTTTGAAAATTTGTTCCTAAAAAGTTGAACAAAATAAAGTTTGTAATTGTAATGTAATATGATGATTTTTTTAGTACTAAATTTTGTAGTATTTAGTAAAGTACCTTTTTGTTGGACCCTGTAGCAACTTCAGTTATCCATGGAATTCTGAAGTATCAGGAGGGCTACCAGAACGTTTATGATTTAATTCTGCTAACAACTGTTCTGCAGTACTTGGTGCTGTGCTTGTAGAAGATGAGCATAATACTTCTGATACTTCAGGTTGAGGTTCTGTGAACACTATGTAATTGTGACTAAAAAAATATAAAATAAATACACTGCTTTAAAAGTTTAAAAATTATATTCTATACCATTCAGTTTCCATTTCAAACTGGGTAGACAACACAATATTTGCATCCCCAGTATTTGTAGTAGACTCATGTTGTATGTCTTCTGGAAGGCTAAAAGTGTATATATTGTAATTATTATTTTAATCTTCAGTAAACAAAGATGAAAAAATATATAAATAAAAAAAATATCCAAGTAACAAATATTGAACAAAACAATACCGAATTTTTAAATTAAGTCAGTGCCAGCTCCTTTTGCAACAATGTTTAATACAAAAACTTACCTGCCAACTCCACTTAAAGTATCTGATGAATTTTCATCTTTCGTATTGTCCATTTCACATTTTTCCAATTGGTCACTGATTGAGGTGCTGAACCACCACTATATTCAAAAACTGCAATTATATAAAACAAATGTAATACTTGGTACCTAGTAGCAGAGCTTTTGTTTTAATATTAACGTTGTTTTTGTAGTCTTTGTGAGACATATTATAAAGATACTCATAGTTTTGGATTAAATCTATGAGGAGCTCCTCCGTCTCTACACCTCCTATAATATATTTTTCCACTTGTGATTCCTCCATGCACGAGCACTAGGACACAACACAACTCAACTTAACAAAGAAAACGCACAGAATACCAAACCAAGGCCAGCCAAGAAAACGGTCGAACGACTGGAACGTGCCTTTTAATGATTTTGTATTGACGTAAGAAATGTCAATATCGTCTGATCTGTTTTAGCACTCTCATTGGTTGAATCGCGAATCACGAGCAACAGAAATAAAATTTGGTTAAATGGGAACAACAGCGAATAATCGCCAGCAACAATGGAAACTGCGAGCAACGCGATAACCGAGGTTTATAAACGTATGCGTGCGAATCCCTATGTGTTATTTTCGGAATAGCGCCAATCACGAACAACGAATTACGAGCAACGGGAACAACAGAGTTTATAAATCCAGCTTAACTCTGGATGCAGTCGAAGAGTTTTTCTACTCACAAAACATTGACCGGGCATGCTAATTGATTTTAGTAAGAGTCACTAAATAAATCACAAAATATTCCCTAAAAAATCACCAAAACTAGAAAAAAAACGCAATGGAATACAAGGTACGATACCAATATGGCCGATCTTTACTACGTGACCACGTGAAATACTACGATGATGCTATTGGTTAGCAACAAAATTTGTTAAGCCCCACGCATGCGTATTAAAATCATTATGGATTACAAGGTTGCCACGTTTTGTATTTTTACGGGTAAACAAGTCATTGTTGCTGGTACGGTTGCTCGACAACCGCTTATACAGTGCAGGTAAAAAGTTAAAATTTTCGCATTTTTGTTCGTGTTTTACGACGAAAGGGCTCAAGTTAGAGATCTGAAAAAAATACAGAAAACTAGTCCGTGGTAGGTACTACAACTTTCATTAATACGATTTTTCAATCAAATCAACCGTACAGGCGCAAAAAAATCAAAACCGTTTTCCCATGTTAATCTCCTATGTCCAGGGTGCTCTTGGACACCTGGTATAATAACATCATAACCAGTATACCTCAATAATATTGATATTGAATATTATTGCTTTTATTTTGTGAACTTTTTCGTTCAATCTTTTCAAGTGTTTAAATGTACCTTCTACTCTTGAGCAATCATATACTACTTACAATAAAATGATCTTCACAACAGTACAAGGAAGTTTTTGCAAGTTTACGTCTTGCCAAAGTGCACCATGTTTTTCGAATTCGCAGATTTTTCGGCACAGGTAGAAATATTTTGGATGGCGAAACTTGAGAAGTATTATTTCAACACCATACAAAGAATTTTTTTAAATTCATATTTACAACTATTAGCATTTTATGTATGCAGCAATAAAAAATAAACGAATTCAAAGCCAAACCCGAGAACGGCAAAACTATAAACAGTAAAATTGGGTTAGGGTGACGTGATCTTCTTTCTTGACGCGTTATTAAATAAGTATCAACGTTGCCAAATAGCGAAAAACTGCATGTGACGTCACGGTTTTTTTAATGCTCAATTTCTCAGTTATTATAGCTTTAAATGAAAATCGCAAAACAGCGTCTGTAATAATTCACCGAGAGCTGTTGGAAACGGTATAAAAAAATTTGATGTTTTTCCTTATTGCGGTTTATGCGCTAAACCCGTAGCTCAAGTTGAACGCCTAAATTTGTTGGCTTAGAAGCGGTTCAAGAAACTAACCCAACTTATTCTTGAAAGAAAACGTAAACAAAGTAACTAATTAGCCAATTTAATGCGAATAACTTTTCACAAATAGTTTTAACCAATTATACGTCGATGCCCCGTCCGTAGATATTTGTATACTTTGTAGTATAGCCTCGTGCTCAACGGTTGCCACAAAATTTTAAAGAGAGGAAGAAAAGCATCTAACCTCACACCACCCCACCCATTGACTTATACCTTCATTATTACTTTTTGTGCACTTCGGTTACCACGTGAGTCTTAACTCAAATTTGTACAAAATTTGGTAAGTAGCCCACTATTTTCATAATTTTTAGTGTGCTTTTTAGTTACAATGTCTCCAAAACGTCAAAGCGTAAAATATCAAAATCCCCTTCAAATACTGCCATACAGAAACATTTGGAGCTAATTGAGAAATACATCTTAGATCAACGAACACGCAGTCCTGAATCCACGTACTCGCGACATTCTCGGACAAGTAGTCCAAAACGAGCACATAGCTCATCTCGAGAATCTGAAGCTAATTATCGGCGGGCACGTAGCCCACCTCAAGAAGAGGTTAGTACTCATCAACGAAGACGAAGGACACCTAGTCCTCAGCCTTCAAATTCCCAACAAAATCGGAAATCTCGGGCATGTAGCCCATCCCAAAAAAGGACACATAGTTCTTCCACTTCAGAAGGCGAATACAGCTTTGACAGTTTGCAAGAAACCACCAATAAACCAGAGGAACAGGAAAACATTCTTTCCCTTCATCTAGAACCAGAGATATTAAAATCTCTGGGTGAGGATGTTACCTCCAAAATACTGGAGGGTCCTAATATCCATTCTAGCCTTGCTGTGATATGGAATAAAATATTAATATCTATACAGGTTCTTCTGCTTAATGCTGAAGTAGCTGCCGTACTTAATTCAGCCATTTTGGCATAATCATACTATTCTAAATTGATTTGAGAATACAATATATATTTTTTTCAATCAACCATATTCATGGTTTAACCTCAGATATAAAATTTAGACCAACTTTTAATACATGTTATTTGTATCAAGCCGATGTAAATTATAATGTGAAATAGCAAAACGTTTACTATTCCACAATACGCGGACTCAAAAAAAAAATGTGCAATATATTATTTTTTTTCGAAACCTTCGTGCAGTTAATAGTGATGTAAAATAAGTAACTAACGGTTACAAAGTAATCGTTACTAAATGGGACTTGAAAGTAACGAGTCTTAATTCAAAAAAAGACTCGTTAGATTTCATGAGTCTAATTTATAAATCTTTAGTAGGTGTAAATCTCGTCATAGTCGTTACAAGTTAAAACCGACACAAGATAAAACAAGTGGGTAATATGCGACAAGCATTTAGTAGAGACCGCCGGACCGCGGCGGGCGAACCTTAGGAGTTTAGGCAGGTCCAGACTCGTAAATTGGTAAATTCGTAAATACTAAATACGTATACGAGTATTTAGTCTTGCATTTGCTTTCTGTGGGCTTACGCGTGGTTGTGACAAAGTTTTTTTATACCCTATTTTTACAATTTTCGATAAAATGGATTCTCAAAAGAGAAGTGTTATTTGGCTATATTTTACAATTATGACAGAATCAACCGCAAAATGTAATTTATGTAAAAATACTTACTCTCACAAAAATGGAAATGTGTCAAACTTGAGGAAGCATTTAAAGACAAAACACCCTACGATAGTTCTAGATGAACTAAAAGTGAAAAGGTTGCCATTTGAAGAAACAAAAATGTTGCAAGGAAATTCAAATGAAATAGCATTTTGTTTTATTTTGTAGCTAACGTATATCTAATTTTTTTTTGAAGAGGTTTCAAAATCAACGGAACCGGCTAGTAGTGAAGGTTCCGCGAGGAGTGTCAATGCCAATACTCAGTCAGAGGCAATGGAAAATGATGTTAACATAGTTGTTGAGTCACGTCCAAAGAAAACCCTGTTAGAAAACCACTTTGTAAGAGACAAGCAAATCTGCAAGGCTTCATATACAGGCCAATTTCGCTACCTCGAAAAAAAAAATTAATGACCTAATATTGGATATGATAATAACCGATTTGCAACCTTTTTCTTTGGTGGAAGATTTGGGTTTCAGGAATCTTTTGAATGAACTGGAGCCATCTTATATTATACCCAGTAGGCCAACATTTACCAAATCTTTTTTGCCCGTCCAGTTTGATGAAGCAGTTACGAAACTCAAAACACTTCTGGAAACTACTGAACATGTTACGCTCTCTACTGACGGTTGGACTTCAATTAATACAGAAGGATATATTGCTGTCACAGCTCATTTTATAACAGAAGAATGGAAGTTTTACCCTTGTTTATTGACATGCTTCAAATTTGAAGAGCGTCATACCGCCCAAAATTTGTATCAAGACCTGAAAAGAATCTGTACTGAATGGCATATTTCCGACAAAGTATATGCTATAACAACCGACAATGCAGCGAATATAGTTGCAGCTGTAAGATCTAGCGAGTGGTAACATATTCCCTGTTTTGCCCACACAATCTGATTGTGAAAGACGGTTTAAAGCTAATTGAAGAACTATGACAGAAAATAAAAAATATTATCAGCTATTTTCACAGAAGTTCTCAAGCAAACGCCAAATTTTTTGCTACCCAAATTCAGATGAATCCCAACGCAACACCCTTAAAACTAATTAATGATGTACCCACAAGATGGAACTCGACTTATTACGCAATAGAGAGGTTAGTTAGGCTGGCAGAATCTCTGGCAGCTACATTGGGTGTTCTGCATAATCCAGTTATTTTACCCACAGAGGAAGAATGGGCATTGTTACAAGAAATAAGCAAAATACTAAAACCTTTTGAGGTTGTGACTGTGGAACTTAGTTCAGAAAAACAAACAACTCTTTCAAAAGTAATTTTAATTATCAAGGGACTTATATCGTCGTTAGAGAGAATTAGACCTACAGTAATAAGTCAGATAGGTACTGATTTAATAGTCTCATTGTTGTCTTCAATATGCTCCCGATTTGGAAATCCCGAAAACAATATCATTATGGCAAAATGTACTTTTCTTGACTCACGTTTTAAAACGAAAGGATTTAGTAATGAAGATAATATAAAAGAGATTAAAAGGAATATTCAGGACGATATAATATCCATAATCAGAAAAAATCAACTACATGATAAAATCATCGAATCTGGACATGATATTACGATGGATTCTGAACAAATTCCCGATCATACATTGAACTCAATCAAGAATGATGACCCTATTTGGCAAGATTTTGATAGAGCGGTTAAGAATTCAGTTAGCAGCACTAATTCAAATCCTACCGCCACAGCAATGGCAGAACTAAGAATGTATTTGGATGATGCAATCTTGAACCGCAAGGAAGATCCCCTTATCTGGTGGAAAGATCGACAAAAAATATACCCTTGGTTGTCCATATTAGCAAGAAAATATTTAAGCATTGTTGCGACATCTGTTCCTTATGAGCGTATATTTTCAAAGGCTGGACAAGTGATAACTGAACGGAGGAATAGACTTAAGTCAACAAATGTTGAGAAAATATTGTTTTTACATTGTAATAAAAATATCTTATAATATTATTATTTATTATGTTGTGCTATTAGTAGTGTTTTTCGTTCGAGTTTAATGTTCAAAATATGTTTACCAATGTTTACAAAAAAAAATAATTAAAAAAAGTAATAATCATATTGCCATTTCTTTATTACCTTTGTTAATCATAAAAATGTTATCCGAATCTGTTCTTCTCTTCAAGAATAATATCGGCCTGAAGTGTAATTTAATGGAAGTAACTAACGCGTCCGAAGTAACGAGTCTAAAGTAACGAGTCTTAAAACCTAAAGTAACTAATTGGTCCAAGTCCTTAAAAGTAACGATACTTTCCATCCCTAAATTTTTGTCCCAAAATATATTTTTTCATCTCACCAAAAAAAATTAAAAAGTCTGGTGCTGTTTCAGGCGATAAATTTATATTTAGCCCACTTACCCCTGGAATTAAATATATCAAAAAGATTATTAAATTTTGTGACGCTCTTTTGTTGGGGATGCAAATGAAATACCCCTTTTGACACTAGTCTGATTTTAATTGCCTCGGGCGCCACCTGGTTTCAAATAACCGCGGAGCGTAAACCAGGAAAACGCTCCGTCTACCGGGGTAACTTTTAAGACAGTGGAAGAAGGAAAGCGGGCGCTAAGGTTTTGCAAGGCTGACAGGCCCAATGAAAGACAAAAGTAAATTTACAAGCTCACCGGGTCGTGTTTCCAAATAAACTAAACAGAAATTAACACTCTGACACACTTAACCAAAAAAAATATGACTACGGACCTAACGAACAGAACCAATCGGAAAAACAAAAGTCGGTACCCTAACGGTATCTTAAGTCTTAACAGAAACAAAAGCAAGTATAAATATGAGAGAGAGCGTGTAACTTTGTTTAAGTGGTCAATTTCAACCTAAAGCGTGTAAGTCGGGACGCGGGTGACAAAGCAGTTAAACGTACCAATAAAAGCGGTCAAATAAAAAGTGTACGCGTTAACGGTGTCCACGGCAGCTGTCCTGGCGGTCAAGAACAGGAGATATTCGGGTGCTAGCTACGGTATACTAATTACTGGGGAAATCCGTCGGGTCAATACGAGTCCACGACGGCTAGCTACGGTGAACTAATTACTGGGGAAAAATCCGCCGGGTCATTACGAGTCCACGACGGCTAGCTACGGTGTACTAATTACTGGGGAAAAATCCGCCGGGTTATTACGAGTCCACGACGGCTAGCTACGGTGTGCTAATTACTGGGGAAAAATCCGCCGGGTCATTACGAGTCCACGACGGCTAGCTACGGTGTGCTAATTACTGGGGAAAAATCCGCCGGGTCATTACGAGTCCACGACAGCTAACTACGGTGTTCTAAATACTGGGGAAAATCCGCCGGGTCGTTACGAGTCCACGACGGCTAACTACGGTGTACTAAATACTGGGGAAAACCAAAAGGAACGGACAGGTATTGCGGTATAGGCCCAGAACAGATGCCGTACCGGTACACGTGGTTGAATGGTACTTACTGCTAGTCGGATCTCGAGTCGGAGCAGGTTGACTGGTTCGGACGCTGACCGCAGGTGGAAGAGGCCGTTTGCCACGTGCAGGCCAGTTTTATTTCCTGCAATCTCCCACTCACCTACGTACCATGTATGGGGGACCGGAACCGCGCGCACTGCCACACACTGGGTGCCGGCAGGACGCCTTTGCAGGTTAACTGCGGTACTATAGCCGCTGAACATTCGGCCGCGTAAAACTTATTAACCACGCACTCATCAATTAGCGGTTTTCCGCGACACATCGCTATGACCCTAACGAAAAGTAACCGACGTCCCGAACCTAAACTGACAAGAACGGAGAAAATCCGACTGTTGGGACTTAAGTTATTAAAATGATGATTCCGGTTGATCGACTTAATTAAGAAAACGGTAAAACTTAGTAACTTCGTTACACACCCCCTCTTCGTACGGAAAAAAAAAGGCGTTTACTCCTTTTTTTTTTAAACAAAACTTTTCAAAACAGACGGCCTTATCTTTAAACTACCCGGCAACTCAAGAAAACAAAAACTTAACGGCTTAACTCTAACGCTACGGTTGACAATAGAATCACAAAAATAAATCACAGACTCGATACAATAAAAAAAATCACAGATTCTACAAAAGTATAAAAAAAAATAAATTTTCCACTCGGAGCAAACAACTCCCCTTAACCTAACTTAACCTAAATCGCGGAACCGCACACCGCACACTCTTCTCACTGTCGGTATCGGCTACCCTTACTGGCCCACCCTCTGGAACAGCTCTCATGGTCCGGAGACAACCACCGAGCCCGTCTGGAGCTCCGTGCCCGGTTTCTGAAACCCAGACTTTCCGGTGGAAAGCGGGAACGGAACGTTTCTCGACCAAGATCGCATTGAACACCCCGAGAAATAACCCGGGCATGTTCAGGAGCAATCCGTGGCGGCGGCAATACCTGACGCTCCTCCTCAGAAAACCAACACGGACAGGTTTTCGCCAATCGGCCCAGACACCCACAGCGGGAGCAAAACAAAATTTGCGGTCTCGAACACAAACTTCTGTGGTGGCCCTCTCGGCCACATTTCCAACACAGTTTCCGACTTCGGACGGGCAGGAATAATGGACGTTCTGCTGGATCCTCGGGCGGTACAAATGGTACCGGAATCGTCGGTCGAGTCACGACAATGTCCGAGTAGGGCATCAAAAGATTCTCAAGCGACGTCGCACGGCTGTCAACGAGCTTCGGTGGCTGCTGACCTGGCGTGGTGGTGTTCTCCGGAACGGAAGGAACGGTCATATCGTCGGCGTCAAGCACAGCATCAAGCAGGGTATCGAACCCCTCGGTTGCCATTAGTTCCAGTACTGGGGAGTGAGCCATGCCTTACAAAACGGAAAAAAAAAACAATATGAGCCACTAATAAGCGAGGTAGCGAGCGGGTGTACAAAACAAACAAAATCAAGGTGCGAGCGGAGTTATGGGCGGGGACGGAACGTAACAGGCAGACGGGACGGTTAGAGCGGCAGAGCCACGTGAACGCGACGGCCATCCCGGGTAATTAAATGACGGCGGCAGCGGCGCCCAGCCGGATGTCCTGGAAGGCGTAGACTTCGGAGCTTTGCCACCAATGCTTCCGACCAGTCCTGTTGGTTGGGGGTTGCGGCTACTTCCTCTGCAATGGCCTGTAAATCCAGAACGGGCACCCCTCCTGCCGGCTCGTACGGTTCGTTCACGGCGGGTGCGGCCTCAACACTGGAAGACCTCGGGAGGCTGGCAGAAGAAGTATCCCCTGCGTTGGTAGTGGCGGACGGCGGTGACTGGGTAAGACCAATAACCCCTACTACGACCGACGCACTCTCTGGTTCCGTACGTCCCAGTACCCCCAAAGGGAACTCGTCGTCGGTACACGGGACGGACGCATGACGGAGGGGCCACGGGAATCGGGATTAGCGCCGGCAACTCCCGGTAGACCCGGTGCGGTGGCTCCGGAAACAGTTCTTCCGCATGAGCCGCCGCCCACCCCAACCTGGCCAGGTTATTGGACCAGTGAGTCCGGCTGTGGTATCCGGTTCGTGCCGGTTTCAAAAGCACGTCAGAGATGATGTTAACCCGACCCGGTAGTCGGGATTCCGGGACCGGACTGATTGGGCGATGTGGCGGCTCCTGGTTGACTGCCACTCTCTGCAAAGGGGCCATTAGCGCCCGTGCCTCCCGCCGTATTCGGTTCATGCGGGTCTGCGCAGTGTTTCTCTGCCCCGCAAAATGGTCTCGGATGCAGATGGCCGACGGATCAGCAGGGGCCGAAAACGGAGGCTCCCCCGGTAAGCGCCGACGGGACTTTGGTATGCGCTTGCGTTCGGTCATCTAGAATAACGGTAACAGCTACGGTCGGTACGGTAACACATACGGCTTACGTTACGGTTGCTAACGGTTGTCACCCGCCCCAACTCACAGCGTGGTTTACACGCGGGCTTCACTAAATTCGGCCCCGTCATGCGCCGCTTTTAAGTCTTTAATATGAATACGGCGCAGAATTTTACCGGTGCAGCTTTTAATGTCATACACCACCGGAGAAAGAACCCTAATCACGGTGTAGGGCCCTGAAAACTTAGGCGCTAGCTTTGAGGCGAAACCCCGGACCGCTGAGGACAAGGGGTTTTCACGCCGATAAACCTGATCTCCCACATGACACCGCCACTCTCTTCTCCGCAAATTATAATGCCGGCTTTGAGTGGTGAACGCCCGACCCAGGTTTAAACGGACCAGCTCATAAATATCATTGAGCTGTTTGAGCCGGTTGCTGTGCTCCCCAATATCGGAGCGCTGGGGTTCCCTTAACGGCTCGGCGTCGTCTGGTTCCGGTCTGACAGAACGGTATAAAGCTTTTGGTGGCTCTAACTCCCGACCAAAATTCAAGTAAGCCGGCGTGTATCCGGTGGAGTCATGTTGTGACGTGTTAACGGCAAACAGCAAATCGGGGAGCAGTACGTCCCACTTACGGTGATCCCCTTCGCAAAACTGGGCGATCATGGTTTTGAGGGTCTTATTAGCTCGCTCGACGGGGTTGGCTTGGGGCGTATACGGTGGAGTTAGCCGGTGAGCAATGCCCAACTCCGCAAGCAATTGTTTAAACGGTTGGCCGGTAAACTGCGTGCCATTATCGGACAAAACGGTTCGTGGGCACCCAAATCTAGTTATGACCTCGTCGTACAAAGCCTGGCTTACAGCTCGAGCCGTTGCTTTTCTAATTGCTCGACATTGTACCCACTTAGTAAATCGGTCTTGAAACACTACCAAGTAATTGTTC
The DNA here is from genome assembly GCF_016097725.1 of Ips typographus. Taxonomy (NCBI): domain Eukaryota; kingdom Metazoa; phylum Arthropoda; class Insecta; order Coleoptera; family Curculionidae; genus Ips; species Ips typographus. Next base: position 293,853 of record NC_138432.1, read on the forward strand.
CCTTTTGCAGAACGGGGTAACGGGCCAACTAAATCGGTACAGACGGTTTCCCAGGGGCGGTTATTTCGTGACGGTTGCATGTACCCAGGCGGTGCTTGTTGCGATACTTTATAACGCTGACAAGAAGGACAATTGCGGACGTAACTTGCAATATCACGCATCATTCCCGGCCAATAATACCGCTGGGCTATGCGGACGGTAGTTTTTGCAATCCCAAAATGCCCGGCGGCCGGTTCATCATGGTTTTGCCGAAGAATGGCCGCCCTAGCGGTTTTAGGGACGAAGTTTCCACGAACTGGCAGACTCTGCCGACGTGACTTCGTTTAAATCCCAAAAATGGCGGTAGAGACGATTTTCTTTGACACAGTAGTCAGGGAAATTTTTGGGATTCGCTTCGACCGCCGCCATCTTAGCGCTATACCAGGAGCACGGTTCAAAATTTCCGATCAGCGCTATGGATTCGGGCGGATCGCCAACCGAGTTGGACGGCACGGGGTCCCGAGATAGAGCGTCAGCTACTTTATTCAGGATCCCCTTTCGGTACTTGATTTCGAAATCAAATTGTTGGAGATAAATACTCCAACGGGCTAATCGGCCAGATGGGCTTTTAAGCGAGTGCAACCACCGTAAGGACTGGTGATCCGTCACCACGGTAAAACGGTAGCCTTCAAGGTACGGTCTCATTTTTTCGACTCCCCACACTATTGCCAAGCATTCTTTCTCGGTCACCGAAAACTTTCGTTCAGTAGCTGTCAACGTTCTGCTAGCATAAGCGATAATGTGATCGCCATTGGAATCATGCTGTATTAATGCAGCACCTAGCCCATGATCCGACGCGTCTGTTTGTAGTACAAACGGCCGGGAAAAATCTGGACAAGCCAAAATTGGGGCTTCGGTTAAGCACTTTTTCAGCTGCTCAAATGCATGCTGCTCGTTCGCTGACCAAGTCCTTGACAAAACGGCGGTACCAGGATGCAACACCGAGAAAACGGCGAACGCCTCTCACGTTGGTCGGAGCCGGCAGTTCCTGAATAGCCGACACTTTTTCTGGATCGGTACGGATACCACTGGACGTAACCAGGTGGCCCAGGTAACGGAGGGATTTCCGACCAAATTGACATTTATCCGGATTCAGGCGCAAGTTCGCAGCTCGGAGACGACGGAAAACCTCGGACAGATTGTCGAGATGTTGTTCAAAGGTTTCCCCAAGAACAATAATGTCATCCAGATACGCAAAACAGTACGGATCTATATCGGGGCCGATGACTCTATCCATTAATCGTTGAAACGTAGCGGGAGCAGAGTGTAAACCAAATGGCATGACTTTGAATTGAAACAAGCCCATGCCCGGCACCGTGAATGCGGTAATTGGTTTGCTAGCTTCATCAAGAGCTACTTGCCAGTAACCCTGTTTCAAGTCAATACTGGATATATAACGGGCACGGCGGAGTTTGTCCAAGATTGCATTAATAAATGGTAACGGGTGTGCATCTTTTCGAGTAACGTCATTGACTTTTTGGAAGTCAATACAGAAACGGTGTTTACCATCCTTTTTACGGACAATTACCACAGGGGAACTCCACGGACTGGTTGACGGCTCAATAATACCGTCTTGCAACATCTGCTTTACCTCGGTATTAATAATCTCCTGCATACGAGGATTGCGAGGGTGATAGCGTTGCTTAATCGGCTCGATTTGCTCCAAATGAATGGTATGTGTGGTTAGTGGAGTTACGCCTCTAATTCGGTCAAACTTTGGAAGTTCGGTGTTTAAAAACTGTTGCAGTCTGGCATTTTCGGTTTCGGTTAACGTTAGAGGCTCAGGCGGTTCAATGGTGCTGACTGGACTAATCTTTTGCGGTATACGGACTGGTCTGGGGCTAACTATTCGTACAGCCCTTGTCTGCAAATTTACTTGAAAAGGGTGTTTTCCTAGTAAGTCCATACCAAGTACGATAAATACGGTTAACCCTGGTAAATAGTGCAACACCTCCGTTACAGTCGGGTAGCCCTCAAAAGTCAGTTTGACCCTGAAAGCCTCGGTAATATCAACCTTACTACCGTTTGCTACTTTAGCGTTCTCAACAGTTGGACGGAGAGGTGGGCAGCCGTGCTTAAAACACAACTGTCGTACCACGACCCCTACGTATGAACGGGCGGCACCAGTGTCTACTAATGCCATAAATTCTGTGTCAAACATTTTGACAGAAATGTGGGGTCGATTGTCAGTGGTCAGGAAAGCATTCAGGGCGGTGACTGCTGGTATATCAGCAACAGATGGCACTGGGACGGTCGGTATGGTACAACTAGGCACAGAAACGGTCGGTACGGTAATGTTAACTTTGTCAGCGGTATACTTGGGTATGGTATAACAGGTGACAGGAACAGGTGGTATGGTATAACAGGTGACAGAAACAAATGGTACGGTATGACAGGTGACAGGAACAGGTGGTACGGTATGACAGGTGACAGGAACAGGTGGTACGGTATGACCGGTGCCAGGAACAGGCAGTACGTTATGACAGGTGACAGGAACAGGTGGTACGGTATGACAGGTGACAGGAACAGGTGGTACGGTATGACCGGTGCCAGGAACAGGCAGTACGGTACGACAGGTGACAGGAACAGGTGGTACGGTATGACAGGTGACAGGAACAGGTGGTACGGTATGACAGGTGACAGGAACAGGCGTTACGGTAAAGTTAACTGGAGTAAAGGCGCGTTCTCATGAGTCAAGTTTAGTTGACCGATTATAGTTGATCAACAAAAATTGAATAAAATATGTAGTGAGAACTTTTGTTTCAATAAAATTGAACAACTAATTAGTTGATCAAAAAAAGTTTGACCCAGTCAAACTTTATCGTTCAAGTAATGAGTTGTTTTCCAATTCCTTTCAAGTTGAAACCCGTCTTGACACGTAGGAACAACCTATCACTACAGTTGATTCAAGTTGAACCTTCAGTTTGTTTTCAACCGGCAGTCACACGTGCATTTTGGGCTTATTTTGTCAGTTGTGTTTTTTTTTTATTTTGAACGTATTAAATATTTTTAATCTTAAAAATGAGCCTCAAGTGGTCTGAAAGCGTGATGTTAAAATTCTTAGAACTTTATCATAAGCATGATTGTCTATGGAACCATCGACTAGATAAATATAAAAATAGAGATGCAAGAGAAAGTGCTTTGGGTTCAATTATCAAAGAAATGGAAACTGATGGTCTACTGACTGACTATTACTTAATTAATAAAATCGTTTTTAATTCTTCTTTTACTAAAATACTTATTGTATTTACAATTTCACATACAACTGCTTTCGACGCCGTTTTCAACTGTATTGATATAGGGATATCGAGCTCGACAGTGATATCGTGTCGACCGCGGCTTTTCAACTGAGTTGAAAATAAAATTGAAACATGTTCTGTTGAAATGTGTGAACAAAAACTGATTCAACTTATATTCAATTTTTGTTGATCAACTATAATCGGTCAACTAAACCTGACTCATGAGAACGCGCCTTAACGGTCGGTACGGGGTTTAACGGCGGAACGGTATTTACAAGGGACGGCTGACAGGCGGTAACTGTCAAACCAGGGTGGGTCGAGGCGGTTACGTCGGGCGGTTGTGCTTTCCTCGCATTATCACAACGCCCTTTTAGTTTTCCGGCCGTGCACAATCACAATGCCGAGACTGTACACCTGGTTTCCCACATCTGGAGCAGAACAGACGGGACGGACGCGTACATTCTGTACGGAAATGCCCGGTCTCTCCACATCTCCAACACATTCCTCCAGGATTGCCCACGGGAGCACCTTGACGGTTTTCAGTACGGGGTGGGTGTTGAGGTGACCTGCTGTGCGTTGTATTGAGGAACTGGTTGTTGCGAGACTGTCGACTCCCCTCAATTGGCCGTGGGCGGCCTGGTACGGTAACCCGTGTCTCGGGTACTTGTCGTGACTTTATGGTCGGTTCCTGATGACTATTCACTCTAGTAAACTCAGGTTGAGGGCGGTAACTACATGCCTCTGCCTGCCTCACCTCCTCTAAGAGGCGTTCGGTCTCACGGGCTTTCTGTGACAGAGTTAACACGTCGTAAAAGTCGGTCGGCCGCACCATCTGTCTTAATTGTGGTGTCATATTACGGTACAACCAACGTAGCTCCTGTTCGGGTGTAATACTCCCATGCCGGCGGATCATAGTTTGTAAGTCTGTAAAGTACAGACTGACAGATTCCCCTTGTTTTTGCAATCTGCGGCTTATCTGCGCCTCAAGATCATCATAGTAATCCAGAGGGTAATAAAAAGTACGGAAATCAGCCTCAAATTGCTGCCACGTCGCCCAACGATGCCGGTTGTTTCGGAACCACAGTAGCGCATTACCACGCAACACCATAGGTAATTGCGGCACTAGTAAGTCTGGATGGATTTGGTTGGCGGCGCAAATTTCCACTAATTGCTCCAGGAAAGCAACAGGGTCGTCCTGTTCATTAAAATAGACTTTCCAGTCCTGAGCGCGAAAATACATGGGTGTTTGCCGGTGCAGGGTCGGCGTGGGTTCCAGCAGACAAGGAAGTGGCTTTGTTGACGCCTCATTGGCCGTGGTCATGGGCGGCACCCAGGGATAAGTTACCGGTAAAGTCAGCGATAAAGGGAGGGCTCGGGAACCGTGAATCGGTCGTGTGGGGTGAGCGGAAGTGAACGTTACGGCGGTATTGCAACTGGGGATTGGGCGTGTAGTACCCCACGTCGATGGTGTTGTAAAAATGGGGGCGGTCGTCGTAAGAGACTCGGTAACTTTAACTACTACGGTAGTCGGGGGTAACGTTACTGTGGTAGCGGTCGGTTCGGTATTTACTGCAGGAAAAGTAAATGGTGCAGTTCTGACTATCGGGGTTGATTCCCCACCCATTAAGTAGGCAATTAAGCGCTTCCTTAATTCCTCTGTGGTGCCACTGGTGTCTAATCCAATCTTGGATAGTTCAACTATCAACGCGTCTTTCCTGAGCTGGCAAACGTACGCAATTTTGAAGTCCATCGGTTCGGTGCCGCCTGAGAAGGCGGCTGCACTGGTGGCGGCGGTGACGGTTAACGGTAAACTATCTTTTTGATCGGTATCCATGACAACCCAGGCTACACGGTATATTTAAACTCGGGTAAAAAAAAACAAAGCCGGACTGGTTAAAGACAAATTTTTTTAGTGGATTGCAAAGCGGGGATCAAGCTCGGTTAGTACAGTTATCCTAAGCTATTAACCACAACAAAGTTACACGTTTATATTAAAAAGGGAGAAGAGAAAAAAAAAAAAAACGGTTACTTGAAACACTGTCAGCTCAAAACTCAAAACGTAGTCCCTGCTCGGGCGCCAAATTTGTGACGCTCTTTTGTTGGGGATGCAAATTAAATACCCCTTTTGACACTAGTCTGATTTTAATTGCCTCGGGCGCCACCTGGTTTCAAATAACCGCGGAGCGTAAACCAGGAAAACGCTCCGTCTACCGGGGTAACTTTTAAGACAGTCGAAGAAGGAAAGCGGGGGCTAAGGTTTTGCAAGGCTGACAGGCCCAATGAAAGACAAAAGTAAATTTACAAGCTCACCGGGTCGTGTTTCCAAATAAACTAAACAGAAATTAACACTCTGACACACTTAACCAAAAAAAATATGACTACGGACCTACGGTGGTTAACGAACAGAACCAATCGGAAAAACAAAAGTCGGTACCCTAACGGTATCTTAAGTCTTAACAGAAACAAAAGCAAGTATAAATATGAGAGAGAGCGTGTAACTTTGTTTAAGTGGTCAATTTCAACCTAAAGCGTGTAAGTCGGGAAGCGGGTGACAAAGCAGTTAAACGTACCAATAAAAGCGGTCAAATAAAAAGTGTACGCGTTAACGGTGTCCACGGCAGCTGTCCTGGCGGTCAAGAACAGGAGAAATTCGGGTGCTAGCTAGGGTATACTAATTACTGGGGAAATCCGTCGGGTCAATACGAGTCCACGACGGCTAGCTACGGTGTACTAATTACTGGGGAAAAATCCGCCGGGTCATTACGAGTCCACGACGGCTAGCTACGGTGTACTAACTACTGGGGAAAAATCCGCCGGGTCATTACGAGTTCACGACGGCTAGCTACGGTGTACTAATTACTGGGGAAAAATCCGCCGGGTCATTACGAGTCCACGACGGCTAACTACGGTGTTCTAAATACTGGGGAAAATCCGCCGGGTCGTTACGAGTCCACGACGGCTAACTACGGTGTACTAAATACTGGGGAAAACCAAAAGGAACGGACAGGTATTGCGGTATAGGCCCAGAACAGATGCCGTACCGGTACACGTGGTTGAATGGTACTTACTGCTAGTCGGATCTCGAGTCGGAGCAGGTTGACTGGTTCGGACGCTGACCGCAGGTGGAAGAGGCCGTTTGCCACGTGCAGGCTAGTTTTATTTCCTGCAATCTCCCACTCACCTACGTACCATGTATGGGGGACCGGAACCGCGCGCACTGCCACACACTGGGTGCCGGCAGGACGCCTTTGCAGGTTAACTGCGGTACTATAGCCGCTGAACATTCGGCCGCGTAAAACTTATTAACCACGCACTCATCAATTAGCGGTTTTCCGCGACACATCGCTATGACCCTAACGAAAAGTAACCGACGTCCCGAACCTAAACTGACAAGAACGGAGAAAATCCGACTGTTGGGACTTAAGTTATTAAAATGATGATTCCGGTTGATCGACTTAATTAAGAAAACGGTAAAACTTAGTAACTTCGTTACAATTTTAATATAAATTCAGAGGTTACCCTTGATTCTAAAATGGTTGGATGTTGGATGTCCTCTCGTAAAAATGTAATTGCATCTGCTACACTTCTACTGATAGTTTGAACAGCTAGTCTGACTTTCATGACCTTCCTGCACCATTGAAAATACCTACTTCTCAGCTTGGTAGCAGCATGAAGTCCTTCAACATTTTGAAGTTTCGCCAAGTGTGTAATAAAATCCCATTTTATAGGCTCTTGATTTTCTAATACTTTCATGGCACCAAAAAAATTTCTAACTAGCTTTGTCATGTGACAAATGTCATAGAAAATATAAACATTTTCTTTTGTTACAGGATTTTCAAACAAAGTTTTTAAATTCTTGGTTTCACTTAGTTGAGCCAAGTTGCTGACCTGCACTTATGTTTGCAACTGCACCATCAAATATCAACGATTTTAGAGTGACAAATGTCATTGATGCAAATATTGCAAGCACTTTTTTATTAACTCTGCTTTGTCGCTTGCTGTGAGTCCGCTTGTTAGAAATTATCCTACAGGGACTTTCCAACACTAGTTTAAGCATACCAACATAAAAACAATTGCCTCCTTTGCCTGGGGTAACTCATCAGAGTCAATATGACCACCAACATCAATGAATTCCGTGAAGCGCAAACCATCCCATTCAATCCTCTTCGTATTGCCATTTCGTCCATGACCAAATTACGTAACAAGGTTTCCCCAGTTTTCGACGACTTGCTTTGCAAAGTAACTAATGCCTCTTGGGTGAACCCAGAACTATCATCAACTGATGTATACCACTTGGAAATTGTTCTTAAATGAGGGAGTTCACCATTTGATTCACCAGCTCATATGCTCTAGGGGAAAAAATTCCAAGCTTAAATCAAAAGCTCTAAGTTTAGGTTCATATTTTTGGGTAGACTTTTTAACATTCTCTCAAAAATATGTGCAGCAGGTCCATCAAGTGAAGCGTAAAAAAAAACAATAATATTTTATAATTTAACTAGTGTTGGTTGATTATAGGAAAATACCTTAATAATTGAAGCAGCATTTTCTGATATAGACAAATTTTTTCGGAAATAATCCAAAAGACCTTTTAAACTTTTGACCCGTTTTTTTAGATACCTTACATGGTTTTGTAAAGTTCTTATTTTTAAGTTTTTTTGCTTAATCGTAGATTGAAGTTGTTGGAGGTTTTGTGAAGAGAGTGGCAAAGTCATCACTAGACAAGCCTCCAGGGTAGATTTTCCTATATAAAAAAATTTATAAATTATATATAAAATAATAATTTATTACAATGTAAATTTTAAAACATGTATTAATATAGGTATATTAATATACAAAACAAATGTGTTTAAAAAATACACATAAAAGTGTTTTATAGAAGACGTTCATTAATAGATAAGCTAGGTTAATTGGGGTACATGCTGTTATTACTTAATATGGTTTTGCTTATATCAAAATGAACAGAATTTTGACCTTCAATTTTTAAGACATTTTTAGAATGAAAAAATCCTCCACTGGTTTAATTATTAAGCCTATTACGTTTTTGTTTTATTTAAGTTCATGGCAGAAAATATACGCTCGACAGTAGCGCTGCTATGTGGCAAGGATAAAATATTTTTGACAAATAAAGACAGATTTGGAAAACTTGTCATCGTTGAAAGTTAAAGTGCTATTTTTAAGCAATCTAAACTCCCTATCTAAGCTATTGATGTCACTGAAAAATTTTGAAGGTTACAACCGCGATACTGAAATACAAAAGTTATTATTAATCCGGGCATATAAGCCGTGGTCCAATGGAATTTGTTCCTGACGTTTCGTCCACTTCTGCGGCGGACATTATCAAAGACGATGACAACGGTCGAAGTGCTCTTCCGTACCTCTCGACGATGACTGGCTCGACTGCTGGAGCGTCGGTCGTATTTATACCCGTAGAGGGTTGCACATGCGCACAACGGTCTTGCATCGGCACGCACGGTGTCTGGCGCAAGACATCTACACCAGTTGGAGGCTGCAAATGCGCATAACGGCTACGCATCGGCGCGCAAGAAGTCTGGCGCAAGGTTTGTTTCCACTCCGGATCTAACAAGGTGATCTCTTCCTTTCTATTGATGATGTTCTCGTGCTTAAAGATCTCAATGGCTTCGCTAGTTAATCTAGGATAGTAACGTTGTGATCGATCCAGAACCTCCACCTCTTCAAAACGAATATCATGTCTGTGCGATTTCGTGGGGTCTCAATTAGTGATTGACTGACCACTACCATCAATGAAACCAATAGACGGCATTTGTTTGAAATAACTGCTGTAATATATTCAGGTTTGTAACTTAATGATATAAACGTACAACGTGCTATATGCACACTTAATTCTCTTCCAATCTTAGGTTAGTTAACAACAAAACGTCTTGCAAAATCGCGGTAAATTTAAAACATCAAAAATGACATACGTCAACGTCAAATGTCGCACTGACGTTAGCACAGACCAAACATCCCGCCACCCTTGAAAGGACGCACTTTCAACCAATACTACTATAGTTCATTGTCTACACCTTCATCACCTCGCAACGGCAACACGCAAATCTTCCGTACGGCTCTTCTAAAGGTACCTTCACTAGTGCTCACTTCAACCACCCGTACTATGCCATCTTCTCCTGGAAAGGTTCGTCTTACGATGCCCATCTTCCATACCATGGGAGGTAGGTTTTCTTCCTTTAAAATCACCACGTCACCTTCTGAGACGTTATGAGTACTGTTTTGCCTCCATTTAGTTCTTCCTTGTAGCGAATGTAGGTAATCTCTGCACCAAGCCTTCCAAAAGTGTTGTATTAATAATTTCATGTGCCTATATCTTGACACTAATGTGTAACGCGACTCATCGACTGTAACTTCAGGTAAAATTCTTAGAGCTCGACCAGCCAGAAAATGACCAAGTGTTAGCATTTCTAAGTCATCCTTATCCTCAGTAAGCCTCATAAGAGGTCGTGAGTTAACAATAGCTTCTATTTGAGAAGTAATTGAATATAATTCCTCAAAAGTTAAGTTTACGCCTGTTATTATTCGTTTTAGATGATGTTTAAGTAACCTTACCGCGGATTCCCATAAACCCCCAAAGTGAGGAGAACGCGGTGGTATGAAATGCCATTCTATATGATTATCAAGTAAAAAACTTCTAAACAACGGATCTTTAGAAAAGTCAGCAATTTCGGATAACTGTCTATTGGCCGAAACAAAATTACCAGCATTATCAGAGTAAATTTCGGAGCATAAGCCTCTTCTAGAAACAAAACGTTTGAATGCATTTAAGAAGCCTTCAGCTGACAGGTCACTAACCACCTCAATGTGGACTGCCTTAGTCGAAAAGCATATGAAAATACAAATGTAGGCCTTAATTAATTTTTTATTACGTAACTTGCTATCTTTAATCGTATAAGGTCCTGCATAATCTACTCCACATATCATAAATGGTAAACTTGGAGTGACTCTTGATCTAGGCAAATTGCCCATTTTCTGAACTATATCGCGTGGTTTTACTCGAAAACAAATCACACACTTTCGCAGTACATCACGCACACAACGTCGCCCACTAAGTGGCCAAAACCGTGTACGAATATTAGATAAAACTGTTTGAGGTCCTGCATGAAGATCCTTCAAATGAGTATCCCGAATTAATAGTGTAGTGAAATGATGTTTTGAAGGTATTATAAAAGGATGCTTAACTTGATAAGCTAATTCAGAATTTCCAATTCTACCTCCTACTCGAATTAAACCATTTTCATCTAAGAAAGGGTCAAGAGAAAGTAATTTACTGTTTTTAGGTAAGTTATTTCCCTTATTTAAAATGTTAATCTCAGATCGAAAACACTCTACTTGAATAAGTTTGACAATTAATATTATAGCATTATCAATTTCAAAATTTGACAATTCTCCAGAAATTCTTGTTTGATTTCTATTTAGAGTATTATGTTTGAATCTTAAGATATATGCAGTCACATGTAAAAGTTTACCCATGGTTGAGAAACGTGATATGAATTGATTTGTTTCATTTATATGTTTACTGATCAAAGAAGTAACAGTTTTAAGCTTTATTTCTGGAATTTCAATCATCTTTAAGTCAAATTTGGATTGTGGCCATTTACTTGGATTTTGTGAGAGCCATTCAGGCCCATTTAACCAATTTGACAGTCTTTCAGACTCAATCGGACTACATCCTCTAGAAATTAGATCAGCGGGATTTGACTCTGTGGGAACATGTTTCCATGAAGCTGACCTTGTTAAATCTTGAATTTGTACCACTCGATTTGATACAAACTGCTTTAGATTAGCTGGCTCATTAGCAATCCAAGCCAGTACAATAGTCGAGTCAGACCAGAATGTGGTACTGTCTATTTTTATGTCAATGCTGTCAATGACGCTCTTATACAGCTTGGCCGCAAGTAGAGCACCACACAGCTCTAATCTAGGTAGTGTTACTGTCTTTAAAGGTGCTACTCTTGACTTAGCACATACTAGTTTGACTAAAACATTGCTATCAATATCAGTAGAACGTAAGTAAAGACAGCCTCCATAGGCTGCCATGGAAGCGTCACAAAAACAATGAATTTCAACCCTAACAAAATTTTTAATTAAAAACTGTCTTGGTATTTTCATGTCACTTAAAAATTGTAAATTCTTGTAAAACTCATTCCACGCTAAATAAAGTTCGTTAGGAATTGGATCGTCCCAACCAACTTTAGAGAGCCAAAGTCTTTGCAATAAGATTTTTGCTCTTATGATAAAAGGGCCGATCAACCCTAAAGGATCAAAAATTTGACTTATAACGGATAACATTTTCCTCTTTGTCAAAACTGAAATTTCTTCTATTTTAATAGAATAACAAAATATATCGTCTCTGGGCTTCCATAAAATTCCTAAGGTTTTAGAATCTTGACTATCTTTGATTACATATTGATCGCTTACAGACTGTTCCTTTGAAAGAAAATAATCCATTATTTGAGCATTGTTAGAAGTCCACTGACGTAAATTAAACCCAGCAGAAGCTAAAACCTTTGATACTTGTTCAATGAGTGACAATGCTGATGGAATGTCTGAACAACCCTGAAGCCAATCATCCATATAAAAATTTTTATTAATTGCCTTTGCTGAATCAGGATGTAAAATTAAGTTATCCAAAGCCAATTGTTTTAAGCATCTGGTTGCTAAAAAGGACGCAGAAGAAGTACCATAAGTAACGGTGTTTAATTTAAAATGGATTAATGGTTGAGAAGGTTCAGTCCTCCAAAGTATCCTTTGATAAACCTTATCGGGTTCATCAACAAGTACACAACGATACATCTTTGCAATGTCTGAAGTAAAAACTATATTATGAATTCTAAAGTTTAACAAAATTGAAATCAATGAACTCTGAATGCATGGCCCTGTTTTCAGAACATCATTTAGTGATAAATTAGAAGTTGTTTTACAACTTGCGTCGAAAACAACGCGGTATTTTTACCTTAATGAGGATTGTTTCATAACACAATGATGTGGTAAGTAGTAATTGGGGATATCTATTTCAGCTGTACTTGAAATAGGGCACATATGACCTAAACTTTCATATTCCCTCATAAAATCAATATATTTAGCCTTCAACAGAGGATTTTTAGTTAATTTAGCCTCTAAAGATTGAAAACGTTTCAAAGCTGTGTTTAATGAATCCCCTAATTGTAAATGATTATTTTTAAAAGGTAAGCTTACGATAAAATTACCTCCTTTATCTCTTTTGTGTGTGTTTTGAAAATGAATTTCACATTCATTTTCTTCTCTTGAATAGGGCTTAGTATGTGGAATTTCTTCTATTGACCAAAATGACTCCAAATCCTTATTTAAACTTTCTAAACCCAAGTCATTGAGTGAATGACAACAGTTTTGTGAAGAATACAATGATAGCTTATTATCAAAAGGTCCTGAAATAATCCATCCTAATTTGGTATTCTGTATAATAGGTTTTTTGTAACCAAGGTTAATTTGTGATTTTAACAACAAATGATAAAAAATGTTGGCACCTAATAAAATTTGAATTTCAGCAGATTGATTAAAATTAGGGTCTGCCAAAGTTACATTATCAGGAATCTCAAGGCATGAACAATCAAATGTAGTTTGAGGAATGTTATCAGTAATTTTTTCAATCACTAAGAATTGAAGTTTAAACTCATTATTATTAACTGTTGATTTAATTTTGGTTTTAACCAAACTATTGACATTTGATACAGATGAATTAATCCCAACAATTGGTATATTAATTTTTTCTGAATTCAATTGTAATTTTGATTTAAGGTCTTTGACTATAAAATTGCTTTGCGAACCGGAGTCTAACAAAGCTCTGCAAAGAACTAGATGTCCATTAATGTCTTCAATATAGACTAATGCTGTAGATAAAATAGTAAATGATCCATTATTACAGTGTGTAGTTACTGACTTTAATGGTAAAGCTTGCTGATTGATATCATTATCAGAAGCTGCTGAAGCTTGAGAAATATTAAAATGATCATATACATTCATTTGTTGAATTTTAGACTCAGTAAGGAGAGCTGTTTGGGTAGTATCTTGATTATCAGCATCATGTGAAGCATTATTTTTATTATGTATCAAATTACCTTCATTTGAAGTTTTAGAATTAGGCCGAAAATGCAACAGAGAATTGTGTTTTTTGTTATAAATTTTACAAGAACCCATTCTACAAACTTCAGGAGAAGAGTGATCGTTTCTTAGACAATTTGTGCAAGCCTTTAGTCTTTTAATTTCTTTGAAACGAGCCGAAACAGGCAAACTCAAAAACTTCTTGCAAACATAAATAAAATGATCTCCTTGACAAATTATACACCCTTCCCTATTACCTGCGTAATTAGAATACACCTTAGTGACCTTGAGTTGTACAGATTCTAATAGTTGACATCGATCAAATAAAAAAGTTTTAAATTCCTCAATAGTTGGACTTACTATATCTTTAGTTTGAATTTCCCACTCTCTCTTACTGGCCATGTCAAGCTTCGACACTAAAAGGTAAATTAAAATTGTACTCCATAAAGCCACAGGTTCATTTAAGTTCTCTAAAGATCTAAAATGCTTCAAAAAATTGTCAGTGAAATTTCTCAATGCAGAATAAGAATCCCTAGTGACATTTGGCAATTCAAAAATTTGTTTTAAATGACCTCTTATGACCAACTTTTTATTTTTAAATCTATCAACTAGTAAGTTCCATGCTAATTGATAGTTTGAATCAGAAATTTCTATGGACTCTATGACACTAGCAGCTTCCTTTTTTAAGGATGCTTGAAGATAATAAGATTTCTCTACATTGGAAAGTTGTGAATTGTTATTAATCATGGCATTAAATGTATCAAAAAAGGTAACCCATTTTTCATAAGAACCATCAAACTCAGGTAGAGATATTGGGGGCAGTTTTAAAGCCCCTGTTGACATTTGTGAAGTAGAAAAAATGGGCAAAGCATTGTTTGATTGATGCAGCGATTGTGTGGAACTCTTTAGATCAGTATTCAACATAGATTTAGCTTTGGACACTAATGCAAAATATATATCTTCAAAAAGCTCTCTTTCATGGCCTTCTGAGGCATCTACTAATTCTAACTCTGTTTGTATTTCATCAAATTCTGGAAAGAGGGCTTCAACTTTTTCTAATCTACATGTTATTTCAATATGCTTATCGACATTTTGACTGTCAGAAAGAAACTGCTCAAACCGTGTCAACTGACGCTTCATAATGCCTCTGCGGGCTCTAATTGACTTGACTCTATCTTCTGTCATTGTTATGCTTTATACTAATTACTAAAACTTGACAGAAGTATATTTGAAATGACAATACACAATGCAATGAATTTAATACTGAAGTCCAAACCTTAAAGGTTTATGGGAAACTTATTTTGTCAAAATGTGAACAGATAGCTTGATAGATAAATAAACCAGTGTAACTAACTCAAATAGCTGCATGCATGTTACTCACAGTACTGGAAACAGTGGTAGCTCTCGTAGGCAATGGAAAGTATGCTTGCTTGTCTTGAAGCTTGTAGTTTGTAGCTTGTTGTCTCCTTCAAAAGGCAATAATCGTTGGGTGCTGGTCGTCTTGAAAGTCTATATAGGCAAACAAACTTGTATAGAAAGCCCTTCCAGAGCAAAAGGTGAACAATTGTTGGTTACAACCTCCTTACAACAGCATTCGACTTCGAAGGACCAATGTGCGATTTCGTGGGGTCTCAATTAGTGATTGACTGACCACTACCATCAATGAAAGCAATAGACTGCATTTGTTTGAAATAACTGTTGTAATATATTCAGATTTAACTTAATGATATAAACGTACAACGTGCTATATGCACACTTAATTCTCTACCAAAAATGTTAGGTTAGTAAACAACAAAAAACGTCTTGCAAAATCGCGGTAAATTTTCAAACATCAAAAAAAATGACATACGTCAACGTCAAATGTCGCACTGGCGTTAGCACAGACCAAACAACCTGCCCTATTTGTTTGTCAAAACTTTGACTTATAAAAGTGTATAATATTTTTGATAAGTATTTCACTACAAACTAACACTATTAGTCGTGTATGTAGGCTAAAAATATAAGTTACACCAGTTGTTTCGTCGAACTTACCCCTTCCTTTAAATACCATCTTCGAAGAAAGTAATGTCTAAGTCTGTGAAAATTGACGACTACTTTAATGTAGAGAGAGAATCAAATAGTCATACAAAACCACGGACAACGCCTATAATTCCTTGGGTATTAAGTGCATATTGTGCACCCGAGCATCCGCTGTGACGTCACCCGGCGTATCGCATGGAGGCAAGAAGATCCGCTAATAGGCCATCTTGGATGTGTTGTGATGTCAAATGCCAACTTGTCACTTTGCTGTTTTGTTTTTGTTTTGTTATGTCAAAAAAATTAACATGCAGCATAATTGTATTTTTATTACAATAATACAATAAATGGTGAAGATTATTCACTAAATTCAAGTAAATGTACATTTTTCAATGGTGATAATGCAAACAACGCCTCCTAGCCCAGGTAAGATTACAATGGCAATTTCATACCTAACGTAAATAAACTCTGCTGATGCATCATTTGTATACATTTCTTCAAATTTTTCTAGTCTGACATTTTTAAGGGTGGTTCAACTAACAAATTGGGCCTATTTCACAGATCTGTATCCTGTATATGCTGAATACTTCACTAATTTTCCATGTGGATGAGAAAATACAACTTTTATGAAGAAATTGACAGGGGGTAAACCACCTTCCAAAAAACGTACACCTATTACTTATTTTTGGTAATACTTACTCTAAACATCAAGTATTACAAGTTATTCCTTCATGTTCCCTGTATTACCTGTTATATAGTTTGAAAACTTACTGTATTTCTGAAGTATTACCAGTTTTAATAGATATTACCAAAATATTACTTTGTATTTTCAAGTATTACTGACATTATTACTATTTATTTTCATGTACATATTACTAATGATAATTGCTACAAAGATTAATACAAACTCAATAAGAAGAGAAGATTTTTTTTACATCTCCCTCACAAGACCAAATAGAAAATCTCGCTACGCCTTTCCTCAATATACTCTGTTGGAACATTTTACCTGAAAAAACGGACTAACTATTAATTTTAACCTTTTCTTTGTAAAACATTATCTTTTTTTTTTTAACAAATATTTATGTAGATACATCGGTCGATAGCCTTTTTCCTCGGAAATAAAGATTGTTTATATATATACTGTGTGACCCATTTAGAATGGAAACACCCCTATAAAATTTTAGGTTATTAACCGATTTCAATGATTTTTTTTTTAAATAATTAGGAATGAAATGTCTATTACTGGAGAAAATTTTAAATATTTATTTCAGTTTTCAAGTCATATTACGATACTTTTTCTTGATAGAAAATGGAGAATTTTTATTAGCGATTTTTTAATTGAAAAAATTACTACGCCACTGGATCTATAGTGCTTTCAAATAGCTGTGACCAAAATTTCATAAAAAAAACGTTAAATACAAAAGTAGTAAATATTTAGGTCCACTTTATTCTTAGATAAACAGTTATTATAAAGGGTGTCCTAAATTTTAGTAACGAACCAAACTTATGTTTTTTTAAACACAATGACCAACTTTTTATCCGATATTTGCATTCTACGTCAAATTTTAGGAATTGATGTAAAATTTCTGTATCGATATTATTCAACTGTTTCCGCAGCATCTGTTACTTTAACAATGTTTCCTCGACTATGTGATTAAGGGTTAATTTAGTTACTCAAATTTGGGGCAGCCTGTATAATAACTGTTTATCTAAGAGTAAAAGTAGACCCAAATATCTACTAGTTTTGTATTTAACGTTTTTTGCTAAAATCAAAATTATGGAAGTTAAGGGGGTGGTCAAAATTCAATCAATCACCCTGCACAAGCACACACTAACGCACTAAATAACACATAATAAAAAAAGGAAAAACTCTTACTAAAAAACTACTACTCATTACGATGATAAAAAACATCAATTTTTGCATCAACTTTAAGACAAACTAATGACCAATTAATTTATCTGGATGGTGTTTTAGCATTTTTTAATAGAGAAATTATTATGGAAGATATACAGGGTGGCTACTTTTCATTGAAAAACCCTGTATAATAACAAACGACAGGGGTCTTGCATTCGATGTGCATCTCACGCCGAAAATTAGTGATCACGCCATATTGTCTTTCCGTTTGGGTGGCGGAAGTGGTAGGGATGCTGATGTTGTGGTTCATGGTAGGTCTTTAAGAAATTATGATGTTGATAAATTGCATGATTGTATGTTCAGTACTGTATGGAATAGGGATAGTGGGGATGTAAATATCTTAGCAGATGACGTAGAAGGTATGGTCCATGTATTTTCCCGTGGCGGTTACGTCATCATTTGCCTTTCTTGTCTATTACATGCGTTCCGAGCGCGATAGAATTTTGACATATATATTTCATCTACAGGGGTGGGCATAAGTCACCATGCAAATTTGCCAGGTGACTTATGCCCACCACCCACCACCCCGGGGTTTTGCAAAAATTCAAGAAATCCGAGCGAGAGTGGTGGGTCTGACGCATGAACTGTTTTCAAGGCTGCCAGGTGACTTATGCCCACCCCTGTAGGTTCCACAGTGACAAAAAGGAAAGTCGCCCCTATTTTAATCTGTTTAAATGTCCAACTTGTGAGTGTCCACCGCGGTTTTTGTTGTGTGACGTCCCTTTCGTGTCCATTTGGTCTCCTTCAGGTAAGATATGCTGTTTTTGCCCCTTTAACTTGCCTTTTATTTTATCTCTTGACTTTGATTTATCTGCCGCCCCCCCCCATTACAGAGATACCCCTTCAGGACATCCTATTTCTACTCATGTTCTTTTATTACAGATAAACATGCAGATTTTACATCATTCTACTACTTTGGGTTTTGATTAAGTTTTTTCCCCTTCAAGAATAAAAAACCTAGCAACTAACTTCATCTTTTTGACATCAACACTGGGTTTTGATTAAGTTTTTTCCCCCTTTGAGAAAAAAAAAACGGAGCAACCTGTCACCTCAGAACTAGTACTGGGTTTTTTGATCAAGGTTTTTTTCCCCTGTGCAGAATAAAAAAACACCTTAGTACATCTGGGTTCAGCTGTCCCCCCTTTTAGAATGACAGCCAGCAGACTAGTGATCTAAGGTAGTTTCGTTAAGGTAGGCTTCCATGTCCTTAGTTTTATAAGTTTTTAATTAACACTGTATAACTTTCAGCCTCTGAAGATGGGTGTCTGAATACACCCGAAACATGTTAGGCAGATAACAACTTTTATTAATATATATTTGTGGAGATCGACTCTGAGTTTTGCTTTCACTTATTTGGTATTAGCAGCTCATTAATACCCATACCAGAGTCCTTTTTATAGTATTAGGTAAATCACCTTGTCAGCTTCTGCTAAATACACCTTCACTCTATATCCATGTTTTTTCCAGAATCACTGGCTTGAATAAACTTGGTTTTTGTAGTGTTCTTGTAAAAACTCTTCTTGGGAGTAAGTAAATACCTATATGGAATGTTTCCTTGTGACAGTGTTTTCTATTAGAAAAGGCATCCTTTTCTGTTCCACAAACTCTAGTTCCTTAAGAATGTTTCACTGGGCCCCTTGATAGTTGTAAAGTGTATTAAGAAGGTGGCATTTTCAAAACTGACTTCCATTTAAGGAACTGGGAAAGGAAAATCAAGGTAATAGCAGTATATTTACCTAATACAAGAACCCACGATGGACGCATTAAATGCATTAATTGCAAAAGAGTAGGGCATGCATCATGAAACTGGAATGCAAACAGTTCCAGAAATAATTCAGATAACCGTCAAAATGATCGAGTATATCAAAACCCAAACGAAAGAGGACAATTTCGTCAATAGGAAGCCCTAACGAGATTGTCCACCTGTCATCAAAGGGTTTCAAAGGAAGGTTATTGTATGTGCATTTAAAAGTAAATAATCAAGAAAATGTAGGTGTCGTTCTTGACACCGGAGCGTGTAAAAATATTGTGGATTTAAATTATATTAATAACATGTATCCTTTGGAAAATGATGTTGAATTAATTACGGCAGGCAGTTACCCTCTTACACCTATTGGAAATTCACAAGTGACTATTGAAATTAATAATAAAGAGATATGCGTTGAAGCATTAGTGGTTAAAAATTTGTCCAAAGCTCTAATTTTGGGACATAACTTTTTGGCGACGACGAAGTCAATCATTGACTATAATAACAATAAAGTGACATTGCAGCATGGTTCGGACAAATTGATCCTAAATTTTGGAGATGGAACCTGCGACCGTCTGCAAAATATTGTTTTATTGAGAAAGATAGTTTTTTACGACCGAGATGTCTTATTTGCGTAGGATTACCGTTTTTGCAGAATGGACATTTTTATATTAAACTTAAAAATGTCGGTCATCGTAGAATTTTTGTGAGTTGGGGTGAACTGAATGTGGTATTGAATTGTCTATAAAATAAAGGAAAACACGAGGTTACACCACCCTACGAATAACGAGCCAAAGAGCACAAATCAACTTACCGCTCATGATTAGGCACAGAGAAAAAAAAGGGGAAATTTTTTTTTTCCGACGGAGAAGAGACAACTTCACTCAGACTCACAAAGAAAGTGACTGGAGACGAAAAAGTAAAGGACCGTTTCGTCCATAAAATGACAAAACTGCTGTGAATGCAGTGCCGCATAAGTAAAATAAATAAACGATAATTAGGCACAGTGTATCCCTAACTGACATGAAGATTGTAACACTTTGTATACAAAGTATTAATTTTGTTGAAATAAAAATATTACGTTTGTTGGGTACAAACTTCACATACCGAGTTGTACCTAAATGTGAAGTTACTGAGCTCAGGGATTTTTATTCTCTTATCCGCGTCTGAATTTAATGGCCAATTGAAAAATTCACGAACGGATATTAGTCTAATTTTCCGCAGTTACACCAAAAGTGTGTAAAATAATTATCTAAGCGCGCGTGTTACAAGTTATTTGACTACAATGGAAAAAATGATATAATTAAAGTGGCATACTTAGACAAAAATACGAGGGACGTTAAATATATCGGGAAATACCGTATGTGCCGAACAAGTAAATACTTGAATAAATATAAATGTCAGGGGTATGTGATATTGGGGGATAGATAGATTAAAATAACGAGTTTTCGTTTTATTTTAGTGTTGGATACTTATGAATACCAGCATAATGTATTCGGTCAAAATAAATGCATCAAATGAATAATATGCGACCGCATGCGTCCCGTAAAAATGCTGACATGAAATTAAGAGTATATAAATAATTCCATCGCTGTGATTTGCATTTTAATTAGCGAAGTACCGTAATAGTACCGCGAGTGCGTTTCCTTGAAAAAAAAATACCGATCAAAAGTTTATAAGAAATGGAGTGGATAGTGATGTTTCTATATTATGCCCGATGTGTTTCGGACATAAATGTCAAATTACATTTATATGATATGGCTTTATACCATTTATGGGAATTACACCAAGAAATACAGCGACCAGGAATAGTGTATTTGGGAGTCACAAAGGCGTTACTAGCACTTTGGACCCAAATAATTCACATGGAATACCAGATGATTCTTATTGATTCAATGATGAGACAAGGAAGAAACCTTACGGAAAGATGTGGTTGTGCAATTTGCGCACCTCCGAGGGTGCCATTCTATCAACCAAGACAATTTTGGGAAATTTGGGAAAATCTGTTTGTGGATGGTTGCGCATGCAATGTTTGTGCGTACAGAAGGAATTCCACAGTGGCTAGTGCAATTTCACAGTTCAGGCGGCTGAACCATATCCATGAACCATATCGACCTCCCCAACCCCATTTGCCACCTAGAATGATGAGACATCCATTTAGGGTGCCATCAAGACGTGAACCGACGTTAGTTGAAGTGCCGAGGGTGACTTTGCGATCGAATTGGAACCCCGTTGTGCCACCACCAAATATAGCAAACGGAGCAAACATGCCAAATTGGATTCGGCAGGTGACTGCCACGCCTCTGCGAAGACGAGTTAATCTTACACGTGTACGTGGTACGGCACCATATCAAGTGCCTATACGTGAAGAAAGAAATGAAGACCAGTTGAACACTGATCAACCCGGAGGGACCCAAACCGAACAAGACAAGTTATTGTTCAATGTATTATATCTATATTATATATTGTATATTTAGATTTTATCTCTATAATAATGACAAAGAAAATAAATGATATTTGACCATTTTTCTTGTTTAATTAAAGGTAAGATGGGTAAAGTTAATAAAGGCGTAATACGTTTAATGCCGGGTTCACACGGGGCGTAAACTATTAAGCGTAAGCCACGCTAGCGTTGACGCTTCTAAATAAATAACGACTCCTCAAAGGGTGATATGTTCACACGAGATTCCTTCAAAGTTTAGTTTATGAAGCACCGATCATGGAAGAACTAGTTGCTACAGGGTGTAGGGTTTTAAGTTTCATATTCTGTTCAATTTTCGCAAAAAGATTGGCTAAAGTAAATACCAAACGACGTAGACCACGACGTTGGTGGGTTAGAGAATGGATACAACATAGAAGAACACTCGGGGGTACTCATTTCATCAAGAATGAACTTTATAACCATCATCGAGAAGATTACAAAAATATGTTACGCATGACTGAAATGCAGTTAGCAGATCTCTTAAACCGAGTCAGTGCTTTGATCACAAAGTCCGATACGAACATGAGGAAGGCAATTACACCATCGACAAAACTGGAGGTGACTTTGCGCTACTTAGCGACTGGAGACTCTTTTAAAAGCCTTGAGTACTTTTTTCGTGTTCCGAAAAACACCATAAGTTCCTTCGTTCCACATACCTGCGAAGCAATATACTACGTTCTGTGAGTCTTTATACGAGTAAGTACAATTTTGTATTATGTTTTTAAAATTAATTTTATTTTGCTTAAAAAAAAAATACAAAACTCTTATTTCTATAAATTTAAGAAACTGTAATCGTCATCGAAAGAGGGAGAAAAAACGTTAGCAGATTGGCAGCTGTCGCTATTTTCTGCCACTGATCTTGATCGTTCTTCAGATAATACATTTTCTGAAGGGCATACTGCATTAGTTAGCATAGTTGTGATTTGCTGCTGCAATTTTACAGCTTGTGGAAGTCCGATTGTTCGTAACAAAGATGCAACATATCGTCCAAAATGGTGGTAGCCGTCATCCCTTTGAACAGTAACTTGTGTTGCACGATTCGTTTTGTCCTGCAGCTGGTTCAAGGCACTTGACAGAAAATTTACTTCGTTAGTTTGCGATTTTTTTTGTAATTTTGCTTGAGGACGACTGTTCTTGGTCTTCATTGTTAACTTTTCTTTTAGTTACTCTTCGAGGAGTTTGAACCCATTTCCCTGAAGAATGCTGTGATGCTATTTCAAAAACCTGTTTAGATTGTTTCGAGCAGTTATCAACATTGTGGCTCTCTTTTTCAATTTCCTCAATGGCTTCTAAAATTTCAGGTTGACTTTTTTCGTTCAATTCCGCCTCCATAACATTACTTTTACCAATGTTCGTTGAGGTTTCCTAAAAAAATATTTTAGTTTCAGGTACCTTCGACAGCAGATGAATGGAAAAATATTGTGCACTGGACGGAAAACATGTGGTTATACGAGCTCCCCCTGGAAGTGGCTCAGACTATTACAATTATAAAAATAGCCACAATGTTGTACTACTAGCTTTAGTTGATAGTGAATATTGTTTTTTGTTTTCTGTCTGTTGATGTTGGAGCCAAAGGAAGAGGATCGGATGGTGGTATATTTCGCAATAGTACTTTGTATACCGCCTTAGAGACAAATTGTCTTGAAATACCAACTGACTTTATAATCGTGGGAGATGAAGCGTTTTCTCTGAAATCTTATTTGATGAAACCTTAAGCAAGCCACACATCAAGGAAACTAGAAACGTGAAATGTGAAACGAGAAACATGAAACACGTTTCATAAAATAAGTATACATTGCCGTAAATGAGAATATGCACATCAGCGAAATGTATTTCATGTGAAATCTTGTAGAAACGTGTTTACATGAAATAGGTTCTGTTCTATATTTTTGTTTCTTGTTGCTCGTTATTTCGCGTTGCAGGCAATATTTAATCAGTTTCAAAATGAAAGACGACGAAGAATTTAATGTAGAGTTTGTGTCAGTTATTGCGTAGCGTCTCTCTTGCGATCTTTACCACAAGATCGATCATTTCCACTGCAAGCGTCTATAATTTCTATGATTTTGGAACCATCGCCGTCGTCGATTTCCCACATAAACACCGAGCCGCATTCTCTAAACTCAAATTACAGTAGTGACTCCAAAACTACTCGGTATGGGCCACCATCGGTTGAGAATACATCGACCCAAGATTCTGTTTTTTCACAGACAAATATGGATGAAGATTTCATCGCTGAGTTGTCTTCGGCAATAAGCAATTATTAATTACCGATATGCGATAAAATTACCATATTTTGTATTTTATTTAGAAAAATATATACTTATTTTGCAAACTAGACTACTTTAATTAAAATTGTATTTTTTAACTTACCTTAATAAATTCCTTTAAAGCATCACACACTGCATCCATAACCTCTTCTATGAATTTACTTACCGATGATTTGGGGACCCTAAATAAATATTCCAAGCTTTTAAAAGAGTCCCCAGTAGCTAAATTTCGAAGAGCTACTTCCAGTTTTAGCTTGGCCGGTAGAGCTTCCCTCATATTTGTGTCATTTTTTTGAATTTTGGGGCTGACGAGTCCTAATAAATACTGAAAATGATGCTCAGACATCCTTAGCAAGTTTCTAAAATCTTCAGGAAACTCAGAGATTTCGTTACCCAAAGAGATACAACCCCTTTGCAGAATCCATCTTCTTGTCCACCATCGTCTATGTTTTTTCTTTTTGGCTGAAAGGGCTTTTGAAATTCTGCCAGATATCACTCCACACATTACTTTACCTTTCTCACGACAGCATGTCATGGAAGTAGTTGAATCGTGAAACAACGACTGTGGCTCACGTTCGTGATACACTACCCGTGGCAACGCGGCTTCAAACATGGTTTGATTTTGTCACGCTTGAAGCGTTTCGAAAAATTTCGAAAGCGTGTTCCACGACTCTATGTTCACACAAAGCGAATAGTACGCTAGCGTGGCTCACGCTTAATATTTCACGCCCCGTGTGAACCCGGCATAAAGGCGTCAATACGTCACTGTTTATTAATATGATAATGATGACACAAGCGTTACCCTGGCCTACCTCAAAACCGCTGCCAAAACAAAATAAACCGAGTATAGGTTGTTTACAAATCTTAAGTAGAGTGCATTTCAAACCATATGGTCGTTAGACAACCGTAAATTTTGTTTTGTGTTTACGTTTTGATAATTTACTTTCTTATTTTTGTTTACAGATAATCTAGGGGAGAAGCAATCAAAACGTTATCGTCAATTTAGTTTTTTTTTGGATAAATAAAATATTTCTCCGCACGGATTTGAAATAAAGTTAGAATGTTCAATATGTTCCAGTTTTTAGAGCAACTTAGTTGATATGGAAATTGGGGCATTAGTTAAACAGAATGCAGAAGTTAGTGCAATCGGTTTGAAGTATACTAGTGAATAAAATTCACTCGGTTGAAGGTTATTGATTTAATTGAGATATAAAAGAAATATGCGTGTAATATTATATATTATTATATGTTGTTATTAAGCCTTAAGTAACGCATAATAACCTTTGCTCTTGTTTTCATTACATGTAAAAAACCGCTTGAGGGCGCCATAAGAAGCCAATGTACTAAGTGGCGCTGTGCAAAGCCAGTTGTTGAATTTACATTCAACACGATCTTTAAAAACTTATAAGGCTGCGAAACACCACCCTGTACGCTGTCTCTAAGAAGCGGCTGTTTTGGTTCATTGTGAGTGTGAGAGAGAGAAGAAATACGTCCATCTGCGTTAGACTATTTGGAGAGCCGCGATCGCGCGGATTTTGTACTACTACTGCGACGCGGCACTTCGACAATAACCTTCGGTAACGACAACTTAACAACAACTCACAAAAAATCAATATTTCAAGATCATTACCAGTACTCACTGCTGCTTTAAACAATCACAGACAAATATTTGTCCAATTAATGTGTTACCCAGTGTGTTTGTACTATTTGTGAATCCAATGTTGAATTATAATTCCAGACAGTAACGTAGTATTGCGTTTCATTGTCACCAGCCCCCTTTGGATTTGGGCAAAGAGAAATTGTAGCGACCAGGTATGCAGCCCACCGTACAAGCCGGTGTAAGGCGGGTTGCAGGGACTTTAAAGTGACAGACTGACGTTTGACAGTGCCTTTTCGGAAGAATTGACAGAACTGACATGTGAGAAAATAGGATTAAGAAGGTTGTTGTGAACGAATGTTGTTGTAGTTAGTTTTTAATACTTTAAAATTAGAAAATAAGGATTTAAAACGTAAAACCGGCTACAAAGTGGCGCCCAACGTGGGGCCGGTAAATCCTTTTTCGTGTGTTAGTGTTTTTCTCAGACTTTTCGGAGCAATCTTGTTGATTCTCTGCGTCTGCTTTTCGGCTTAGTTTGCCGCCAATCACCAACGTTTTGGTGCCCTGTTAATGGAAAAAGACAGTTCCCGAACTCAGCGATACCTCAGACGTGAATCTGCAAAAAGCCAACAACCCAACGTTGAATTATCCACCATGGCAACCAACATCGTAATGACACAGGAATTGTTACAACAACTGCTTGCTGGAGTAATGACAAACGTTCCCCGTAACGTGGAACCGGTGCCTGCACTCATACCAGAAGGAAACTTTGTGGACTGCAAATCGCGCTTTTCGGGCAAACGTACAGACAGTGTTGATGCCTTTATCGATGGCATTTCAGTGTACAAACAGTGTGCAAATGTATCTGATGCAAATGCACTTCTCGGTTTATCCATGCTATTAGACAGTGATGCTGCAACCTGGTGGCAAGGTGCAAAAACAACTGTGACAACATGGAAAGATGCCATGGAAGCTTTGCAACATGCTTTTGGAAGAAACCAGCCTCCATATCAAATTTACCGTGAACTGTTCTCCAAAGAACAAGGTAAGGAGCCTACAGATATATTTGTGAATAAAGCAAGAGCCCTTTTGTCCAAATTACCATCAGCTGATGAGCCTATACCTTTAAAGAGTCAAATTGACATGATATATGGCCTATTACATAGTCGTATTAGACGAAATGTCCCACGTGATTCCATTAATTCTTTTGAAACGTTAATTACAAAAGCTAGAGCTGTTGAAGCTAACTTCTCAGAAAACTTTGACAGTAATCTCAGTAACTCTTCGCCCAAAGTGAAAGATGAGGAGAAATTTAAACTTTCACGTCCGAAATGCACATTTTGCCATAATTTTGGTCACACTATTGAAGCATGTCGTAAATATGCGTCTACAAAACCTACGGAAGTTGTCAATACTTCCACCTCGAGTTCCACAGCGAAGCCCAGTTTTTCTTGCTATGGATGTGGACTTGCTGGTTACCTTCGCAGTAACTGTCCACAGTGCCGAAGAACTCAAAGACCCAGTCCATCTGAGACCAATTCTGTGGATGTTTTAAACCTTGAAATTTGCTCAAGTTCATATTCAAATGAAAAACCCCTTCTTGAGATTGAAATTGCAGGATTGCGAGGCCTTGCTACTGTCGATACTGGAGCAAAGTACAGTATTGCCGGTGAAAAGCTGTATCAACATCTAAAACAAGTTAGCTGTCCCTCTACGAAAATAAGTTTGACAGTTTCTTTTGCAGATGGGGAACCTCGTAATGTACATGCTGTTCGCTTCGAATGTCAAGTACAAGTGCAGAGCAAACTTTTGACAATGTTCTTTATTGCAATGCCTGAGTATACAAACTCAAAAACATTACTAGGATGTGACTTCATACAAATGTCAAATATTATTTTGGATATACCTCGAATGAGATGGGCCTTTGCAGAAGAACCTGGAAATTTTCACAAATTTTGTACACCACCATCTCAGTCGAATCACGATTGTGAAATTAATATTTTAAATCAACACCTACACCTTCGAGATGATGAAGCTAGTGGAGACATAATCGAGGATGAACAACGCCTGCAGCTAGAAAATTTAATATTACTCAACAATGATGTTTTTGAAGTTTTTTCAGAACCGACTCCGTACGCAGAGCACTCCATAAATCTAACTTCGACTGAACCAACGTCATCGCCGCCCTATCGCATGTCACCTATGAAGAAGGAATACCTGAAAGAGGAGCTCGATAAAATTATTCAGGAAGGAGTAATCGAAGAGTGTGAGTCTCCATATTCAGCGCCAGTGGTTTTAGTACCCAAAAAAAACGGCAAACTGCGCGTTTGCGTGGACTACCGTGCTTTAAATCGCATTACTATTTCTGACTGTTATCCAATACCACGAATGGACGATCTTCTTCATGCCACCGGATCTACTCCGTTTATGTCTACTATAGACCTGCGGTCAGGATATTGGCAAGTGTCAGTGAAACCCTCCGATAGAGACAAAACTGCTTTTGTCTCTCCATTTGGCACTTTTCGTTTCAAGCGCATGCCTTTCGGGCTTAAGACAGCACCAGCGACCTTTCAGAGGTTAATTGACAAATTTCGAACAGGATTACCTGATATTACAATACTTGCTTATCTCGACGATATTAATATATTATCGCCATCTTTTCAGAAGCATATTGAGGACCTAAACAAAGTGTTTGCAAGACTGAGGCAATTCAAACTTACTGCTAATCGCGAGAAGTGTTCGTTTTTATGTGCAAATGTAAAGTACCTTGGACACAGACTTACACGTGAAGGCATTGCAGCGGATCCAGATAAAGTTACTGCCATAGCTGACCTACCACCGCCAAGAAATGTAAAGCACTTACTTAGCTTCATACAAACTGCCTCCTGGTTTCGACGCTTTATTCCAGAGTTTGCTGGAACAGCAAAGCCACTTACGGAATTGACTAAGAAGAACGCTGTGTGGAGATGGGGACAGACTCAACAAAACTCGTTTGACACTTTGAAACGACTACTTACTAGTGCCCCAATACTGCGTCAGGCCGATCCAACTCAACCTTATGTGCTACGAACGGATGCAAGTTCATACGCAATCGGAGCATGTCTGCTCCAGGGGGAGGGACCTAACGAACGCCCTGTTGAATATGCAAGCCGCCTTCTCACGCAAGCCGAAAGGAATTACTCTACAACGGAGCGTGAAGCCCTAGCAGTCGTGTTTGCTGTTCAAAAGTTTCGAGGATACATCGAAGGATGTAAAATCCGCATACTCACAGATCATCAGCCACTACGTTGGTTGATGACACTTAAATCTCCAAGTGGACGTTTAGCACGATGGGCCTTATTGCTACAAGGATTTGACTTAGACATTGAATATACACCAGGACGATGTAATGTGGTTGCTGATACATTATCTAGGCCGCCTTGCACCGAGGAAGCTGAATTTTGTGGTATTTGCTCAGTTACCATCGACCTGCCTAAAATGCCACTTGAAGACCTGCGTAAGAAGCAACTCAATGATCCTGATGTTGTTAAAATCATTAACTGTTTCGAAAATCCTGAAAATCAAGTTGACCTAAAACGATGGACAGAGCGGGGATTCATTATGATGAATGGCGTGCTTTATCGTTACTCGTCTGATACTGACTCGGAGGACGCTCAACTTGTAGTACCAAAAGAGTATATTTCAGAAATTCTCTTCGAATGTCATGACTCCCCAGTTGCCGGTCATTATGGCCTTGACAAGACATTGCATCGAGTTTCATCCAAGTACTATTGGGCGACTATGAGACGCGACGTCACGAACCACATTAAGAAGTGCATCCAATGCCAACGGTTCAAACCAGACAACAGAAAACCAGCTGGCTTTCTGCAGACTCCTGTGCTAGCTCAACGATTCGAGGTGTTGTCCGTGGACTTGTTTGGTCCGCTTCCGGAAGCTGAAACTGGAGAGAAGTGGGTGTTTATCATTGAAGACCCTACCACCAAATGGAACTTTTTGCACTAAAGGTAGCCACCGCCGAAGCCTGTGCACGAGTGCTTATAGATGAAATTATACTTCGCTATGGAACACCACGGCGCGTCATAAGCGATAATGGCACCCAATTCGTTGCAGAAGTAATGCAGTACGTCGCATACACCCTAGGATTCGTACAAAATCTTGTGCCGCTGTATCATCCGGAAGCCAATCCGGTCGAGAGACGAAATCGTGATCTCAAAACGCAACTGGCGATATTAACGCAGCAGAATCATCGTAAGTGGAATGAACATTTACCATCTATCCGATTCGCGATAAACAGTGCCCGGAACGACGCAACTGGATTTAGTGCTGCACAGTTATGCTTCGGTCGGGAATTGCGCACACCGGGCGAAGTGTACCGAGACTTTCGTGGGGTTATCGAGAACGAAAACTTTAACCATCAAATCGGTTCATATCTTCGAGTGATTGCAAACAATCTGTCGCGTGCTCGTGAAAATTGCGAACGTCGCCAAGATGCCTCTAAAGCACTCCAGGACCGACATCGTCGTGAAGGCGAGAACTATCAGCCAGGCGAAAAAGTTTTAATAGATGTTCATGCCTTAAGTAAGGCGTCCCTGGGTTTCAGCGCCAAATTTGCGCCTCGTCGGGACGGACCTTACGTTATCCTGAAGAAGATATCACCAACCACCTATCAGATAGCTGAAGTAGGTAAAACTGATACGCCTTTGGGAACCTATCACGTATCGACAATACGAAGATTTGTCGGGAATGACGATCCAGATCCACAGCCCGTAGTCCCTATCCGCAAAAGGGGACGACCTAGGAAGAACACCATTTAAGTTGTTGGATTCTTCCCGGGACGTTGCAGAATCCAAAGGGGGAGGATGTAGCGACCAGGTATGCAGCCCACCGTACAAGCCGGTGTAAGGCGGGTTGCAGGGACTTTAAAGTGACAGACTGACGTTTGACAGTGCCTTTTCGGAAGAATTGACAGAACTGACATGTGACAAAATAGGATTAAGAAGGTTGTTGTGAACGAATGTTGTTGTAGTTAGTTTTTAATACTTTAAAATTAGAAAATAAGGATTTAAAACGTAAAACCGGCTACAAAATTACTTTTTGCAATTTATGGGTGAAGATCAAGGTAATCTCAACCACCAGTATTGGACGACCATTGAAGATGACATTTAACCTTATCACCAGAGTCAACCACATGATGGGAATAAAGCCTAAGCAGAAAAGACTATGAAAAGGACATTGCTAGACTTCAGCTACTGGACTATTTGGATAGACAGGGCATTTTATGATTGTGACAAACATATTTGTGCGAACAATGGCGCAATATAAGTCGCAAAATCAGAACTACTTATATTAGAGTAGAATGGTGCGTATTTAAGGACTACCCAAGGTTTCAAATGTGTAATTTAAGGGTTACTTTAATGTTAGGATTACTATAATTTTAAGGTACGACGAAGCGATGACGAAAAATGGAGAAAATAAGCTTTTTAGAAAAATATATGATAAAAAATTAAAATTAAAATCAAAATTTTCGCTTACTCCTTTTTTCTAATAATATTATGATTAATTTATTTATTAAAATTGTGGAATGCGGTCAGAGTGCAACTGCACTTATGATGCAATAGCTAGACTATGCACCGGAGTGTGACCGGACGCTGAGTTGCGAAATATGTGGAATATTTCCAAGTACCGAGGGTCGAAAGGTCGTCACGAGTTGTCGGCTAGAGGAGACCAGGTCTGGGAGTTTTTGATTGGTGGAACCGGTGTCTGGAATGCTATAAAAAGGAAGTTGTACCCTAGAGAGGGGTTCAGTTCATTCCAGTCAGTCCAGTTCTGCTGTGCACCACGTCAGTGACCGAACGGCAAATGTCTATTAGACCTGTCCGTAACTGTCAAGTAAAGTTATTCGTGAACGCGTTCCAAGTGACAAGCCTCTCTCCAATATTCTGTCTTCATTAGAGATGTAAGTATGTTTATTGTACTTTTATGTTGTGTATTGATTTACGCCTGGTTGATTATGATCTTATTGGGAGTTAGCAACGTTTTCGTTGGGTTAGGAAGCCGGTTATTTTATCAGTTAGTAAGTTAGGAGTTGTTAGGTTAAGGTACTTATTTAATAGAACTTGATGGTAGAGTTAACTGGTGTTTTATTTTCACGCTGAAATGAGATCCCAGGCAAATAAGTTGAATTAAATTCAACACGTCACGCTAGTAGTGACAATACTATTGTTTGTTTGTTCAATATTTTCCAGGAGACAGTGGTTATACGTTAAAGCCTTATCTAATGACACCTCTTCTCGACCCAAGAACAGCAGAAGAAAACAGATATAATGAGGCACATAATAGAACAAGAAACACGGTAGAGAGGACATTTGGAGTTTGGAAGAGGAGATTTCCAGCGCTTGCATATGGCCTAAGATGCAAATTAGATACAGCCTTAATTATCATTGTTGCAACAGCTGTATTGCATAACATAGCTCAATCCAAGAATGAAGATGTACCCCCCTGCTTGATAATATTAATGCTCAGGAATTAAATTATTTGATTTAACTATACAATATTCCCCTACCGCCCCTTAATATTTAAATTAAAATCATATGTTAATTATTTAATTAAAACCATATGTTAATATTATTAATTATGATTTCAGAAGAGTGTTAATAACTAATTTTTTCCGGAATTTGTAAAGTATTTAAGAACTTATAGCTCGGAGTTACAAAAAATATTTAAATATCTATACACATTTATTACATATCAAGTTTTTTTTGTCCAACTCCAGTAATTCTATTTCTAATTTGCGCTTTTTGGTTCTAATGCTTGGTTTTGTACCATATAACTTAATTGAGTCTCCACAATTGCAAGTCGCTTATCGAGGAGCAAATCATATTTTTGCGCTACTATTGAAGAAGTGCGGGTTTTCACTGATGTAGTGGGCCTCCTTCTACTCGAGTTTGATCTTGGTGTGGCTTTGGAATTAGTCTGTAAATCATCAACAGTTTAACAATTTACAATGATTTAAATGTAACCTTAGTTTAGAAAAATAAGACTTAAGAAAGAAGACTTAATCTGTTCAATGTCCAACTTGTGAATGTCCACCGCGGTTTTTGTGGTGTGATGTCCCTTTCGTGTCTATTTGGTCTCCTTCAGATAAACATGCAGTTTTTACATCATTCAACTTCCTTGGGTTTTGATTAAGTTTTTTCCCCCTTCAAGAATAAAAAACCAAACAACTGACTTCTTCTCTTTGACATCAACACTGGGTTTTCATTAAGTTTTTTTCCCCTTTGAGAATAAAAAACCAAGCAACCTGTCACCTCAGAACCAGAACTAGGTTTTTTGATCAAGGTTTTTTTCCCCCGTGTAGAATTAAAGAACCACCTCAGTACATCTGGGTTCAACTGTCCCCCCTTGTAGAATGACAGCCAGCAGACTAGTGATCTAGTTAAGCCTCTGAAGATGGGTGTCTGAATACACCCGAAACATGTTAGGCAGATAACAACTTAGTATTAATATATATTTGTGGAGATCGACTCTGAGTTTTGCTTTCACTTACACTCACTACTCCACTGTGTGCATATGGACTAGTACTTTTCGAATAAAATAATTGTTTTTTTTTACTTTTGGTTTTTTTTATTTTTCACAAAAACTTACATCAGCAGCAACATTGTTTTTCCCTTACAGAAATTACTTGTATAAATACTTAATTTATAAAGAGTAACATTCTAAATAAATTCAATACTTAAGAACAAAAGAAAAAAAAATTGGAATATAACTTTGTCATAAAAAAAAGTGCCTGAATGTGAAAGGGTTAAAAATATTTTCATCTTTCTGTCACTTCCGGTTTAACCGGAAGTTGATATTAACTTGCTTATTTTACTTGGAACACCGTGTACATTATTGTATTTTAGAAGTCCTATTAATTTCAAATATTTTTTATTTATCATGCCTATATCTATTTACAACGGTTTTCGAGATATTGACGTTGGAAAAATTACACTTTCAGGTTTTCAAGTGTTATAACTCCTAGTCAGAATGAGATAGGCCATACGATTTTCCTGTTCTTATCTTAACTTTTTGAGATCTATCATTTAGTAATTTTAATTTTGACAGGTGTCAAAAATTTTATGTCAGTAAAAAAAATTACACTGTCAAATTTTCTAATATGACCACGCAATAGATCTCAAAAAGTTAAGATAAGAACAATAATAAGAACCAGAAGTGACAGAAAGATGAAAATGTTTTTAAAATATAGCACGCATCAAATTTATCTTACTTTTAATATTTCAGTCTTCTATAAATATTTGATCCTGATAAACTTTAAATAAACGGTTTTTGGCAACAGGGCAAAGCAATATTACATAGATAATATGTAAATAATTTAGTTTTGTTTACATTACTTCTAAACCTATTTATCGCGATAGGAAACTTGTTAATGGTAACAAGAACTCATATTTGGCTTAAAGCTTTTTTATAAAAAGACAATTGCTGGGATATTCTCTGTTTATTGTAACAGATGAACAAATTATGAAATAGTCATAATTTT
Organism: Ips typographus; assembly: GCF_016097725.1. Taxonomy (NCBI): domain Eukaryota; kingdom Metazoa; phylum Arthropoda; class Insecta; order Coleoptera; family Curculionidae; genus Ips; species Ips typographus. The sequence goes on from NC_138432.1 coordinate 327,801, forward strand.
GAAAGAGAATAGACATTATTTTTCGGGAAATTAATCTTATCACATATTTATTCAAGTAAACTTTTATTGCCGACCCTTGTGAAGAACACAATTTACGAAACTCTCCAGTGTCAGAGAAGCTAGATAGTAGTATACTAGCTATCATTGAAAAAGCATCCTTGGAACAGTAACTTTTGGCTCCACCGCTCCAAAAGGATGTTTCATCGAAATGGGCGATGATGCTAAAAAATGGTATTCTGGAAGAAGAGAAAAATACCATAATTAAGGCAACCACAGCCTGAAAACTGTTTATTGATGAAAACCCCTAAATTAAATCCGGGGGTAACAAAAGCGTTAAACCCACAAAGTGTCTTTTAGGTGACCCCAGAAATAAAAATCTAAGGGGTTATAGCCGGTGATCCCAGCGGCCATGCAACTGGACCACCACGTCCAATTCATCGTCCTTCATAATCTGCATTCAGCCAGTTCCGAACTATCCTGGCAAAATCTGCCGGGCAACCATACAACTGAAACCAGGCCTGTCTCCGCATGCCAATGGGTATGGCATCCCACATATCGGTCTCCAAGAACTCCAGGAAGTTCTCTGAATTTAGTATCTGAGGTAATATGTAAGGGCTAAAGAGATTGCGATTGTAAATCCCGGCCCAAACATTGAAGCTGAACTACTTGGTGGAAATTTCGTGGTCTTATTTTATGTGGATTTACATGCTGGTTGGGGAAATTTACAATTCCGCTTCGAGTAAAACATAACTCATCGGTCCATAACACATTATTCTAAAAACTTTGATCATTTTCAACAAGAGTCCAGAAGCCACCTACAAAAAACCATCTTGCGCTCTTCATCTCCTTGATGTAATCCCTGAACTGGTTGTAGATGTAAGGGTTTTCTATGGTCCAGTTTCAGTGTACGATGAATGGTAGTTTTCGGCACTACAATAGTTCTGGACACTCTTCTTTGACTTGTCCTTGGGTCTCTATTAAATTCACGCAGGACACGATTATTTCTCCTTTCTTGAATAACGTCACGTTGCCTAGGTGTGGCTCTCAAGCTTTGCATCACGAATAGGTTGTGGACATTTTAAATTACCCTACGATCTGGCTGTCGTCTATTGAGAAATCGCCTTTGATATTCTTGAACGGCTTGCAACGCGTTACCATCACAAAATCCATAAATAAAGTGCATATCAGCAAATTCTTTCCTAAAAAAAACAGATTTCTTTCAAACCAGGTCGTAGCCGTTATTCAGAGCTATCTGCTTGATAGCGTTAAGCTCAAGCTTGTAGTTTTCTTCTGACAATGGTAAATGGTAATAGTTTTCTTCTGGCAACCTGTGAACGTAACACCTGAAGGCCGTCATCTTATGCTGAGGGTGGTGATTGGAATCTTCAGGGATGGCATCATGCTCCGGTGGGGGTGGTTTCTTAAATACGGCGAATTCCAATTTATTATTTTTATTAAAAATAGTTAAGTCCAGAAAGTTGAGTTTCAGACCCTTTGTGTCTGTGTTCTGGATGCAGAAGCAATCGTCCACGTAACGTGTCCAGAAGAGGATTTCTTTATTCCTATCAGTCAATATGAAGTTGTTCTCTAAGTCTCCCCATCGGACGGACTGCTTTCATGGGTCATATAGAGAACAACTTCATTTTGACTCAATATCACGCAGAGCCTACTGAGTTAAATACTAAAGTATATTCTCGACATAGCAGTTCTTTTGTTTGAGGTTCGAAAAGCCCGACAACTTCTTATGCGGACACGGTCCGAAGCTCGCAAAGTCCGGTTGGTCGGTCTCAGATGGAAACGGTCCGAAACTCGAGAAGTCCGGCCCCATCATTTAGTGCAGGTCAAGTTACCTCAGGTTTGCCAGAAAATAACCAACAGGAAATACCTGTAGTAGCACTAGCCCAAATTGAACCTTCAGTTGATGTTTCAATTCTCGTCCCTTTATCATGGTACATTCAATCGTGTCTTGGAGATGATCCAAATGAATCAACAACAGAAGTGTTCTAACCTCATAAAGAAATCGTAAAATGGAGTTCTTATATGTTCTCAAGGTCTCAATAAAGAAGTGAACGCATCTTTAGTTGGCATATACCCAATGCCGAAAGGATTAAACATAGCTGCTTAATCGGGATGTCTCTGCACTTGCATCTATGGGACCTGTTGCAGTTACCAAAGATAGACATCAGGTTAGATTTCAAGAAGATTTGGAAAAGAGCATTGGGTGTGTTACCTGTGGTATATCAACAAATATGTGTTGGAGGTCGGTACTGTATTAAGCAGAAAAACTTGATCTCCTGGCTAAGGACCGTATCTAGAATACTTACGTAACGCGAATGGGACAATACTTCAAAGTAAAAAATGTGCAATCCAGTTTAAAAACCGCCATCCTCATTACGGCTCTTGGAGACGAAAGTTTTGAGCTTATGACAGCAGCCCGCAATAACCTGAAGAAATGAGTTACGAGGACATACTAAAGTTGGTTCAAGAACATCTTCAACCGATATCATCGGAAATAGCTGAAAGGTATAAGTTTAGACAACGGAAACAAGATATTAGTGAGTCAGTTAATACGTATACAGTGCGTTTTTTTTAACGCGCAACATAGGATTTTACGTGTTAAATTTTTAAGCCCATGTTAGACCATTTTATTTTGGAACTGCAAGTCTATAACTTGACGGGTGTGTCTTTAGTACCCTGAAGCTTAAGTCAGTCTACCAATTTGGTCTAAAAAGTGATTAAAAACTGGAAAAAAATCATTTTTTTTTCGAAAAGATTTTATCGTTCCATACTCCCTGTATGTATTGTTGTTCCTTGTTGTTTTTATACTGGCAGGGCAGGTAGCAGGTAAAGTGGCATATTTTGACTGCATCACGACCCGATATCTTTTGAACGTCAAAAGGGCATTTTATGATTGTTTGGAATACTGTTTGGCTTCAAACGGAGGTCACTTTGAACAATTCACTTATAAAAATACTTCTTTTGTTTTTAACTTTCTTGATATAAAGTTAATGATCACCCTGTTTTACTTTCTACGCCAAATTTTACCTGTTACCTGCCGTGCCAGTATCAAAAACAACAAAGAACTACAATGCATACAGGGAGTATGAAACGATAAAACCTTTTCGAAAAAAGATGATTTTTTGCAAGCTTTTTAACACTTTTTAAGCCGGATTGGTAAACTTACTTAAGCTTCAGGGTACGAAACAGCCACCCGTCAAGTTTTATACTTGTAGTTCCAAAATAACATGGTCTAACATGGGCTTAAAAATTTAACACGTAAAATCCTATGTTGCGCGTTAAAAAAAACGCACTGTATAGCGGCATTAAAGAAGTTGTCAAAGAATTGCAATTTTGGTACATTTGGTTTGCGTAATGACACCATCCGACAACGTTTATTTCAAAAGAAAAGACTCACCTATTCAAAAACGTGTGAGATTGCACTAAATATAGAAGCTACCGAAAGGAAGTCGGAACTGATTTCACCAGGAAGGACTGTACAACATGTTTCAAAATTCTCAAAAGTATACAAGCCACCAAAATTACCGTAAAAACAAATTTGGATAACCTTGAGTCCTCGAAATGTCGTCGCTGTGGCAAAAATAACTCAAGCTGGAGATGTTTTTTCAAGGATGCAGTTTGCAACATCTGCAGGAGAAGAGAACATATCTCGACAATTTGCTCGCAAGGTATAAAAACTGTTGAAATTAACAATCATTTTCCTTTAAGTTTGAACATCTCTAATTAAGTTTAGAAGTAAAACTTAACCTTGTGTCTGTCTGTTTGTCAGTCAGATGTTAGTTGTTAGGAGAATATTTTGTGATTTTTCTGTTTATCTTGTCTTCTTTGATTGTTCTTGAATATAAAAGTTAAAGTATAGTATCAGTCCTTTAAGCCTAATTTCTACAGGTTATGGGCCAAGTCATGTATATGTAGTTGTTCCTGGAAGTGTGGGATCTACATTTTTTAAAAATGGCTGTATCAGGAGAAAAGTTAGCCCTGGAAAAGTTGGGCATATCACAATTTTATGGAAAGACCAATGACCACTGGAATTTTAGGATTGAAAGTATTCTAGACAGTAAAGATGTCAAGAAATGCATAGAAAACGAGGACACGGATCCAAATGAAGAATTTCAGAGACAGGATAAGAAGCGCAAGGCCATATTAATACAGTGCATTGCCAATTCCCATTTGGAATATGTCAAAGACAAGAAAACTGCTTATGGAATGTGGAAGGCTTTGGAAGCTGTGTTTCAGCGAGTCAATTATTTTTGAGGAAAAAGCTATTATCAATAAAAATATCTCAAGGTGACTTGTTGGAAACTCATTTTGTAAAGTTTGAGGAGACTATTCGTGAGTTGAACTCAGTAGGTGCCAAATTAGAAGAAACTGACATTGTTTGCCATCTTTAGTTGACGTTGCCTAAATATTATGATCCACTTGTTACTGCCCTTGAAACTTTGGAACCAAACAAACTCACATTAGAGTTTGTTAAAGGGAAATTGTTGGACCAGGAAGTCAAGAGAATGAATCAAAATGATAGTTATGTGAAGACAAATTCAAGTTCAGCTTTTACTACTCGTGGAAAGGGATCAAGAAAACCTCATGGAAATTATATGAAGAGAGCGCATATTTGGACTGAAGGGAATGGTCATAATATGGGTCAGAGACAAAATTTAAAATTCAACTGTTATAACTGTGGGAAGGCTGGACGTAAAAGGTCAAATTGCTGGAAAAACAACAATGGGGGTTCTCGACAAGGTCATAATGCGGACAGAGCTGATCAGGACCAAGAAGAGGAGGATGGTTTTGCACTCCTGACCTCTGCATGCATGGTGACCAGTGGAGAAGCTGTTCTAGGGAATGTAAAATGATTATTGGATTCTGGAGCAACTGATCACATGGTTAAAGTAGCAAACTATTTCAAAGAAAGCCGTAAGCTAGACAAACCACTTAAGATTAATATTGCAAAAAATAGAGTTGTAGTTTTTGCCACAGAGAGAGAGAAGTTTGAAGCAACCAATTGTCAATGTTCAGCATTAACATTGAACAAACAAACTGATTTGATGACTTGGCATAAGCGCTTAGGGCATTTAGGATATCAGAATATGATAAAGTTGTCAAATAATATGGTTACAGGTTTTGCTTGTAAAAATGTTACTACAAATAAGGAATTTCAATCAATTTGTGAAGTGTGTGTTAAAAGTAAGATGCCTCACACCCGTTTGCACCACTCCATCTCAGGACTACCTTAAGTTAAGGTGATACTAAAGTGTAAGAATTTGTTTGCACAGGTTTTACATAGACGCTAAGGTGGACCTTAAGGAACCGATTATTTAAGTGGTAGATATTCTCCGACTTAAGTGGAACTTTAAAAAAAAAAAAACTTTTAAAATTATTTTAGATATATTGTCACGAATAACATAAATTGCACTAAGTTCCGTTACCTGGTCGGGCCCCGGTCTCCCCTAGTGCACTGTCTGAATCAGCAAGACCGGCAAATTGGGGTCACGATGTGGGTATTTAATCAGCGTCTCAAGCCATCGAGGATGACCGAACTCTGGGGTCATCCCCAGAGGGAGGTCACGAGCGACAGTCCGAACTTTCTAGTGCCCGGACGGCTCGTTACACTTGGACGGCTTGGCGACACTTCAGAAGGGCTTACGCACCTACCACTAGACGTACACACCCACACACCCCCTCTTGGTCAGTGTTCACTGCCTAATAAAGAAGACATACTTAAGCTACGATCTTGTTTCTCTTCCTGCGCTACCCCCAAAACGTGACATGGTGGAGGCGCCCCGTTCAATCCCCGTCTATTAATCTTCATATTGATAGACACACCCTCGCCAATTGAAGCCAATTAAGTCACGGGAAAAAGATGAAGGAATAACAGAGAAGAAAGAAGAGAGGTCGAAACAACTTGTCTAGCCGTTCCGTGCCGTTTGCCTTTTTTATCTCCGCGTGTTAGTAAGTAAATAGGCACATACCGTCCGTCCGGTATTTGTTCTATTTTGCTGTTTAAAACCGTACCGTTAACCGTAGTAATTTCTTAAACTGTAAGTTGGGATACTAATCGACGCCGGCTACAGTAACTGTTTGAAAACAGTCATGTAATCTTTCTGATCCTGTTCCTGTTTGTTTGACTTCGGGGAAACGGGGTAGCAAGCAGGAACGGTGAATCCCGTAACATGTTTACTTGACTCCGGGGAATCGGTATGTTAAGTGAGTTTGGGAACTGGAGGTAATAGCGGCTGTGTGACTGGCAACATCACGAGACTTGAAATCTCTGTTGAATGATTCTGGGGAACTAGTGTGCAACGGGAGCTCTATTTGTCGGATTCCGGGGAAACGGTGCGACATGTAGAGATTAGGTCGAGTGAGGGGAATACCGCCACATTTTGGGCTTTTTGGAGTAAACTCCGGCGTCGAGTAGCCAGTTTTACATAACCGTACTGTACCGCCGTACAAGCACCGCATTTTAAACAGACATAATCAACAGTAGTCAAGCTAAACAGTAGTGAAGGGTCCGTAGTTAGCTTTCTTAACCATTACACGCTTTCCCCGACCCAGCGAACAAGGTAGCTTTCGTTTCATTAGGTAACCGTTACCGTAAGTATTTGCTGTGAGTACAGAGAGCCGCAATACACTTGATTTAGTGAATACAGTTGTTATAATCTTGTTTATTTCCCGAAGCCCCTGGAACTTTCTTCAGCTGTCTAAAAGCTACCCAGGCACTGTAAAGTGGACCTTCAACCACTATAAATAACGAAGGTGGCGCCCGAGGCAACAAAACCGAGGGAAACTGCAATAAAAGCGCTACAGTCTCTGTAAAGTTTAAGGTCACAGAAGTAATTCAGTTAGACATTGAAAGCTCCGTAGACGAAACTCTTAACTAAACATAGTGGTTTTGTAAAAGGATAATAAAGGCTATCCTCTAAAGTGTGTTTTGATTGAAGTTAAAAATCTTAAGATGACCAAGAAGTGACCAAGAAGAAAAGTCGTCATTAGAATTATAGAAATAGAATACAAACATAGAAACCACAGTGTCAACTTCCAGAAGTTTTAACTTCGCCGAGATTTGAAAGATACGTAAGTATTGCAGGACACTTGGAAAAATCTGATGAAAAGAAAAACAATTTGCTGTTGTATCTTATGAGAGAATAATCGGAAAATATTTCTTATTATACTTCGTTAAAAACACTGTGTTTTCACATCTATTAGAAGTAACGGAAAACGAGCTTTTCAGATTTTTTTTCCGAGCGACCGCATAAAAAACTTTGCTGTTTGCTGAATAAATGGCTTTAACATAGAAACAAACAGCACCAATATTACATTTAATAAAATTTAGAATCTCATTAATATTTAGCACAAACCTGTCTGATGTTTTATCATGGAATATTTAGATATATTTCTTCAATATTTTTAGAGGCCTTATGGACATTGCCTGACTGTACTAAATTCAATAAGTAAATCACAACCATAATTAAATAACTTTTGAAATATACATTAGTCATAAAAACAGTGATGTGTTAATCATTCCAAACAATGCATAGTTTTATTTAAAGAAGCATACTTTAAAATAAACTCAGGAAATATCCAGATATTTCTGATTACATCTTTGAACTGACCACAAGGAAACGCAAATTAATTACCAGAGAAATTCAGAACAAAATATGAAAAAGGATATAATTTTTTTACAGAATGGCGTCGTCTGTACAAAATCTAAACGTGACTCAAAATTCAATCAATCACCCTGTACAATATGTCCACACGCAAAAGAGAGGTTTGGATCAGCTTACTAGTGGTGGAGGTAAATGCAAACTTTTCCATAGAAAAACTTAAATCTTTTGAAAATACTAACTAACTAATCTCATGAATCATGTTATAAGAAAACATAAATGTGAGCGAAAGCGGAGCAACTCCAGCAATCTAAATCTAAACGTAGATTTGAGGAAACACCTGTTTTGTATCAAAATAACGAGACCAAAATTATTATGGAATTAGAAAGTGATGAGGGAGCTTCATCAATCACTACATCGACTACTATTTCATCTGATTGAGTCAGAAAAGGATTGATGAATAATATTCAGAAATTAAACTTTTCGAGGGTAGAAAGTGTATATTATTCACAGTAATGAAATTAAGTATCTATCCTCATTTACAATTTTGTTCAACTTTATTGCGTAATTTGCCACAATATAAACTTGACGAATTAGAAAAAACCCATACCAGAGCAATGCGAATCATTTGCAAGTGTCGTTATTCTCCCGTTAAATGTTTTGAATATACTGTCAGTTAGACAAACACTTAAGTTCAACATGAATTTGTTTGTATTTAAGCTGAAACACAACTTGTTAGCCGAATATATCTGTGATAGATTAAAATTTGGTAAGGATATTCATAAGTATATTACTAGAAAATCTTATTCTTCTTCTACTTCTTGGAGATCTGTCGATCTGTTGATTTTGAAGCTGCCTCTGCAACTTTTCCTGCGAGGTAGATTGCCAACTATCTCTCCATCTTTTGGGTGGTCTCCCGGGGGTCTTGATACGGGCGGGTTATTTTGTAGGGCTATTTCTGTTCTCGTTCATCCGTCTTACATGGTTGTACCACTGTCTCGTTGTCTTCCCCATCTCACAATATCTTGTTCGCATTGTTCTCTGATATCTGTGTTTCTTGCTCTGTCTCTTCTTATTTTCTTCACTATTGTTCTCAGTGTTTTCATTTCGGCCACCCTTAGCACGTGTTTCGTTTTGTTGATGTCTTCGCGGACTTCTGTACCGTACGTCATGATCGGTCTGATACACCTGATTGAGCTGTCTTTACTAGAAATTGCACTGATTTTATATTTATGCAGAAATGTATGTATCTAACAATTAGAAGTTTAAATAAATTTTTGGTAGAGAAGGCTCAGTGTTCTTACCCTTAATTTTACTCAAGCAATTAATTTTCAACCATACCTCATTACACCACTCCAATATTTTTATGCAGTTGACATACCGAAGTATAAGTTAACGAATAAAAATTCTGCCTGAAAAAAACGAACGTCGCGTGTGCAATAATTAATTTTAAAACAAAATTGCAAGTAATTCGACTTAAAAGGTATCTAATGAATTTCTGATAGATTCATTTATTCGCTGTCTTCATGCAGTGGCAAAGATGATATACCCAGAAGTGGCAACCGGCATTTGGAACCGCACAGATGGTTATCAAAGGTAAAATAATTATGGCCAGCGGAGCCGTTCCAAACTGATTATTTCCTTCATTATTCTAGATGTCAATAAGATTCAAGAAACTTTTGTAGTTCCATCATTGAAAGCAGTAAAATATTCATTATTTCCTTAATTGACTTGGAGTCAATAAAATTTAAAAAAAAATTCCTGCTCGACCAATGAGAGCCGTTTCAAGCTGATTATTTCTTTTATTGTACTAAGAGCCACTAAAAATTAAGAAACCTTTGTTGTTCCACCATTGAAAGCCGTTAAATATTCATTATTTCCTTAATTTTACTAGGAGTCAATAAAACCTTTTTTGTTAGACCAATGAGAGCCGTTCCAAACTGACTATTTCCTTCATTTCACTAGGAGCCAATAAGATTCAAGAAACCTTTGTAGTCCCACCATTGAAAGCTGTAAAATATTCACTATTTGCTGAATTTTACTAGGAGACAATAAAATTCAGGTAACTTTTCTTACTAGACCAATGAGAGCCATTCCAAACTGATTAAATCCTTCATTTTACTGGAAACCCATAAATTTAAACTTTTTTAGTTCGACCATTGAGAGCCGTTTCAAGCTGATTATTTTCTTCATTGTTCTAGATGCCAATAAGATTTAAGAAACATTTGTAGTTCCACCATTGAAAGCCGCAAAATATTTATTATTTCCTTTATTTCACTAGGAGTCAATAAAAATTAGGAAACCTTTCTTGCTAGACCAATGAGAGCCATTCCAAACTGATTATTTCCTTCCTTGTTCTAGATGCCAATAAGATTTAAGAGAAATTTGTAGTTCCACCATTGAAAACCGTAAAATATTCACTATTTCCTTAATTTTACTAGGAGTCAATGAAACCTTTTTTGTTAGACCAATGAGCGCCTTTCCAAACTGATTATTTCCTTCATTGTTCTAGAAGCCAATAAGATTCCAGAAACCTTTGTAGTTCCACCATTGAATGCCGAAAAATATTCACTATTTCCTGAATTTTACTAGGAGACAATAAAATTCAGGTAACCTTTCTTGCTAGACCAATGAGAGCCATTCCAAACTGATTATTTCCTTCATTTTACTGGGAGCCTATAAACTTAAAAACCTGTTAGTTTGACCAATGAGAGCCGTTCCAAACTGATTATTTCCTTCATTGTACTAGATGCCAATAAGATTCAAGGAACCTTTGTAGTTCCATCATTGAACGCAGTAAAATATTCATTACTTCCTTCATTTTACTAGGAGTCAATAAAATTCAAGAAACCTTTTTTGTTCGACCCAGAATACCCGTTCCAAACTGATTATTTCCTTAATTTCACTAGGAGTCGATAAGATTCAAGGAACCTTGTTTGTTCCACCATTGAAAACCGTAAAATATTCATTATTTTTTTCATTTTACTAGGAGTCAATGAAATTAAAGAATCCTTTCTTGCTAAACCAATGAGAGCCGTTCTATACTGGTTATTTCCTTCATTGTTCTAGAAGTCAATAAGATTCAAGGCTTTGTAGTTTCAACATTGAACGCCGTAAAATATGCATTACTTCCTTCATTTTACTATGAGTCACTAAAATTCAAGAAACCTTTCTTGTTCGACCAATGAGATTTAGTTCATTGTTCTAGATGCCAATAAGATTTAAGAAAAATTGGTAGTTCCACCATTGAAAACCGTAAAATATTCACTATTTCCTTAATTTTACTAGGAGTCAATCAAACCTTTTTTGTTAGACCAATGAGAGCCGTTCCAAACTGATTATTTCCTTCATTGTTCTAGAAGCCAATAAGATTCCAGAAACCTTTGTAGTTCTATCATTGAAAACCGTAAAATATTCATTATCTCCTTAATTTTACTAGGAGTCAATAAAACCTTTTTTGTTAGACCAACGAGCGCCGTTCGAAACTGTTTATTTCCTTCATTGTTCTAGAAGCCAATAAGATTCCAGAAACCTTTGTAGTTCCACCATTGAAAGCCGAAAAATATTCACTATTTCCTGAATTTTACTAGGAGACAATAAAATTCAGGTAACCTTTCTTGCTAGACCAATGAGAGCCATTCCAAACTGATTATTTCCTTCATTTTACTGGGAGCCTATAAACTTAAAAACCTTGTTAGTTTGACCAATGAGAGCCGTTCCAAACTGATTATTTCCTTCATTTTACTAGATGCCAATAAGATTCAAGGAACCTTTGTAGTTCCATCATTGAACGCAGTAAAATATTCATTACTTCCTTCATTTTACTAGGAGTCAATAAAATTCAAGAAACCTTTCTTGTTCGACCCAGGATACCCGTTCCAAACTGATTATTTCCTTAATTTCACTAGGAGTCGATAAGATTCAAGGAACCTTTTTTGTTCCACCATTGAAAACCGTAAAATATTCATTATTTTTTTCATTTTACTAGGAGTCAATGAAATTAAAGAATCCTTTCCTGCTAAACCCATGAGAGCCATTCCAAACTGATTATTTCCTACATTTTACTGGGAGTCTATAAACCTAAAGACACTGTTTAGTTCGACCATTGAACACCGTAAAATATTCATTATCTCCTTAATTTTACTAGGAGTCAACAAAACCTTTTTTGTTAGACCAACGAGAGCCGTTCCAAACTTTTTATTTTCTTCATTGTTCTAGAAGCTAATAAGATTCAAAAAACCTTTGTAGCTCCACCATTAAAAGCCGAAAAATATTCATTATTTCCTTAATTTTACTAGGAGTCAATAAAACCTTTTTTGTAAGGCTAATGAGAGCCGTTCCAAACTGACTATTTCCATCATTCCACTAGGAACCAATAAGATTCAAGGAACCTTTGTAGTTCCACCATTGAAAGCCGTAAAATATTCATTATTTTCTTAATTTTACTAGGAGTCAATAAAATTAAAGAAACCTTTCTTGTTCGACCAATGAGAGCCATTCCAAACTGATTAATTCCTTCATTTTACTAGGAGCCCATAAACTTAAGGAACCTTTCTAGTTCCACCAATGAGAGCTTATCCAAACTGAATATTTCTTTCCTTGTTCTAGATGACAATCAGATCCAAGAAACCTTTTAAGTTCCACTATTGAAAGCCGTAAACAAATTCATTATTTCCTTCATTTCACTAGGAGTCAATAAAATTTAGGTAACCTTTCTTTCGACCATTGAGAGCCGTTCCAAACTGATTATTTTCTTCATTGTTCTAGATGCCAATAAGATTTAAGAAACATTTGTAGTTCCACCACTGAAAACCGTAAAATATTCACTATTACTTGAATTTTACTAGGAGTCAATAAAACCTTTTTTGTTATACCAACGAGAGCCGTTCCAAATTGATTATTTTCTTCATTGTTCTAGATGCCAATAAGATTCCAGAAACCTTTGTAGTTCTACCATTGCAAACCGTAAAATATTCATTATCTCCTTAATTTTACTAGGAGTCAATAAAACCTTTTTTGTTAGACCAACGAGAGCCGTTCCAAACTGTTTATTTCCTTCATTGTTCTAGAAGCTAATAAAATTCAAAAAATCTGTGTAGTTCCACCATTGAAAGCCGAAAAATATTCACTATTTCCTGAATTTTACTAGGAGTCAATAAAACATTTTTTGTTCGACCAATGAGAGCCATTCCAAACTGATTATTTCCTTCATTTTACTAGGAGCCCATAAACTTAAGGAAATTTTCTAGTCCACCAATGCGAGCTCTTCCAAACTGATTATTTCCTTCCTTGTTTTAGATGACAATCAGATTCAAGAAACCTTTGAAGTTCCACTATTGAAAGCCGTAAAATATTAATTATTTCCTTCATTTCACTAGGAGACAATAAAATTCAGGTAACCTTTCTTGCTAGACCAAAATATTCATTATCTCCTTAATTTTACTAGGACTCAACAAAACCTTTTTTGTTAGACCAACGAGAGCCGTTCCAAACTTTTTATTTTCTTCATTGTTCTAGAAGCTAATAAGATTCAAAAAACCTTTGTAGTTCCACCATTAAAAGCCGAAAAATATTCATTATTTCCTTAATTTTACTAGGAGTCAATAAAACCTTTTTTGTAAGGCTAATGAGAGCCGTTGTTAAACCTTGATAATTCGGAGGGTTGTGGGTTGCCTAAACTGAATAAACTAAATCAAGTGTTAGTGAGCGTTTGAGAAAGCTGGCAACAGTGTTTGACAATTCTGACTGAAGTGTGTGTGTAGACAGAAGACAGATTAGAAAAATTAGAAAATACAAGACTCATGTTTTTTAGCAGTACGTGTAAAAAAGTTTAATTTCTTTTGTTTTATTATAATTAAAACTGTTGAAACCTAAAAAAGGTAGTAAAGATTATTTTGTGTATACAGTCCACTTCAAATATCAACATGTTTTTGGACCATCGAGCCGCATGAGAAGTTCAAGGAATGGAACTAATATTAAGAACGTGCTGCATGTAAGTGAGTTTCCTTTTTGCCCTTTCCTAATCACATTGCAAGTTGCTTTCATTTGGTTGATTAGTGAATTTATACAGTTGTCATCGTTAGTTGTACGGTAGTGTTTATTGGCAAACTTATTCATTTTTGCACGTCTTTATTTGGTTATTTTAAACTAATATCAAATTATAACCTCTATTTATCTGGTGCAATCTAATTTTGCCTTTAAAAACATATACATAAAAGAAAAATACGTACTTTTGAACAATGGCAGATGAATCTGTAAGAGACTTAATTAAAAAGAGAGGTGTAATTAAAGGTATAGTTACGCTTTTTACAAAATATGTGTCCACACTCAAGAATAGGGTAGACAATGGTGAGGAAATTTCACCGACAAAAGTTATTGAACTACAGGAACGTATTTTCAAAAATGAGGACCTTAGCAATGAACTTGACACCATACAAAGTCAGATTGAGATGGAGTTTGTAGAAGATGAAGTAAAGTTTAATGAACAATTAAATATTCGAGAAGAAATTATTCAGTCATTTTTCGAAACATTGTCTTTGAGTAAGCATTTGCTTAAAACTCTATCTCAGTCTGAGCAATGTTTACATGAAGGTCAATTTAATAAGGCCCTTTCCATATCCTCTACTCAAGAAAGTAATCATAATGAGCTTGCTGTCAAGTTACCTGACATAAAGTTGCCTACATTTAATGGCAGTTCCGAGACTTGGCTAGAGTTTCGAGATACTTTTGGATCATTAATTAATAATAATCCTGATATAAGTGAAATAAATAAGTATCATTATTTAAGAGCTAGTTTAGAAGGAAACGCTGCTGAAGTTATCAAATCCATAAATATTTCTGCTAGCAATTACAAAGTAGCATGGGAATTGTTATGTAGACGGTATGATAACAAAAAGCTTTTGATTTTCAATCATTTAGATGCATTATTTAATTTAGGAAAAATTACTAAAGCATCATCTTCTAAATTGAGACATCTTTCTGATACAGTAAGTAAACATTTGCGAGCTCTTGAAATACTAGAGTTGCCAACCGAGCATTAGGATGCTTTAATTTTATATTTAATTTCAATAAATCTAGACAGTTCTTCTATGGCTAGATGGGAAGAAATTAAATCAAAAAAGGGTCAAGATCAACTTCCAACTCTTAAAGAAATGTTTGATTTTATTCAACACAGAGCAGAACTGTTAGAGCGCTTAGAGCTTAATAAAACTGAAACTAGAGGTTTGCTTTCTTTTGAGAATGCAAGTAATAGTGTTGCATTAAAAAGTAAATGTGTATTTTGCACTGGTGATCACAAAAATTATTTATGTGAAAAGTTTGCTTCTATGTCTCTGTCAAATCGTTGGGATCAAGTAAAGCGTTTAAAATTATGCTCAAATTGTTTGCGGGTTGGTCATAAACCCAATGTATGTAAGTTATATGCTACTTGCAAAATTGGTCGAGCTAAACATAATTCTTTATTACATCAAGAAGAATCAAAAAATAACCAATCATTGACTTCAGATGAAAAATCTAAAGACGTATCTTTAATGTCAAACAGTAGAATGTCACAATCTCTTTTGGCTACTGCTGTAGTGGACGTTTTGGACAATAATGGTGTATATCAGCCAGTTCGAGCAGTCTTAGATCCAGGTTCAATGTCTTCATTTGTTACTGAAGCTTTGTGTTCTAGGTTAAATTTATGTAAACAAAGAATTAATTTCTTGGTATCGGGCTTGAGCAGTGTGACTTCTTCAGTTAATTTTAAATCAGATATTGAACTAAAATCTAGATATAATAAATTTAAAACTACCTTGACTTGTCTTGTATTACCTGAAATAACCGGTAGTTTGCCGGCCAGTCCTGTTAATAAAGAAATCTTACCAATTCCAAGCGATTTAAAACTTGCAGATGAGAATTTTCATAAAATAGGACCCATTCACTTGTTGATAGGTGGAGAAATATTTTGGCATATTTTATGCAACAAACAGTTAAGTTTAGGTATAAATTGCCCTGTTTTACAAGAAACTCAACTTGGCTGGGTAGTGGCAGGCAAATTACAATGCAATAGTTTTTTGGTTACATATTGTAATTTTGTGAAAAATGAAATAAACATTAAAATTCAGGATCAACTAGCTGAATTCTTTAAGTTAGAAGATGTAAAGCTTGCAAGTCCATGGTCACCTGAAGAAATTCAATGTGAAAATCATTTTATTAACAGAACTCGAAGACTGGAAGATGGTCGTTTTTTAGTCTCTATTCCACTGAAAGGTAATATTGGTGCACTAAATAGTACTTTAGACTTAGCAACAAAAAGATTTTATTCATTAGAAAGAAAATTTAAGTTAAATAATTCTTATTACAATTTATATTCTGCTTTTATTCATGAATATCAAAAATTGGGCCACATGAAAAGGCTATGCAAGCTTTCTGAAATTAATGATGATGGATATTTTCTACCTCACCATGGTGTTTTGCGCGACCATAGTACCACTACTAAACTAAGAACTGTTTTTGACGGTTCGGCTCGCTCATCTTCAGATTCTGTGTCATTTAACGATGTCCAATTAAAGGGTCCAGTCATTCAAGATGATTTGATATCAATTCTCTTAAGATTTCGGCAACATTTATATGTGGTCACAGCGGACATTGAGAAAATGTACCGTCAAGTGCGAGTATCAAGTGATCAACATAAATTCCAAAGAATTTTGTGGCGCGATAATGAAAATGAAGAATTATCTGTCTATGAACTACTAACCGTCACTTACGGTACCACAAGTGCCCCTTATTTGGCTATACGATGTCTGATTGAGTTGGGCAAGCTTTTTAAAAATCAATATCCACAGGTATCCAATATAATTCAACATGATTTTTATGTTGATGATTTATTAACTGGGTTTGATGATCTTGAAACAGCTCAGGAATGCTGTCAAGCTCTAAATGATATTCTTATGTCTGGATGTTTCTCACTTCGAAAATGGCGATCAAATTGTCCTCAAATATTTGAAAACTGTAAGTTTTTCTTTATGAATAATTCATTAGAAACTCTCATAATTGGGGAAGACAATACAATGAAACCTCTGGGTCTAACTTGGGTTAGTAATATCGATAAACTTGGCTTCAATATTAATGTACACAATACTGGACAGATTACAAAGAGATCGATGCTTTCATGCATCTCAAAAATATTTGATCCTTTGGGTTTGGTCAGCCCAACCATAGTTTTGGCAAAGGTTCTCCTCCAGAAACTGTGGTTGGAAAAATTAAATTGGGATAGTTCTGTTCCATACGAAATAAGAATTAAATGGAACCAATTTGCTGGAGATCTTCCGTCTTTGAATGATTTGAGAGTCAGTCGATATGTCGCTTGTAATAATGCTGTTCGAATCGATTTACACGCATTTTCAGACGCTTCTGAAACTGCTTATGGAGGAGCTGTATATGTAAGATCTGAAAATGACAATGGTGAAGTTTTCTGTCATCTACTCACTTCTAAGGCAAAGGTAGCTCCATTAAAAACCATTAACCACTCCACGTTTAGAATTATGTGCAGCACACCTCTTGGCTAAGCTTCTTAATAAGGTGACAAGTTCTTCAAATTTGACTTTTAACTCACTAACCTGTTGGACTGATTCGAAGGTAATTCTGGGTTGGATTCGAACTTCAGTAAATGTATTAAAACCTTTTGTTAGAAATCGGGTCGCCGAGATTCAAGATTTGACCGAAGTGTCCTCATGGCGTTATGTTCCGACTAATGATAATCCTGCGGATATATTGTCAAGGGGGTTAAGTGCAAGTACTTTAAAATCGTCAGAACTTTGGTGGCACGGTCCACGTTGGCTGAAGGAAAATTCAGTCCATTGGCCTAGCGACATGGGTACTTTAGTAGAGTTACCGGAAATAAGGTCTTTATTTGTGAAAACTTTATTCGACTTTCCATTTGAGAAATTTTCTTCTTTGTCTCGTTTAAAAAGGTGTATGGCATTTGTTCTTAGATTCATTCATAATTGTTCAACTAAAAGGGAATTGCGAACTACTGGAGTACTATCTGCTCTGGAGTTGGAGAAAGCTTTAAATTTCTTAGTAAAAATATCTCAATCGTCATCATTTACCGAAGAGTATCATGATTTGAAATCAGGAAATGGTGTTAGTGAAAAAAGTAAAATTTTAAGCCTAAATCCATTTATAGATGAAGAAGGAATTCTTAGAGTTGGAGGAAGATTGAAAAATTCAAAATTTGATTACAATAAAAAACATCCTATGCTACTGTCGTCCAAACATTATCTTACTAGACTTATTTTTGAATATGAGCATATTAGACTTCTACATGCAGGTCCACAACAGCTCTTATTTAGTGTACGACAAAGGTTTTGGCCAACAGCATCTCGCAACCTAGCCAGGTCAGTTGTACATAAGTGTTTAAAATGCTATAAGCTAAACGCAAAGCCTGTTCAACCTATGATGGGTGACTTGCCAGCTGATAGATTTCTATCGGGATTTCCATTTCAGGTAACCGGCATTGATTACGCGGGTCCATTTTTTATTTTAAATAAAAAGGGAAGAGGTTCTAGACTGCTTAAGTCTTATGTTTGTTTATTCATTTGTTTTAGTTCTAAAGCCGTTCACCTAGAAATTGTTAGTGATCTTTCCTCCGATGCTTTCCTTTTAGCTTTAAAACGATTTATTGGCCGCCGGGGAAAACCTTCTAAATTGTATTCTGATTGCGGAAGCAACTTTGTGGGTGCTAATAAAGAGCTGAAAGAGCTCTATAAATTAGTAAACAATAATAATGTTATCAATGATTATGTCAACAATGAGGGTATTTCATGGCACTTTAATCCTGCATATGCACCACATTTTGGGGTCTGTGGGAGGCGGGTATTAAGTCCATGAAACACCATTTAAGACGTGTAGCAATGAATTCTAATTTCACGTATGAAGAGTTCGGCACATTACTCTGCCAAGTGGAAGCAATACTTAATTCCCGTCCACTTTCTCCCCTTTCGGCTGATCCACATGATCCTTGTCCTTTGACTCCAGCTCACTTCATTATTGGAAGACCATTGACATCAATTTTGGAACCTGATCTGGCGATGATAAAGGAATCAAGGCTATCTAGATACCAGAAGATTGAAAACGGACGCCAGCACTTTTGGACGAGATGGTACAAGGAGTACGTGTCAGATCTTCAAGGAAGAGTTAAATGGAAGACTGAATCAGGAAGACTTACTGAAGGCACATTGGTTGTCATTAAAGATGACAAGCTTCCCCCTTTAAATTGGAAGATGGGGCGTGTAGTTAAAACCTTTCCAGGAGGCGATGGGATAGCAAGAGTGGCTGAAGTAAGAACTCCAACTGGTATAATTAAGAGGGATTTCTCGAAGCTGTGTCCGTTGCCGTTGAACGATACATCTGTATAGTTTCGCTACTGTTTGTTCTTAAAAGGCAGTGCTTTTAAGGCTGGGGGCATGTTAAACCTTGATAATTCGGAGGGTTGTGGGTTGCCTAAACTGAATAAACTAAATCAAGTGTTAGTGAGCGTTTGAGAAACCTGGCAACAGTGTTTGACAATTCTGACTGAAGTGTGTGTGTAGACAGAAGACAGATTAGAAAAATTAGAAAATACAAGACTCATGTTTTTTAGCAGTACGTGTAAAAAAGTTTAATTTCTTTTGTTTTATTATAATTAAAACTGTTGAAACCTAAAAAAGGTAGTAAAGATTATTTTGTGTATACAGTCCACTTCAAATATCAACAGCCGTTCCAAACTGACTATTTCCATCATTCCACTAGGAGCCAATAAGATTCAAGGAACCGTTATAGTTCCACCATTGAAACCCGTAAAATATTCATTATTTTCTTAATTTTACTAGGAGTCAATAAAATTAAAGAAACCTTTCTTGTTCGACCAATGAGAGCCATTCCAAACTGATTATTTCCTACATTTTACTGGGAGTCTCATATTGAAGCCATAAACTTAAAGACACTTTTTAGTTCGACCAATTAGAGCCAAACTAATTATTTCTTTCATTTAACTAGAAGCCGATAAAATTCAAGGAACCTTTGTAGTTCCACCATTAAAAACCGTAAAATATTCAATTATTTCTTTAATTTTACTAGTAGTCAATAAAAACTGTTCTTTTAGAGCAATGAGAGCCGTTCCAAAGTGATTATTTCCTTCCTTGTTCTAGATGCCAATCAGATTCAAGAAACGTTTGAAGATCCATTATTGAAAGACGTAAAATAATCATTAATTCTTTCATTTCACTAGGAGTCAATAAAATAATAAAATTCAGGGAACCTTTTTTGCTAGACCAATGAGAGCCGTTCCAATCTGATTATTTCCTTCATTGTTCTAGATGCCAATAAGATTTAACAGAAATTTGTAGTTCCACCATTGAAAACCGTAAAATATTCACTATTTCCTTAATTTTACTAGAAGTCAATAAAACCTTTTTTGTTAGACCAATGAGAGCTGTTCTATACTGGTTATTTCCTTAATTGTTCTAGAAGCCAACAAGATTCAAGGCTTTGTAGTTTCAACAATGAACGCCGTAAAATATTCATTACTTCCTTCATTTAACTATGAGTCAATAAAATTCAAGAAACCTTTCTTGTTCGACCAATGAGATTTCCTTCATTGTTCTGGATGCCAATAAGATTTAAGAAACATTTGTAATTCCACCATTAAAATCCGTATAAAATATTCACTATTACCTGAATTTTACTAGGAGTCAATAAACATTTTTTGTTAGACCAATGAGAGCCGTTCCAAACTGAATATTTCCTTCATTTTTCTAGAAGCCATTAAGATTCAAGGAATCTTTGTAGTTCCAACATTGAACACCGTAAAATATTCATTACTTCCTTTATATTACTATGAGTCAATAAAATTCAGGTAACCTTTCTTGCTAGACCAGTGAGAGCCATTCCAAACTTATTATTTTCCTCATTGTTCTAGATGCCAATAAGGTTTAAGAAACATTTGTAGTTCCACCATTGAAAACCGTAAAATAATCACTATTTCCTTAATTTTACTAGGAGTCAATAAAACATTTTTTGTTAGACCAATTAGAGCAGTTCAAAACTGTTTATTTCCTTCATTGTTCTAGAAGCTAATAAGATTCAAAAAATCTTTGTAGTTCCACCATTGAAAGCCGGAGAATATTCACTATTTCCTGAATTTTACTAGGAGTCAATAAAACATTTTTTATTCGACCAATGAGAGCCATTCCAAACTGATTATTTTCTTCATTTTACTAGGAGCCCATAAACTTAAGGAACTTTTCTAGTCCACCAATGCGAGCTCTTCCAAACTGATTATTTCCTTCCTTGTTTTAGATGACAATCACATTCAAGTAACCTGTGAAGTTCCACTATTGAAAGCCGTAAAATATTCATTATTTCCTTCATTTCAATAGGAGACAATAAAATTCAGGTAACCTTTCTTGCTACACCAATGAGAGCCATTCCAAACTGATTATATCCTTCATTTTACTGGAAACCCATAAATTTAAAGAACTTTTTTAGTTCGACCATTGAGAGCCGTTTCAAGCTGATTATTTTCTTCATTGTTCTAGATGCCAATAAGATTTAAGAAACATTTGTAGTTCCACCATTGAAAGCCGAAAAATATTAATTATTTCCTTTATTTCACTAGGAGTCAATAAAATTTAGGAAACCTTTCTTGCTAGACCAATGAGAGCCATTCCAAACTGATTATTTCCTTCATTTTACTGGGAGCCTATAAACTTAAAAACCTTGTTAGTTTGACCAATGAGAGCCGTTCCAAACTGATTATTTCCTTCATTGTACTAGATGCCAATAAGATTCAAGGAACCTTTGAAATTGCACTATTGAAAACCGTAAACATCATTCATCATTATTTTCTTCATTTTACTACGAGTCAATAAAATTCAAGAAACCTTTCTTGTTCGACCATTGCATTCCAAACTGATTATTTCCTTAATTTCACTAGGAGTCGATAAGATTCAAGGAACCTTTTTTGTTCCACCATTGAAAACCGTAAAATAATCATTATTTCTTTCATTTCACTAGGAGTCAATAAAATAATAAAATTCAGGGAACTTTTTTTGCTAGACCAATGAGAGCCGTTCCAATCAGATTATTTCCTTCATTGTTCTAGATGCCCATAAGATTTAAGAGAAATTTTGTAGTTACACCATTGAAAGCCGTAAAATATTCATTGTTTTCTTCATTTTACTAAGAGTCAATAAAATTAAAGAAACCTTTCTTGTTCGACCACCGAGAGGCATTCCAAACTGATTATTTTCTTCATTTTACTAGGAGCCCAGAAACTTAAAGAACCTTTCTGGTTCGACCAATGAGAGCCGTTCCAAACTGATTAAATCCTTCATTTTACTGGGAGCCCATAAATTGATAGAACTTTTTTCTTTCAAACATGCATTAATTTCACCTCGAGTCCTTATGCCGTATGATCCCTCTCTACCTTTGATTTTGGCAACGGATGCCAGCCGAATAGGACTTGGTGCTGTATTGTCGCACAAACTTAACGACGGACGTGAACGACCAATTGCTTACGCAAGTAGAACTATGAACTCAACTGAACAGAAGTACCCTCAAATTGACAAAGAAGCACTTGCAATTGTGTGGGCCGTACAAAAATTTTTCCATTATCTTTATGCACGACATTTCACTCTGTACACGGATAATAAACCACTGTCGCAGATTTTACATCCTGAAAAATCACTACCTGTTCTTTGCATCAGTCGTATGGCAAATTATGCTGATTATCTCGCACATTTTGACTTTGAGGTTAAATTCAAATCTACAAAATTGAATGTTAATGCAGATTATTGTTCAAGACTACCGTTACCCAATTTAGTAAATGTTGTTAGGCCAAGAACTTGGAACATAGTTGACAAAGAAGAAGAATTTGATGAATTCGACAATTTCATAATAAAGCAGATTCAGCAACTTCCAACTTCTGCTGAAAGTATTGCTCGGGAAACGGTAAAGGATCCTCATCTTGGAAAAATGTTTCGGTTAAGAGGATAATAACAAAGAACAAAGTTCTAAAACTCATTTGACATACAAAACAGACATTGACAGCTTTTAACTCCCAAAATAGTATATTCTATATTAAGAGCGGAAAGTATATATTTGCCGCTTGCACATGAAATTTGCAGCTTGAGGCGAAGCCGAACGCTGCAATCATGTAAAAGCGGCAAAAGTACTTTTGGCTCGAAATATAGACGATATTTTTTCGACGACTGCTGTGGGGTGGATTAGAAGGACAACTCACATCATTTTCGTCGCTCGAACTCATTGTCACCGATAAATCACTTTGACGGAATGTGGTTATTTCAAACAGGTATGTCAAGCGTTGTTATGGAAACGCCGAAAAAAGTTGGTGACTAGATTGTTAGTAGAAAGCGAAAACGCTCTAGAGCAGAAAATCTCTCTTTCTGCTCGCGCGCGGCAAATAACCCCTTTCTGCTTCTAAATGGAAGCGTACATGAGGTACTTTCAAAGTAAGTCGTCGAAAAATACTATTACCTAACAAAACGGTAATTAAGGTAAATGGAATTAGAAACAAAAAGAAATATAACTAAGTTCAAACACAACATTTGGACCATTGAGAGCCGTTCCAAACTGACTATTTCCTTCATTGTTCTAGATGCCAATAAGATTTAAGAAACATTTGTAGTTCCACCATTGAAAACCGTAAAATATTCATTATTACCTGAATTTTACTAGGAGTCAATAAAACCTTTTTTGTTAGATCAATGAGAGCCGTTCCAAACTGATTATTTCCTTCATTTTTCTAAAAGCCAATAAGATTCAAGGAACCTTTGTAGCTCCAACATTGAACACCGTAAAATATTCATTACTTCCTTCATTTTACTATGAGTCAATAAAATTCAGGTAACCTTTCTTGCTAGACCAGTGAGAGCCATTCCAAACTTATTATTTTCCTCATTGTTCTAGATGACAATAAGGTTTAAGAAACATTTGTAGTTCCACCATTGAAACCCGTAAAATATTCACTATTTCCTTAATTTTACTAGGAGTCAATAAAACCTTTTTTGTTAGACCAACGAGAGCCGTTCCAAACTGTTTATTTCCTTAATTGTTCTAGAAGCTAATAAGATTCAAAAAATCTGTGTAGTTCCACCATTGGAAGCCGAAAAAATATTCACTATTTCCTGAATTTTACTAGGAGTCAATAAAACATTTTTTGTTCGACCAATGAGAGCCATTCCAAACTGATTATTTCCTTCATTTTACTAGGAGCCCATAAACTTAAGGAACTTTTCTAGTCCACCAATGCGAGCTCTTCCAAACTGATTATTTCCTTCCTTGTTTTAGATGACAATCAGATTCAAGAAACCTTTGAAGTTCCACTATTGAAAGCCGTAAAATATTCATTATTTCCTTCATTCCACTAGGAGACAATAAAATTCAGGTAACCTTTCTTGCTAGTCCAATGAGAGCCATTCTAAACTGATTAAATCCTTCATTTTACTGGAAACCCATAAATTTAAAGAACTTTTTTAGTTCGACCATTGAGAGCCGTTTCAAGCTGATTATTTTATTCATTGTTCTAGATGCCAATAAGATTTAAGAAACATTTATAGTTCCACTGTTGAAAGCCGCAAAATATTCATTATTTCCTTTATTTCACTAGGAGTCAATAAAATTTAGGGAAAACTTTCTTGCTAGACCAATGAGAGCCATTCCAAACTGATTATTTCCTTCATTTTACTGGGAGCCTATAAACTTAAAAACCTTGTTAGTTTGACCAATGAGAGCCGTTCCAAACTGATTATTTCCTTCATTGTACTAGATGCCAATAAGATTCAAGGAACCTTTGTAGTTCCATCATTGAACGCTGTAAAATATTCATTACTTCCCTCATTTTACTAGCAGTCAATAAAATTCAAGAAACCTTTCTTGTTCGACCCATGATACCCGTTCCAAACTGATTATTTCCTTAATTTCACTAGGAGTCGATAAGATTCAAGGAACCTTTTTTGTTCCACCATTGAAAACCGTAAAATATTCACTATTTCCTTAATTTTACTAGGAGTCAATAAAACCTTTTTTGTTAGACCAATGAGAGCCGTTCTATATTGGTTATTTCCTTCATTGTTCTAGAAGCCAATAAGATTCAAGGCTTTGTAGTTTCAACATTGAACGCCGTAAAATATTCATTTTACTATGAGTCAATAAAATTCAAGAAACCTTTCTTGTTCGACCAATGAGATTTCCTTCATTGTTCTAGATGCCAATAACATTTAAAAAACATTTGTAATTCCACTATTAAAAACTGTACAAAATATTCACTATTACCTGAATTTTACTAGGAGTCAATAAAACCTTTTTTGTTAGACCAATGAGAGCCGTTCCAAACTGATTAATTCCTTTATTTTTCTAGAAGCCAATAATATTCAAGGAACCTTTCTTGTTCGACCAGTGATATTTCCTTCATTGTTCTAAAAGCCAATAAGATTCCAGAAACCTTGGTAGTTCTACCATTGAAATCCGTAAAATATTCATTATCTCCTTAATTTTACTAGGAGTCAATAAAACCGTTTTTGTTAGACCAACGAGAGCCGTTTGAAACTGTTTATTTCCTTCATTTTACTAGAAGCTAATAAGATTCAAAAAACCTTTGTAGTTCCACCATTGAAAGCCGAAAAGTATTCATTATTTCCTGAATTTTACTAGGAGTTAATAAAACCTTTTTTGTTAGACCAATGAGAGCCGGTCCAAACTGACTATTTCCTTCATTCCACTAGGAGCCCATCAGATTCAAGGAACCTTTGTAGTTACACCATTGAAAGCCGTAAAATATTCATTATTTTCTTCATTTTACTAGGAGTCAATAAAATTAAAGAAACCTTTCTTGTTCGACCACCGAGAGGCATTCCAAACTGATTATTTTCTTCATTTTACTAGGAGTCCAAAAACTTAAGGAACCTTTCTGGTTCGACCAATGAGAGCCGTTCCAAACTGATTATTTCCTTCATTGTTCTAAATGCCAATAAGATTCAAGAAACATTTGTACTTCCACCATTGAAAGCCGTAAAATATTCATTATTTCCCTAATTTTACTAGGAATCAATAAAACCTTTTTTGTTCGACCAACGAGAGCCGTTCCAAACTGATTATTTCCTTAGTTGTTCTAGAAGCCAATAAGATTTAAGAAACGTTTGTACTTCTACCATTGAAAACCGTAAAATATTCATTATTTCCTTAATTTTACTAGGAGGAAATAAAACCTTTTTTATTAGACCAATGAGAGCCGTTCAAATCTGATTATTTCCTTCATTGTTCTAGAAGCCAATAAGATTCAAGAAACGTTTGTACTTCTACCATTGAAAACCGTAAAATATTCATTATTTCCTTAATTTTACTAGGAGTCAATAAAATTCAGGTAACCTTTCTTGCTAGACCAATGAGAGCCATTCCAAACTGATTAAATCCTTCATTTTACTGGGAGCCCATAAATTGATAGAACTTTTTTCTTTCGACCATTGAGAGCCATTCCAAACTGATTATTTCCTTCATTGTAATAGAAGCCAATTAGATTCAAGGCTTTGTATTTCCAACATTGAACGCCGTAAAATATTCATTACTTCCTTCATTTCACTATGAGTCAATAAAATTCAAGAAACCTTTCTTGTTCGACCAATGAGAGAGATTCCAAACTGATTAAATCCTTCATTTTACTGGGAGCCCTTAAATTTATAGAACTTTTTTTGTTCGACCATTGAGAGCCGTTCCAAACTGATTATTTCCTTCATTGTTCTAGATGCCAATAAGGTTTAAGAAACATTTGTAGTTCCACCACTGAAAACCGTAAAATATTCACTATTTCCTTAATTTTACTAGGAGTCAATAAAACCTTTTTTGTTAGACTAACGAGAGCCGTTCCAAACAGTCTATTTCCTTCATTGTTCTAGAAGCTAATAAGATTCAAAAAATTTTTGTAGTTCCACCATTGAAAGCCGATAAATATTCACTATTTCCTGAATTTTACTGGGAGTCAATAAAACATTTTTTGTTCGACCAATGAGAGCCATTCCAAACTGATTATTTCCTTCATTGTTCTAGATGCCAATAAGATTCAAGAAACATTTGTAGTTCCACCATTGAAAACCGTAAAATGTTCATTATTTCCTTCATTTCACTAGGAGTCAATAAAACCTTTTTTGTTAGACCAATGAGAGCCGTTCCAAACTGATTATTTCCTTCATTGTTCTAGAAGCCAATAAGATTCCAGAAACCTTTGTAGTTCTACCATTGAAAACCGTAAAATATTCATTATTTCCTGAATTTTACTAGGAGTTAATAAAACCTTTTTTATTTGACCAATGAGAGCTGTTCCAAACTACTTATTTCCTTTATCGTTCTAGATGCCAATAAGAATTAAGAAACATTTGTAGTTCCGCCATTGAAAACCGTAAAATATTCACTATTACCTGAATTTTACTAGGAGTCAATAAAACCATTTTTGTTAGACCAATGAGAGCCGTTCCAAACTGATTATTTCCTTTATTGTTCTAGAAGCCAATAAAATTCAAGAAACCTTTGTAGTTCCAACATTGAACGCCGTAAAATATTCATTATCTCCTTAATTTTACTAGGAGTCAACAAAACCTTTTTTGTTAGACCAACGAGAGCCGTTCCAAACATTTAATTTTCTTCATTGTTCTAGAAGCTAATAAGATTCAAAAAACTTTTGTAGTTCCACCATTAAAAGCCGAAAAATATTCATTATTTTCTTAATTTTACTAGTAGTCAATAAAATTAAAGAAACCTTTCTTGTTCGACCAATGAGAGCCATTCCAAACTGATTATTTCCTTCATTTTACTAGGAGCCCATAAACCTAAGGAACCTTTCTAGTTCCACCAATGAGAGCTTTTCCAAACTGATTATTTCCTTTCTTGTTCTAGATGACAATCAGATTCAAGAAACCTTTTAAGTTCCACTATTGAAAGCCGTAAACAAATTCATTATTTCCTTCATTTCACTAGAAGTCAATAAAATGTAGGAAACCTCTCTTGCTAGACCAATGAGAGCCATTCCAAACTGATTAAATCCTGCATTTTACTGGGAGCCCATAAATTGATAGAACTTTTTTCTTTCGACCATTGAGAGCCGTTCCAAACTGATTATTTCCTTCATTGTTCTAGATGCCAATAAGATTTAAGAAACATTTGTAGTTCCACCATTGAAAACCGTAAAATATTCACTATTACCTGAATTTTACTAGGAGTCAATAAAACCATTTTTGTTAGACCAATGAGAGCCGTTCCAAACTGATTATTTCCTTTATTGTTCTAGAAGCCAATAAAATTCAAGAAACCTTTGTAGTTCCAACATTGAACGCCGTAAAATATTCATTATCTCCTTAATTTTACTATGAGTAAATAAAATTCAGGTAACCTTTCTTGCTAGACCAGTGAGAGCCATTCCAAACTTATTATTTTCCTCATTGTTCTAGAAGACAATAAGGTTTAAGAAACATTTGTAGTTCCACCATTGAAACCCGTAAAATATTCACTATTTCCTTAATTTTACTAGGAGTCAATAAAACCTTTTTTGTTTAGACTAATTAGAGCAGATCAAAACTGATTATTTCCTTCATTGTTCTAGATGCCAATAAGATTCCAGAAACCTTTGTAGTTCTACCATTGCAAACCGTAAAATATTCATTATCTCCTTAATTTTACTAGGAGTCAATAAAACCTTTTTTGTTAGATCAACGAGAGCCGTTTCAAACTGTTTATTTCCTTCATTGTTCTAGAAGCTAATAAGATTCAAAAAATCTTTGTAGTTCCACCATTGAAAGCCGAAAAATATTCACTATTTCCTGAATTTTACTAGGAGACAATAAAATTCAGGTAACCTTTCTTGCTATACCAATGAGAGCCATTCCAAACTGATTATTTCCTTCATTTTACTAGGAGCCAATAAGATTCAAGGAACCTTTGTAGTTCCAACAGTGAACACCGTAAAATATTCATTACTCCCTTCATTTTATTATGAGTCAATAAAATTCAGGTAACCTTTCTTGCTAGACCAGTGAGAGCCATTCCAAACTTATTATTTTCCTCATTGTTCTAGATGCCATTAAGGTTTAAGAAACATTTGTATTTCCACCATTGAAAACCGTAAAATATTCACTATTTCCTTAATTTTACTAGGAGTCAATAAAACCTTTGTTAGACCAATTAGAGCAGTTCAAAACTGATTATTTCCTTCATTGTTCTAGATGCCAAAAAGATTCCAGAAACCTTTGTAGTTCTACCATTGAAAACCGTAAAATATTCATTATCTCCTTAATTTTACTAGGAGTCAATAAAACCTTTTTTGTTAGACCAACGAGAGCCGTTTCAAACTGTTTATTTCCTTCATTGTTCTAGAAGCTAATAAGATTCAAAAAATCTTTGTAGTTCCACCATTGAAAGCCGAAAAATATTCACTATTTCCTGAATTTTACTACGAGACAATACAATTCAGGTAACCTTTCTTGCTAGACCAATGAGAGCCATTCTAAACTGATTATTTCCTACATTTTACTGGGAGTCTATAAACTTAAAGACACTTTTTAGTTCGACCAATTAGAGCCAAACTAATTATTTCTTTCATTTAACTAGAAGCCGATAAAATTCGAGGAACCTTTGTAGTTCCACCATTAAAAACCGTAAAATATTCATTATTTCTTTAATTTTACTAGTAGTCAATAAAACCTGATCTTTTAGAGCAATGAGATCCGTTCCAAAGTGATTATTTCCTTCCTTGTTCTAGATGCCAATCAGATTCAAGAAACCTTTTAAGTTCCACTATTGAAAGCCGTAAACAAATTCATTATTTCCTTCATTTCACTAGGAGTCAATAAAATTTAGGCAACCTTTCTTGCTAGACCAATGAGAGCCATTTCAAAACCCGTAAAATATTCACTATTTCCTTAATTTTACTGGGAGTCAATCAAACCTTTTTTGTTTAGACCAATTAGAGCAGTTCAAAACTGATGATTTCCTTCATTGTTCTAGATGCCAATAAGATTCCAGAAACCTTTGTAGTTCTACCATTGCAAACCGTAAAATATTCATTATCTCCTTAATTTTACTAGGAGTGAATAAAACCTTTTTTGTTAGACAAACGAGAGCCGTTCCAAACTGTTTAGTTCCTTCATTGTTCTAGAAGCTAATAAGATTCAAAAAATCTGGGTAGTTCCACCATGGAAAGCCGAAAAATATTCACTATTTCCTGAATTTTACTAGGAGTCAATAAAACATTTTTTGTTCGACCAATGAGAGCCATTGCAAACTGATTATTTCCTTCATTTTACTAGGGGCCCATAAACTTAAGGAACTTTTCTAGTCCACCAATGCGAGCTCTTCCAAACTGATTATTTCCTTCCTTGTTTTAGATGACAATCAGATTCAAATAACCTTTGAAGTTCCACTATTGAAAGCCGTAAAATATTCATTATTTCCTTCATTTCACTAGGAGACAATAAAATTCAGGTAACCTTTCTTGCTAGTCGAATGAGAGCCATTCCAAACTGATTAAATCCTTCTTTTTACTGGAAACCCATAAATTTAAAGAACTTTTTTAGTTCGACCAATGAGAGCCGTTCCAAACTGATTATTTCCTTCATTGTACTAGATGCCAATAAGATTCAAGAAACCTTTGTAGTTCCATCATTGAACGCTGTAAAATATTCATTACTTGCCTCATTTTACTAGGAGTCAATAAAATTCAAGAAACCTTTCTTGTTCGACCCATGATACCCGTTCCAAACTGATTATTTCCTTAATTTCACTAGGAGTCGATAAGATTTTCAAGGAACCTTTTTTGTTCCACCATTGAAAACCGTAAAATATTCATTATTTTTTTCATTTTACTAGGAGTCAATAAAATTAAAGAATCCTTTCTTGCTAAACCAATGAGAGCCATTCCAAACTGATTATTTCCTACATTTTACTGCGAGTCTATAAACTTAAAGACACTTTTTAGTTCGACCAATTAGAGCCAAACTAATTATTTCTTTTATTTAACTAGAAGCCGATAAAATTCAAGGAACCTTTGTAGTTCCACCATTAAAAACCGTAAAATATTCATTATTTCTTTAATTTTACTAGTAGTCAATAAAACCTGTTCTTTTAGAGCAATGAGAGCCGTTCCAAACTGATTATATCCTTTATTTTTCTAGAAGCCAATAATATTCAAAGAACCTTTCTTGTTCGACCAGTGAGATTTCCTTCATTGTTCTAGATGCCAATAAGATTTAAGAGAAATTTGTAGTTCCACCATTGAAAACCGTAAAATATTCACTATTTCCTTAATTTTACTAGGAGTCAATAAAGCCTTTTTTGTTAGACCAATGAGAGCCGTTCTAAACTGATTATTTCCTTCATTGTTCTAGAAGCCAATAAGATTCCAGAAACCTTGGTTGTTCTACCATTGAAAACCGTAAAACATTCATTATCTCCTTAATTTTACTAGGAGTCAATAAAACCGTTTTTGTTAGACCAACGAGAGCCGTTTGAAACTGTTTATTTCCTTCATTTTACTAGAAGCTAATAAGATTCAAAACACCTTTGTAGTTCCACCATTGAAAGCCGAAAAATATTCATTATTTCCTGAATTTTACTAGGAGTTAATAAAACCTTTTTTGTTAGACCAATGAGAGCCGGTCCAAACTGTCTATTTCCTTCATTCCACTAGGAGCCCATAAGATTCAAGGAACCTTTGTAGTTACACCATTGAAAGCCGTAAAATATTCATTATTTTCTTCATTTTACTAGGAGTCAATGAAATTAAAGAAACCTTTCTTGTTCGACCACCGAGAGGCATTCCAAACTGATTAAATCCTTCATTTCACTAGGAGCCGATAAGATACAAGGAACCTTTTTAGTTCCACCATTGAAAACCGTAAAATATTCATTATTTTCCTAATTTTACTAGGAGCCAATAAAACCTTTTTTATTAGACCAATGAGAGCCGTTCCAAACTGATTATTTCCTTCATTGTTCTAGAAGCCAATAAGATTCAAGAAACGTTTGTACTTCTACCATTGAAAACCGTAAAATATTCATTATTTCCTTAATTTTACTAGGAGCCAATAAAACCTTTTTTATTAGACCAATGAGAGCCGTTCCAAACTGATTATTTCCTTCATTGTTCTAGAAGCCAATAAGATTCAAGAAACGTTTGTACTTCTACCATTGAAAACCGTAAAATATTCATTATTTCCTTAATTTTACTAGGAGTCAATAAAACCTTTTTTATTATACCAATGAGAGCCGTTCCAAACTGACTATTTTCTTCATTTCGCTAGGAGCCAACAATATCCAAGGAACCTTTGTAGTTCCACCATTGAATACCGTAAAATATTCATTATTTTCTTTATTTTACTAGAAGTTAATAAAATTAAAGAAACTTTTCTTGTTCGACCAATGAGAGCCATTCCAAACTGATTATTTCCCTTATTTTACTAGGAGCCCATAAACTTAAGGAACCTTTCTAGTGCCACCAATGAGAGCTGTTCCAAACTGATTATTTCCTATCTTGTTCTAGATGACAATCAGATTCAAGAAACCTTTGAAATTCTACTAATGAAAACCGTAAACAAATTCATTATTTCCCTCATTTCACTAGGAGTCAATAAAATTCAGGTAACCTTTCTTGCTAGACCAATGAGAGCCATTCCAAACTGATTAAATCCTTCATTTTACTGGGAGCCCATAAATAGATAGAACTTTTTTCTTTGGACCATTGAGAGCCATTCCAAACTGATTATTTCCTTCATTGTAATAGAAGCCAATTAGATTCAAGGCTTTGTAGTTCCAACATTGAACGCCGTAAAATATTCATTACTTCCTTCATTTCACTATGAGTCAATAAAATTCAAGAAACCTTTCTTGTACGACCATTGAGAGCCGTTTCAAACTGATTATTTCCTTCATTGTTCTAGATGCCAATAAGGTTTAAGAAACATTTGTAGTTCCACCATTGAAAACCGTAAAATATTCACTATTTCCTTAATTTTACTAGGAGTCAATAAAACCTTTTTTGTTCGACCAATGAGAGCCATTCCAAACTGATTATTTCCTTCATTGTTCTAGAAGCTAATAAGATTCAAAAAATCTTTGTAGTTCCACCATTGAAAGCCGAAAAATATTCACTATTTCCTGAATTTTACTGGGAGTCAATAAAACATTTTTTGTTCGACCAATGAGAGCCATTCCAAACTGATTATTTCCTTCATTGTTCTAGATGCCAATAAGATTCAAGAAACCTTTGTAGTTCTACCATTGAAAACCGTAAAATATTCATTATTTCCTTCATTTTACTAGGAGTTAATAACACCTTTTTTGTTTGACCAATGAGAGCCGTTCCAAACTGACTATTTTCTTCGTTTTGCTAGGAGCCAATAATATTCAAGGAACCTTTGTAGTTCCACTATTGAGAGCCGTTCCAAACTGATTATTTTCTTCATTTTACTAGGAGCCCAAGAACTTAAGGAACCTTTCTGGTTCGACCAATGAGAGCCGTTCCAAACTGATTATTTCCCTCATTTTACTAGGAGTCGATAAGATTCAAGAAACATTTGTACTTCCACCATTGAAAGCCGTAAATATTCTACTTGGAGCCAATAAGATTCACGGAATTTTTGAAGTTCATATATTGAAAGCCGTAAAATATTCATTATTTCCTTCATTTCACTAGGAGTCAATAAAATTCAGGGAACCTTCCTTGCTAGACCTGCGGGAGCCATTTTAAACTGATTATTTCCTTCATTTTACTGGGAGCCCATAAACTTAAAAAACCTTTTTAGTTCGACCAATGAAAGCCGTTCCAAACTGATTATCTCCTTCATTGCACTAGATGCAAATAAGATTCAAGGAACCTTTGTAGTTCCATCATTGAACGCCAAAAAATACTCATTTCCTCCTT
The DNA here is from genome assembly GCF_016097725.1 of Ips typographus. Taxonomy (NCBI): domain Eukaryota; kingdom Metazoa; phylum Arthropoda; class Insecta; order Coleoptera; family Curculionidae; genus Ips; species Ips typographus. The sequence goes on from NC_138432.1 coordinate 361,362, forward strand.
CATTTTACTAAGAATCAAAAAAATTAAAGAAACCTTTCTTGTTCGACCACTGAGAGCCATTCCAAACTGATTATTTTCTTCATTTTACTAGGAGCCAAAAACTTAAGGAACCTTTCTAGTTCGACCATTGAGAGCCGTTTCAAACTGATTATTTCCTTCATTGTTCTAGATGCCAATAAGATTCAAGAAACATATGTACTTCCACCATTGAAAGCCGTAAAATATTCATTATTTCCTTCATTTTACTTGGAGCCAATAATATTCAAGAAACATTTGTACTTCCACCAATGAAAGCCGTAAAATATTCATCATTTCCTTCATTCTACTAGAAGTCAATAAGATTCACGGAACTTTTGAAGTTCCAACATTGAAAGCCGTAAAATATTCATTATTTTCTTCATTTCTCTAGGAGTCAATAAAATTCATTGAACCTTTCTTGCTAGACCAATGAGACCCATTCTAAACTGATTATTTCCTTTATCTTACTGGGAGCCCATAAACTTAACCTTTTTACTTCGACCAATGAGAGCCGTTCCAACCCGATTATATCCTTCATTGTATTAGATGCCAATAAGATTCAAGGAACCTTTGAAGTTCCACCATTGATAGCCGTAAAGTATTCATTACTTCCTTCATTTTACTAGGAGTCAATGAAATTCAACAAACCTTTCTTGTCCGACCAACGAGACCCGTTCCAAACTGATTATTTCCTTGATTTCACTAGGAGCCGATAAGATACAAGGAACCTTTTTATTTCTACCATTGAAAACCGTAAAATATTCATTATTTCCTTAATTTTACCAGGAATCAATAAAACCTTTTTTGTTCGACCAACGAGAGCCGTTCCAAACTGATTATTTCCTTCATTGTTCTAGAAGCCAATAAAATTCAAGAAACTTTTGTACTTCTACCATTGAAAACCGTAAAATATTCATTATTTCCTTGATTTTACTAGGAGTCAATAAAACCTTTTGTGTCTGCCTGCTCCTTGAGCTCAGCCAATATTCGTTGCCTGCTGCGCGAGCTGCCGTGCTCAGCTCTTGCCACACCAACATGCTTCTCGTTGTTGCCATCCATTGCTATCGAGACGATGAAAGCGCTTTTCAAAGAGACATTCCCTGAAATTCAATGTGAAAAAATTACATCCAAGTATCCCAACAGCTACTCGTCATTCAAAGTCTCCATTTTCGAGAGCAACAGAAAGCGGTTTTTGGATCCGGAAATTTGGCCGGCGGGCATTATAGTGAGCCGGTATTTTTTCACGGAGAGGGAAGCCATCTCACCTCGTCTGATTAAGGATCAAACGAGAACGGCTATCAAAACAATTAGCAACACTAGGTGTGATATTTATTATAGCAATTGTCAAGCTCTCAGCCAAGAAAAGGCTGATTTGATTGCCGTTGGGCTGTCAAATAAAATAAATGTTTTGTGTTTTTGTGAAACCTGGGCAAGCAGGGATAGTGTAAGGTCAATTAATTTTGAAAATTTCAATTTAGTATCACATTACTGTCGATCCATTCAGAGGGGCGGTGGAATATCTGTATATTGTCATAAGGACATTTGCGCATCACCTCTCGATCTTTCGACCATGTGTATCGAGAGAGAATTTGAAATAAGCGTTATTCTCATTGATGACCTCGATGGTATCGTATCATGCGCTATACTGACCTGTTATAGATCTCCAGGAAGTAATTTTAAACTATTTTGTGATAAGATTATTTGTGTTTTAGATAGTTTATTTAAGCCACCGAAGCGAATGCAGATTTCCTTGGTTGGCGACTTTAACATAGACCATTACAGGGATTCGAACGATTACATAGCAATACGTGATATTTTAATTACTTACGGCATTTCGGGTAATTTTGTGAACGAGCCCACTAGAGGCAATAATACTTTGGACCACTTTTACACCAGTAGTACATTGGTTTCTCTGTCTGTTGAGGACAACAACTTCGCTAACCCCAATAACAAGCGGCCTCAATCAATTATGAAAAGAGTCTTTTCTGACGCAAGCATGGCCGCATTTTCTGATGGCTTATTCCGTGAAGACTGGATTTCGGTTTACCAAGAGACAACCGCGAACATTGCTTTCGAAAATTTTTATAATCTATACTGTCACTATTTTGATGTACATTTTCCTTTAAAGCGTATAACTGTGCGACCTAAAAAAAATTCTTGGATAAACCCAAACGTAGTAGAGTCGGGTTTAAGGTTGAAAGATCTATTTAAACTCAAGACAAAATATCCCGCTCTCAATCAATTATATAAAACCAAAAAGTTAGAGCATGTAAGGTTGGTATCCCGCTCTAAGAAGCAGTTTTATCAATCTCGAATATCGTGTTCTGACAATCCCGTCAAAGAAGCATGGAGAGTTGTGACGAAAGTCACTAACAAATCTCCTTTACGTAAGAATATTGAACTTTCGATTGGCGGCTGCATGGTGAGTGATCCGATAGCGATAGCTGAGCAGTTCAATAAGTTTTTTAAGCAGGCTCCCGAATCAGTAATCAAAAATATTCGGTCAGGAGTTCAACAAAGCACCTTTTTCAAAAAATAACCTCTCCTCTACTATCTTTTTAAAAACAATAACAGAAGAAGAACTGTATGACATTGTTACAAATAAAATTAAAAACAAACGATCAACGGGATTTGACGACGTTTCTGAACAATTTGGCTTTAGAAAGGGCTGTTCTACTATGACAGCCGTTCAACACTTTTACGAAAAGCTTATAAATTACTTGGAGCAGGGAAAGTGCACAGTGGGCGTTTTTTGCGATCTCAGTAAAGCTTTTGATTGCGTCGACATAAAGCTTTTACTTGCAAAGTTAGACACGTACGGTGTTCGGGGACCAGCTTTGAACTGGTTGTCGGGTTTCTTGTTAAATAGGTATCAGAATGTGGTAGTGACCCACATCAACCCCGCAGGAGGAGTAAAATTGGAGCGTTCTTGTTTACTGTCAATAAATACGGGGGTACCGCAGGGTAGTGTAATGGTACCTTATTTGTTTCTTGCATATGTCAATGACCTTATTTCGGAGATAGGCAGTAAGATGGATACAACACTTTTTGCTGACGATTCTTCGTTCATTGTGGCCGATAATGCAGATGATATAGAGCACAGGTGTGGCTCGGGTTTGGAAGCATTCAGAAGTTGGTGTTACAATAACTCTCTCTGTTTAAATATTCAGAAAACCGTCTTTTTGAGATTTCATACTTATCAGAGTAAGAGTAATCCTGCTCTGTCTTTGAGAGTTGGAGATGAATTAGTTTCACTACAAAATTTTTAGGGCTCATCTTTGATGACAAATTAAACTGGAAATAACAGTGTGAACAGTTATTTTGTTAAGTGTGTTAAGTGTCTACTGTGTTGAGTGTTCGTATCTGACTTGTGACGCATTCCAAACATATTTGTATTATTATTATTATTATCCTGTGGCGTTACCGCCAGCTGCGAGAACGACTTGTCTAACGTTATCCTTTAGTGTGTAAGGAAATATAAATTTGGGTGGCAAAAAGGTTAGGACGACGACAGTTTGAGCCCACCGCAGATTGGATGAGAATAAAACGGCTGCCGTCAATTTTTCTTAGTTATGTTTCTAGGAATTCTGCTTTGGACCATCGTCTGATCAGCCTTCTCCTGATCGGCAACAATGTGGGAGGGCATAATTTCGAAGCTTTCAAGGGCAATACTAAGTTTTTGTACGTGGACAAGGGATCGAACTGACTGTAACCGTTGGCCACCAGCAAAAAATCCGATTTTATGCTTTCGAACGTTGCAGGAGATTCTAAATTGGAGACGTTCTCCACATTCACCATCTTGGCGGCTGAATCGTCAGAAGGAGATCTGGTAAATTGGTATTATAAGATTAATAATTTATAATAATATTAAGATTATTATTTAAGAATAAAGAAAAAATTATTGTCACGTTTAATTTATGAGCCCTTCTGGGTTCATCAATTAAACTGACTCACGACGTTAAACGTCGCGCTAGGATCTCAGTTTTATAGGATGGAATCAAACACTGAGTTTTCTATTAAACGCTTAAATCTATTAACCAAACATTTATAAGTGGACCGGTACAATACAGTCATAAACTAACACACTAAAAGTTGATAATTTAACAATTGTACTTACATAAATTCAGCATTTTCTGTCGGCTGGCTTGGTCACTTTCGTGTTGGAACAATTCTGGAGAATGGACTACTTAACTTGATCTTCTTTTCCGAGGAGAGTCTCGACTTCCTGGTTCAGCTGGTCGCACTACTGTCGATTGGTTCACACTCCCTCCATACTGCTGAAATCGGCGTGTTTTATACCCGATTGATCGGCTGACGTAGTTTGTTATTGTTCGTCGCCTATTTTTCATATTCCTGCAAAGCAGGTGGAGGTGAATCATCACCGATATGATGCACTCGGTGCATCATGGTGTGACCTTGCCTCGTGCGCTTAACATTTCGCAATCCTCGAATATTCTTATGTTTTTAAGTCAATAAGTCCATCTTTTGAATTAATGGTTTTTCCATTCGTGACATATGCCTCCGCCCCAAAAAAACTGGTCCCCAGTTTTAAAACAAAGGACACTATATACTCTCTTTAAAAACAACCATCTTGAAAAAATATCTAACTTGTAACAGTTTTATACAATTAAACTAAAATTTCAGATTGACGTACATAAAGACCATTAGAACAATCGATAAGTTACGGTACTACTAAGTACATTATGATTAAAGCATAGTATTGCTTATGATTAACACAAATAACTTATTAACACTAATAAACCCAGAAAAGGATAATGGAGTAGAACTCTAAAGAAAGAAGTATCTAGGCTTTGAAAATACCAATAATTGAATGTGCGTAAAATACTTTACTCCATTTGCCTTACATCGCTTCCATTTAAATAATTTCTTAAATCTAACATAGTTTAATAGCGCAACACAGAGCACATTATTGTTAAGCCGAGAATAGTTCACTCTTACCACGAAGATGTTCACTGCGCATAACTAAATGCCAATATAATGTTACGTGTTCCTTATTACCTTGACGTGGGTAAAAGTCCAATGACGTGTTGGTATTGCGTGTGGACTATGTTGTATACCAACGTCAACAGTCGTGGAAGAAATTAAATATCTTCAGCAGAGCAAAATAAAAATAGGAACAAAGGTTAATATGTGTTCATTAAGGCTTAATATACTTATATCCAAAGTATCCTCTGCATGCAGTGTTACGTATTACTTTATGAAGTTACCTGACATGTTAAAATAAACAGGAATCCGGTCCTGAAACTAAAAAGTTTGAACTCCGTAAGTATAAGACGCTCTAGTTTTCATTTTATGGAAAGTAGAACGTATTTGCCTGTTTAAAAAAAAAACAGAAACATTAACCGTTTCTAATTAAGTTCAAATCCTTTTGGAGAAGTTTGTTTTATCAAAAAATTGGATGTAATGTCCTCAATCAAATGCTTTTTCTTCATTCATTTCTGTAAGACTAAAATGCCATTAGTATGTAAATGCAAGTAGGTATTAAATGATTAACTTAAATCCTTTCTGGGGTATTAAAAACAAAACTTTGATTATTGCATTACCACAAATTTGCATTGTCTGTCTTAGTTTCACTTTGCCTTTTTCGAATCACAGTTTCACAAAGCTGAATCAAGGCTAAAGTTTGTCATTATTGGGATTATCAACGAAGTAGAAATAAGCAGCGTTGTTCGCTTTTGTTTTAGTCCAAGAGCTGGTGTATTTTTATAACTCTTTACTTCGTGTGGTATAATTCATAATATACCATGTATCTGTCTTACTATTTTCCAAATAGTATAAAAATCAGAATAGTAAATAGTATCTTGACCGTGCAAAACAGTCTGTATTTGTCAATGTTTAATAATTACTAAATAGTAAATACTTATTAATCATTTTATTTAATAAAGTTTTATTTAATAAAGTCTCCAATTAATCCATTTACTCATACAATGAAAAATCACGATATAAAACTCAAGTGTACACTTTTTAACTTTTATAATAACAATGGCCATTTTTCTTAATTATTCTCATATGCTAAAAATTTGCATGTCAAAATGAAATTACAATGATATTTATCCATACGCAGTTTTTTTAGACGCGTCGTTACCACAATGACTTAAATAACAAAGTGATTACCATCTGTCTGCGGCATAAGAAAAGAATTATCTAATCAATTGGTTAGGTGCTTACGTACCTATATATCGCATTTTTTCATGTGCACAAAAACAAAATATATCCTACTGTAGGATAATTCATTTAAGCAAGTAAAAGTAAATCATTTTTCCAACTTAATTATGAGCATTTTGACTTTATCGGGCTTGTAACTTGTAACTCTGAATTATTCAGCAGTGCCAATATTTGTTTCAAAAAGTAGTCGTAGTCAGTCTGCTAGAAATTTGTACAACTTATTGTACATCGTAATGAGACGATCCTATAAACGGAATTAATCTCCGTTGCCTGAAAATGTTGACAAGTTTAGCTACTTCATATGGACCTTTTTATATCCGAGTTTAAAGAAGTCTAGTATCAATTTGCTTCAAAGACCCAATTTTCAAAACTTAATAAACGTATGTATAAGGTTTAGCATACACACAATCATTTCAGCCTGCTATTAGTTTCGTATTCAAAAATACTTTTGGTTAGTTCTCTGAGAAAAATTCATGCACCGCCCTAACATTGATAACAGCAAATAGTATTGCTGTGTGGCACTAAAACAAATATCTCTCAACATGTACAGACCTTTCTGTATCAGAAACTTCTCAACTGAGAAGGGAAAAATCAGAAACAACTACTTTGAGAGCTAATACTCCTACCAACATTGAATTATACTGTTTTTCCTGTTGAATTCTTGAGTATTTAAATTACTCCTTTATAAAAGATTCAATATTTATTTCATTTAATTATGAATCTTGAGCTGGACATCTTGGTATAGATGCACCAAAAATAGTTCAACTGCATGTAAGTTGAAACTTTACTACTCATAAAAGTCATTACAATGGGTCGGTTAAAGAAACAAACTCTATGTGCCACTTACATAATAAGGTATTACGCTCAGCTAGCGTTTTTCACCTCAATTATTTAACGTAATAAAATTCAGCTTAAATAAATTAAAAGTAAAGTCACATTATCATGATGTGTGGGTCTTATAGTCTCATTCGAGTAGTATGTGTGTTGAATGTGTTAAATATCACTTCAAAAATACTTTATTACAAATGTATCATTTACCATTCGTATTAAAAAAAAACTTGAGTCACTTTTTAAACCAGTTGTCATTGTTTCCATAGTAAAATCAAATTTAATTATTCTTAGCCAATACAATATTTCGACTTGTTATTCCATGTAGGTAAATTATCAAGTGCATTTAGAAAAAAAAAACATTAAAATTCATCAATCAGCAGTTTTCTTATCGACACCTTCGCGGCGATGCGACTAGACGAGTGCAATAAGGCAAGTCGGTCACACCGGCACGCGGCGTCAAATAGAACTTAATTAGTCTGCTTTACTTTATTTTCCACTAATGTCGCGATTTTTGGAAGCAACCAGATAATAACCTTCGGTTTTTTATGTACTGTTCGTTTTCAACGGTGGAAACATATCGCTATCCTGCTGCTTGCTGTTATTTAAAGCGGGTACTACACATAATAAGTAAAAAATTATTTGTCGACAATTAGAAGTTTCATTCCGGCACATTTTTGTCGTTATCGGGAATGCTTGACCTCGACTTCGACATAACACAATCCGCTGTTTTACAGTGTGGATTTTATTTTTTAACTTCCGATTTAGAAGTCATGTAAAAATTAATTTAATAGCATGCTGCAGTATGTAAAATTCATTTTTATTTCCCTCAAAATATTTGATTTCTCAGCTTAACTTTTATACAAACTTCTACTAAATAGAAATGCTAAAAGCACACATTTTGCTTTGAATATTGTAATCCACAAAATTGGGATACAGGGAATGTTACATTTTTTAATTCGACTTGGTCGGCTGTGTCTCTATTTTGGTGTGAAGTTTTAAGAGTTGATTTAAACATCGCAACTTTTCTTCGATAATCAATATTATCGATTTCATTTATGTTACTTGTCTGTAAATAAGGATGTAACATTTTCGATTGAATAGGAAAATCGAACTGAAACTTAGCATTTTTTGATCCGCGTTTTTCTGAAATGCAAAACATTGAATCCTTTGTCGTATTTGTATTGATTGATTCATTAACGTCGAATTTACCTATAAAAAAATGCTTTAAAATAGGAACTGTTCTAAATCCCCTATTGACAATTTTAATGTATAAATTGTGCCCATTTTGCAAACATGGTGTGCCTACACACAGATTTCTTGGACATAAATTACTGTCTCTTTTAATAAAAATGCATTTCGTTAAATCAGGCACATTATTCGCGGTTTTCAATTTTAACGTTATTCGCGTATTTGGTTTTACAATATACTTTCGAGCAACTTTTAATTTTATTACAGGTGTTTTTTCGACGTCAGAAATTTCCACACCCATTAGATACTCTTTCTGAACGGTTTTTAGATGTAACATCTAAATCAGGTCGATTGAGATTAACTGTTACTAATGCTTCAACCTCCAACTTTATGTTGTTAATTTTTAGAGTTACTTTCGAAGTACCAACTGGGTTAAAAGTATAACCTCCTACCGAACTTAATTGGATTTTCTCTGATGATAAAGACATGTTAGTTATAAGATTTAAATCAATTAAATTTGGTTCACATCCTGTGTCTAAAATTACATCAAACAAATTGTCTTCGTTATTTATTGAAGCTTTGATTGACAATAAATTGCTATCTTTACTGTTTGTCGAGTTTATAGCAACTTCATCGACACTTAACATTGAGTTTTCACATTTACTAGGATTCTGATGTGTAGAAAAATTCTTATATATACAGGGTAATTCAAATTCGACCCTCACCATTGGGATCTCGGAAACTATAGGAGATACGAGAAAGTTTAAATTGGGGCAAAGTTGCGCAATGTAAAGCTCAACCAAATGCAGTTTTAAAAATTTCGATTTTCTTTTTTCTTATTGGCGCCATATTGGATTTTTAGCCCACCAAATAGTACGTTTTATTCTGATTTTAGTGATGTATAATAACTTATGATTTGCTTCATAAATAACAAAATAATTCAATAAAAACTATTTTTACTTTAGTTATTGGCTTTGAGTTAATGGGCCGTTTCATAAAATGTCATTATTTGACAGTACTTGTCAAACACGATAATTCGGACGATCATTAGAGCTTTTAGAGATTTTACCTTAGTTAGCTTTGAGTTAATGAAACGTTTTATGAAGATTACTTGGTAGTAGTACTTGTCACACGCAATTGGCCTGAACATACTTAGTCACAAAGGTATACACGTGACTTAAACCGGTTTATTCACTCGAAGAGCTTAGGCCACTCGCTACGCTTGTGGACCTAGTTGTTCTTTTCGTGAATAAAAAATGGTTTAAGTCACTTGCTGCAAAGTAACTATTAAATCACTCTGAATGACATTCGCCTATTTACAGATGTAAACAAACAAACATCAATGTTACATCTACGGGGCGCGGTGCAAATTTAATAGAACTGTAATTTTAGTTTTTTTTTTTTAATATAAGAAGTCGAAATTTAATAAAATACTGTATAAGACACGTGACTTAAACCGGTTTATTCACTCGAATAAATATGAATGAATAAAAAATGGTTTGTCACTTCCAAAATAAATAACTATAAACTTGCACTTAACATTATAAAAAATTGAAATTTGGCAAAAAATTAAGTTCCTAAAATGATGATCTTTCTCTTGGAAACATAAATAAGCCTTTTAAGTTAGAGATAATGCTAACAAATCTCTTTTTCTGATTAACCTAAATAGTTCAGCAATGCTTGTATAATAATAACATTTTCTGCGGGGGTTTCTTTTCTAGATACATTTTTAACTATGATTGACGCTCTAATGATAGTCCGAATTATCGTGTTTGACAAGTACTGTCAAATAATGACATTTTTTAAAATGGCCCATTAACTCAAAGCCAATAACTAAAGTAAAAATAGTTTTTATTGAATTATTTTGTTATTTATGAAGCAAATCATAAGTTATTATACATCACTAAAATCAGAATAAAACGTACTATTTGGTGGGCTAAAAATCCAATATGGCGCCCATAAGAAAAAAGAAAGTTGATGATGACTGACAGAAAACGAAACGTCGTGTGGCAAATTTGAATCCATCATCGAATAGCTAAGAAAAAGTGGCAGTGAAAAGATGCTTTTAGTTTTGGGATATCTCTTCAAATAAGGTTAGAAATAAATAAAAACAAAAAATCAAATTTTCAGTTTTTTTCGGATATCTTCGGAAGTACTCGGAAAATCAAAATTTTTAAAACAGCATTTGGTTGAGCTTTATATTGCGCAACTTTGCCCCAATTTAAACTTTCTCGTATCTCTTATGGTTTCTGAGATCCCAATGGTGAGGGTCGAATTTGAATTACCCTGTATATATAAACAATCTTTATTTCCAAGAAAAAACGGCTATCGACCATTACGGTCTTTCTGCCTATGTATACATGTTTTTTAATATGTACAGGTAATCTTATTTCTAATTAATATATACAAATTATACATTGAGAAAAAAAAAAGTTCTAATTAAAATGTTCTAACAGGGTGAGAGCGGGGAAAAGATAACGGGATTGTCTAGTCTGTCTGGTTATGCATAGTGGATTTACAATTGTCAAGTTGTTTGGGTTATTTTTCCACTTGGTTTGTAGTTGTATGAGTCTGTCAGTTATTTTAGTCATGTTCGTACGTTCGTAGAGAAGTTGGTTGGATGGGTTGTGTAGTGGGTTTGCAGGATGTCGTATTTTTGTTATTAGTCTTAGAGCAATCTGTTCAGTAATTTGTGTATATTTTTTAGTCTTGTCCGTAGCGTTTGCTCTAAGTAAGTGTCCGTAGTCCAGGACCGGTCTACAGATGGATTTGTATATTTGAGTTGCCGTTTTTGTACTAATGCCTTTGTTTTTGTATGTTAGTGACCTAAAGTGTTTTGTTCTTTTAATGATTTCAGTCCGGACATTTTTAAGGTGTTTTGTGAATTTTAGTTTTTGGTCCAGTGTTATCCCTAAGTATTTAACGTCTTGTTTGGGATCAGTTGTGTGTCCGTCTGCGGTTATGTTTGGTGAGTCGTTTTTTATTTGATGGTTCAGTAATAAAAGCTGGTTTTTAGTTGCGTTAGGCGTTAGTCTCCATCTGTAGAACCATGTCATGGTGTCGTCAGTAAGTGATTGTAGTTTTGAAACTGCTTTTGTTGTAGTTTTGTCGTGAACAATAAGTGCAGTGTCGTCTGCGTATTGTAATATGTATGCTGTTTCGTCAATATGATTTTTGTCTTGTTTGTTATGGTTGTACAGTGTGACCCATTTAGAATGGAAACACCCCTATAAAATTGTAGGTTATTAACCGATTTCAATGATTTTTTTTTCGAAATAATTAGGAATGAAATGTCTATTACGGGAGAAAATTTTAAATATTTATTTCAGTTTTCAGGTCATATTACGATACTTTTTCTAGATAGAAAATGGAGAATTTTTATTAGCGATTTTTTTATTGGAAAAATTACTACGCCACTGGATCTATAATGCTTTCAAATAGCTCTGACCAACATTTTTTTTTTTTTTTTTTTTTTTTTTTTTAGAAATTAATCATAATCATACATTACATAATCAAGTAATAATTAATAATAAACGAGTAAATAGTAACACCATTTCTATGGCAACAGTTGATGCAGGGTGTTCTTTTGTGACCGTTAGCTTAGAGGATTTTTGAATTTTAATTTGTCATAACTTTGTTATTAATGAATGGATTTTCATGAAATTTTGGTCACAGCTATTTGAAAGCACTATAGATCCAGTGGCGTAGTAATTTTTCCAATAAAAAAATCGCTAATAAAAATTCTCCATTTTCTATCAAGAAAAAGTATCGTAATATGACCTGAAAACTGAAATAAATATTTAAAATTTTCTCCCGTAATAGACATTTCATTCCTAATTATTTAAAAAAAAAAATCATTGAAATCGGTTAATAACCCAAAATTTTATAGGGGTGTTTCCATTCTAAATGGGTCACACTGTATATGTCATGGCAGTACAGATTATATAGTAAAGGTGAAAGAGGTGAGCCTTGCGGTAGTCCCTGCTCAGGGCTGAAGGAAAAGGAGAGTTTGTTGTCTATTCGAACGTGCAGTTGTCTGTTTTCCAGTAAGTTTCTGATAGTGTAAAGTAAGTATTTTGGTGTGTTAAGTCTATGTAGTTTGTAGAGTAGTCCCTTATGCCAAACACTATCGAAAGCTTTGTTTATGTCCATGAATAGACATGCTGTTTTATTGTTATTGAGGTGTGTTGTTTGTATGTTGTTGGTTTCAAAAATTCTTATTTTGTCCAAAATTGTAAAACTTGTTGCTACCTTGATTAAAATTTTTACATTTTGATGAACAATTATTTCTGGTATTATTATTTCTTATACCTCGATTTTGATCAAACCTAGAATAATTTTGCTTTTCTCGTGACACATTTTGATAGTAGAGATCATTTTTGTTTAACTTGGTCCCTTTGTATTTATTATTTCCACAATAATTGTTGGACTGAAATTCACAATTTTTACAATACTTATTTGGCTAAGTACGATTAGTACTGTATTTGTCAAATTTGTTTTTCAACCGATCCTTACGAGACCGAAAATTCATTCCGTCCGAAATGTAAAATTTACTTTGCCGATTCATTTGACTAAATAATACACGCTCTTTAATATCACCTATTTTCAAGACTAGTTGGTTTAAATCGCTCAAATCGCAACCGTTTTCAAAATAATCTCTAAAAATTTCAAAAGACATGTCCGGGTTAATTTCATTTGCCAAAGTAAGTAAGTCATAATAATAAGTTTTAATGTCTTCATTGTCCCGATGTTTACGCGTGTTTAATCTAAATTTCAGTTTACGAAATGGCTGGTCACCTGCGAATTCTTTTAAAAAATCTGTTCGAATTATTGCCCAAGTATTCAAAACATTTTTTGGATCATTTACATATTTTTGATACCAAACTTGTGCTGGTCCGTCCGAATAATTATTAAAATATGAAATCTTTAAAGAATAAGTCCAGTTGTTTAATCTTGCGGACTTTTCATATTTATTTAAAAATGTAATCACTTGATGGATTAAACGTAGGTGTACACGTAAATTTAGGGATGGCCGGGGCTTTTTGTTCGGCCAGTGCTCTACGTAAAGTTATATTAGCCATTAATTTCTTGACTTTTTAAACATAAGACACGATCAAACTAATCGATCAAACACGATCGTTTCAGTAATACTGACTTGCTTTTAACAATTTAGAAAACAAATATTCAAAATGACAATGTAGAACAAAATTAATTATGCAAAAAGAAAAAAAAATATATATTTTTGTTTTAAAGAGGTAATTTTCACTCATGATGAGAAAAATCAAAAATATATTTTTTCTGGTTTAAAAATTCTTTTTTTTTTTTTTAACTGTGTTTTTCATCATTTTTCATCCTTAGCTGACCATGAATTATTTTTTCCCGAATTATTTGATAATTCTCCACTGTTTCCTGCTTGAGAGGTAATAATTTCTTCCTCTTTTGAAGATGTACCACCCATATTAAATCAAAATTTTATCAAATGAGCGCTTCAATAGCAAAGGTAACCCCCAAAATATCATTAAATACATTAACGTTACTATCCCTAGCCAAAAGATAATAATACCTAAAATTTCTTTTATAGCCCACACATTATTTTCCTCAATCTGTATCATACCCCAAAAGAAAATAAAAATAAAAAACTCAACTATTGTTTTTCATCCTTCTCAAAACAGACCGGCGCCTCCACCAAATGTCACGTTTAATTTATGAGCCCTTCTGGGTTCATCAATTAAACTGACTCACGACGTTAAACGTCGCGCCAGGATCTCAGTTTTAAGGATGGAATCAAAAACCCTGAGTTTTCTATTAAACACTTAAATCTATTAACCAAACATTTATAAGTGGACCGGTACAATACAGTCATAAACTAACACACTAAAAGTTGACAATTTAACAATTGTACTTACATAAATTCATACGCTAAGGACTTAGCATTTTCTGTCGGCTGGCTTGGTCACTTTCGTGTTGGAACAATTCTGGAGAATGGACTACTTAACTTGATCTTCTTTTCCGAGGAGAGTCGACATCTCGACTTCCTGGTTCAGCTGGTCGCACTACTGTCGATTGGTTCACACTCCCCCCATACTGCGGAAATCGGCGTGTTTTATACCCGATTGATCGGCTGACGTAGTTTGTTATTGTTCGTCGCCTATTTTTCATATTCCTGCAAAGCAGGTGGTGGTGAATCATCACCGATATGATGCACTCGGTGCATCATGGTGTGACCTTGCCTCGTGCGCTTAACATTTCGCAATCCTCGAATATTCTTATGTTTTTAAGTCAATAAGTCCATCTTTTGAATTAATGGATTTTCCATTCGTGACAATATAAAATATGAGAACTAGAATATACAGTGCGTTTTTTTTAACGCGTAACATAGGATTTTACGTGTTAAATTTTTAAGCCCATGTTAGACCATGTTATTTTGGAACTACAAGTATAAAACTTGACGGGTGGCGGTTTCGTACCCTGAAGCTTAAGTAAGTTTACCAATTCGGCCTAAAAAGTGTTAAAAAGCTTGCAAAAAATCATCTTTTTTCGAAAAGGTTTTATCGTTTCATACTCTCTGTATGCATTGTTGTTCTTTGTTGTTTTTGATACTGGCACGGCACGTAGCAGGTAAAATTTGGCGTAGAAAGTAAAACAGGGTGATCATTAACTTTATATCAAGAAAGTTAAGAACAAAAGAAGTATTTTTATAAGTGAATTGTTCAAAGTGACCCCCGTTTGAAGCCAAACAGTTTTGACGTTCAAAAGATCTCGGGTCGTGCTGCAGTCAAAATATGTCACTTTACCTGTTACCTGCCCTGCCAGTATAAAAACAACAAGGAACAACAATGCATACAGGGAGTATGGAACGATAAAATCTTTTCGAAAAAAAATGATTTTTTTTCCAGTTTTTAATAACTTTTTCGACCAAATTGGTAGACTTACTTAAGCTTCAGGGTACTAAAGACACACCCGTCAAGTTATAGACTTGCAGTTCCAAAATAAAATGGTCTAACATGGGCTTAAAAATTTAACACGTAAAATCCTATGTTGCGCGTTAAACAAAACGCACTGTATAACAACAGGCAATAGTTACTTAACTTTTTACCTTTTAATACTAAATACATTTAGTTTAAGAAGTGCGGCTTAGCATTTCGCTTTTGTCAGAAGCTTCAATTCTTTTCTATATTTATAAATTCTTAATAGTTATTAAGGACCTAAAAAAATTATATTTTTAAGTCTAACCTGATTTTTTGTTAAATTAACTTCCAGGTTCTGATGTTGGTGGATTATTAGATTTTGGTGTAAAAGTAGGACTCCCTTGAGAGTTACATTTTCTTTTGGCTGTAATTTTAGTTTCATTCTGTTAAAATAAAATTCTGTTTAACATGAAATACTAAACTTATACAGGGTGTCCCACGACGAAAGACATCGATTGATATTGGAAAAAGTATAAATAGGAGGGATTTGAAAATTTGGCAGGATACTGATGTGGGCATGCCCGATCTAACTAAAATATTTTCAAGATGGTTGCACTTCCGTTTATACCGGAAGTCGATCACAACTTTCTTATTTAAAATAGAACACCCTATATATTATTACATATTTGGATTCCTCACAAAATTCTGACCAACTTTTGTGTACAATGCCGTATGTCTATCTGTAGCCGTTTTCGAAATATTTGATGTTTTTCCAAAAAAGTGACAGTTGCAACGCTCAACATATTTTTGTACTTTGTCAAAACCGTATTTCATTTTGCAATTAAACTTTGGGTTATTGTAAATAAAGGATCGTTTTATTAAACTGAGGGTGCGTAATGACTCATTTGTATACAGGGTCGTTAAAAAAAAATTATAAACCTGCCACTAAAAAAAATAAAAAATTTCAAGTTTTTTAAATAGAAACCCACATTTTTTATGACGGAATCATTTTGAGCATTAAAAATTACTATACGTTTCAATTTACTTGCCTATACCTAAATCCAACCCATTTAGTTTTATTTGAGAATAAAGATTTTTTATTATTAAAACTCTAGATTTCTTCAAAATTTCTCTCTCAAATTACGTGTGGATTTATGTCACACCAGTAGTGTGAATTATGTCTATTGAACATTTGGCCTCGTCGCTCTAAATAATATTATTCAAAAATAATTCTTCTCCATAGTGACTAGTCAGCAAAAACTCACTAAAAAACACTCTCTTCGGAAAGTCAACCCCTTTTAAGTGTTGCACTAATTTAAATGAAAAAGGGTGAAATTTATTGTTGCGAAGCGAACTTTTGATTATTAGTTAGGATTTCTTTAGTTATTCGTTGTTACCACTGTATGTTACGTTGCTTTGTTTACGTTCTATTCATCACATTCTTTTGTCTGTGTTCTAGAAAATTCTGGCTCCGTTGCTTATATAGAGAGAGATTTATGTTATAGCTTAATGAGTGTGAGAGAGAAAGTCAATTTCATGAATATTTGGGAACTTTCTAGAAACCATGGAAGCCTATATAAGCAGCTGAACCAGGCTTGGTTAGTTAGTTGCTGAGTTGATGGTTGTAGTGAAGTCGAAGTTGTCAGATAACGAGGTTAGAAGTCAGTGTCAGTTTATTGTTTGTAAACAATATACAGTGTTGTACAAGAAGTGTGTTATTAAGGAGTACGACGGTACAGTTGGTGTCAGAAGTGGGATGGGAGAATCGAAGAAGAGATCGAGAGGAAGACAGAATAAGCCGACAAAAGCAGAAGGTGTGTTGAATGCCTGTGAGTACACGACAACAAAGCGCCAAAATGGATGAAGGAATGAAACAACTTATGGAGATGATTCAAGCTATGAAAGCAAGCCAAATAAGTCAAGAGCAGTTCGAGGAGTTAAAAGCAAGTCAGGACCAAAAGTTCGAAGAAATGAAAGCAAGCCAAGACCAAATTAAAGATCAGTTTAATATAAAAGGAGAAATGGACAACAGGATGGAAATTTTGGAAGAAAAGGTAAATGAGAGGATAAGCGGTATGGAGGAGACCGTTCAGACCTTGCGAGAGGAATTTGACAAACTACAGGAAAAGTCTTCAAAGCCCACCGTAGTCGCGAGTTCTAGTGTCTGCTCAAATATTAAGCCACCAGTTTTCGACGGTAAGACCTCATGGCAGGTTTACAAAAAACAGTTTGAGGCTGCTGCAGAGGCCAACAATTGGACATCAAGTGACAAAGCCACTGCCTTGATTTTGTCACTCTGAGAAGAAGCACTGGAGGTTTTGCAGACTTTGGACGAGAGCCAGTACAAAAACTACGACGACTTGATCCAACATTTGGAGATGAGATTTGGAAATAAGCACCTAGAAGAAGTATACGAAGCTCAGTTGTCTAGTAGGACCCAAAGAAGCACGGAAACACTTCAACAGTATGAAGCCGACATTGCTCGATTAGTTTGTCTGGCCTATCCAACGGCCTCTCACGACATTAGAGAGCGAATGGCAGTACGGGCTTTTGTACGAGGTCTTAAAGATTGTGACACAGAGCAAGCAATACGACTAGCGAGATGCCAAACATTGCATGATGCTCTTACCTACGCTTTGGAGTTTGAGGCGGTCAAGGAAGTATCACGAGGACATACTCGAGTGCGTCAAGTCAGAAGCCTTACACCGGAACCGAGAAACCGATATTCCAATTCAGATCACACAATCACTCAGTCAGACTTGAGAATCGTCAGCTGGAGACATTTCGAAAAGAACTAATGGGAGCGTTAAATAGAAGAACCGAAACGCTCAAACCACCACGTTTACTCGGTCATTGGAATGATGGAACTGTGGAGAAAAGGGGCACATTCAATCGCAGTGCCGCAAACCTAGAAGAATGCAGAACCAGGAAAACGAAGAGTAGCCAGTTTTCCGGGGCAAAAGCTGGCTACGCAACACTGTCAAGCCCCACCAACCATAATTAAAGTAGCCCGTCTTCAGCACAAAAACACCAGCTTAATAGTGACCGGTAAGATTTGCGGCCGGGATTGTCAAATGGTTGTTGATACCGGTTCTTGCCATACTATCGTAAGGCCGGACATGGTGAAACACTGCAGGATTAGCGCCACTGGTACAAAGTTTATATTGGAAACTGCCGCTGGTGAGTCAATGCCTGTTCTGGGAATCCATGAAGCTGAAGTGAAGCTTGGGCGACATGTCTTCAACCATACCGTTTTTGTGGCCAACATAACTGATGACGTCTTAATGGGCTTAGATCTTATGGAGCAACACAAGTTCCAGCTGGATTTGGAGAATAGACTGATCAAGACTGGACAAGACGAGATTGTTATGATGACACCCGAACAAGATATGTGTGTGAGGAAAGTCACGTTGCAAGAAGATGTCAACTTACCTGCAAGATCAGAGACCATCGTTAAAGTTAATTTGGATAGAAAAACGGAATTGAGCAAACTTCAGCTGATAGAACCGAGTTATGAAGAGGAAGATGATGTGAAGAAGGGAGTTCTTGTAGCCCGCATCCTAGTCCAGCAGAAAAACGGCCAAGCATACGTAAAAGTCGCCAATTTGAAAGAATGTGGTCAAAGATTAAAAAAAGGCGATATAATAGCCAAATCCGAACCATTACTTATGGTGACTAAGGAGTCGCACGAAACAAAACCAAACCCCGACAGTGACCTTCCTGAGTGTTTGGTGCACTTAATGAAAAAGACGAGCTCAATTTTGACTGATCAAGAAAAACAGACTTTTGGCCGTTTGCTTCACGACTACAAGGACGTGTTCGCCTTAAATGAAACGGATTTGGGAAGAACTCATTTAGTGAGGCATAAAATTGAAACAGGGGATTATTTGCCCATTAAGCAAAAACCCAGACGACTCCCATTGGCTAAGCAGGCAGAAGTGGAAAATCTTATACAGGACATGGCGGATCGCAGCGTCATTGAGCCATCCACCAGCCCTTGGAGTTCTCCTGTGGTACTTGTTACTAAGAAAGATGGGTCGTTACGATTCTGCGTGGACTATAGAAAACTAAATGAAGTTACTAAGAAAGACAGTTATCCCTTGCCCAGAATAGATGACACCATAGACACTCGGGCTAACGCAAAGTGGTTTTCCACCTTGGATCTAAAAAGTGGATACTGGCAAGTGGAGATGGATCAACGGGACAAAGAGAAAACTGCCTTCTCAACTGGAAATGGCTTGTGGCATTTTAACGTCATGCCTTTTGGACTTTGCAATGCTCCGGCAACCTTCGAAAGATTAATGGAAACTGTTCTACGAGGATTGACTTGGAAAACCTGTCTTGTTTATTTAGACGACATCATTATTATGGGCAAAACATTTGAAGAACACCTGCAAAACGTTGAAGAAATCTTCAAGAAGTTCAGAGGGGCAAACCTGAAATTAAATCCGAAGAAGTGCAGCTTTTTCCAAGAAGAAGTCGAATACTTGGGACACGTTATATCGTCAAAAGGAGTAAAAACCGACCCGAAGAAAACTGAAGCTGTAAAAAATTGGCCTGTTCCGAAAGACAAGCACGAATTAAGAAGTTTTCTGGGATTGTGTTTCTATTACAGAAGGTTTGTTCGTGGATTTGCTGATATAGCCAGACCCCTACACAAATTGACGGAGAATAACCAGCCCTTCGAATGGACTACAACATGTCAGGAAGCCTAGGAAGAACTGAAAGTAACCCTTTGTTCTCCACCAGTTTTGGCTTTTCCACGACCTGGGGAAGAGTTTATTGTGGACGCAGATGCTAGTAATATTGGTTTAGGCGGAGTTTTATCTCAAATCCAAGATAGTGAAGAACGAGTGACCGCCTATTTCAGCAAATCACTATCAAAGCCAGAGAGAAATTATTGCGTAACCAAGAAGGAGCTGTTAGCCGTAGTGAAAACAGTCGAGCAGTTTCACAAATACCTGTACGGACAACGATTCAGACTAAGGACGGACCATGCCTCTCTGAAATGGCTATTTCAATTCAAAAATCCAGAAGGACAAATAGCTCGATGGTTGCAAAGACTTCAAGAATATGACTTCCAGATTGAACACAGAAAGGGACGTTTGCACGGAAACGCGGACGCAGTGTCACGAAGACCTTGTGTGGAAGGTTGCAATCACTGTAAACGCCTGGAGATAGCTGAATTTGGAAAGCCTTGTCGAAGGATCGCTCTGAAAAATGACATCGCATGGGATCGGGAAAACTTGGCTGCCGATCAACGAGAAGACCCCGATTTAGGACAGATAATTAACTGGAAAGAGCGTGGAGAAAGACCAAATTGGGAGGAGATTTCCGCTAAGTCTCCAACATTAAAGGGATATTGGGCATTATGAGAGTCCCTTATTATTGATGGAGATTTACTAAAAAGAAAATGGGAAAGTCCGGATGGGAAAGAAGAATGACTACAGGTAGTTCTGTCAAGAAACCGAGTTAGTGACGTACTGAAAGAAGCCCATAGTGGAATTGGTGGAGGGCACTTTGGCATCAACAAAACGTTAAATAAAGTTAGGGAAAGGTTCTATTTTCTACAAAGCCGCTCAGATGTAGAAGATTGGTGTCGGCGTTGCGCAGACTGTTTCAGTAGCAAGGGTCCCAAAACTCGGAGCCGATGATGTATGAAGCAATATAATGTCGGAGCTCCGTTTGAGAGGATTGCCGTTGATGTAGCAAGGACAGTCGTCGATAACAATCAGACAGATTGGGATCAGCACATTCCGTTGTTCCTGATGGCTTATCGATCGGCAGTACATGATTCCACTGGCAAAACACCACAGTGTTGTCTTTGGAAGGGAGCTTCGTTTGCCAATGGATCTTCTTTTTGGACGACCGGAAGAACCCCCATCCTCTTGTGATAGCTATTCAGAAAAATTGGCGCAACGCTTGCACGTGATCCATGAGGAAGTCCGGCAGAAGTTGAAATTTGCAAGCGACCGACTAAAGACAAGATATGACATAAGGGCCAACAGCAGCGGATTCCAAGCCGGTGATCAGGTCTGGTTATACAATCCTGCTCGAAAGAAAGGAAAGTCACCGAAGCTACAGAGGTCATGGGAGGGACCCTACGACGTTATAAAGCGTCTGAACGACGTCGTCTACAGAATACAGCGAGGACATCGGGCAAAAATGAAAATAGTTCACCTGGATCGACTGGCACCTTACCGACCACCCAAAGCTGGTGAAGTTGATGATCGGGACGATCAACTCTAGGAGGGGGGCAGTGTTGCGAAGCGAACTTTTGATTATTAGTTAGGATTTCTTTAGTTATTTGTTGTTACCCCTGTATGTTACGTTGCTTTGTTTACGTTCTACATTCTTTTGTCTGTGTTCTAGAAAATCCTGGCTCCGTTGCTTATATAGAGAGAGATTTATGTTATAGCTTAATGAGTGTGAGAGAGAAAGTCAATTTCATGAATATTTGGGAACTTTCTAGAAACCATGGAAGCCTATATAAGCAGCTGAACCAGGCCTGGTTAGTTAGTTGTTGAGTTGATGGTTGTAGTAAAGTCGAAGTTGTCAGATAACGAGGTTAAAAGTCAGTTTCAGTTTATTGTTTGTAAACAATATACAGTGTTGTACAAGAAGTGTGTCATTAAAGAGTACGACGGTACAATAATAAGATAATATTATAGAAAATATCAGTAAATAATGTGCGTCCTCTTTTTGTATATTATCTTAGTATTATTCGTCAGACCTGACAATTTTGAAATAAGTGTGTTGTAAAGGTATCTATTTCTTTTCTCTTTATGTGTGGTTTTACATAATATAATAAAATAGAGTGTATAACAATAAGAATATACCGGTAAATAATCTTTGAATGAGTCAGCTGTATGGCGACTTTCCAATTTGCGGTTTCAAGAACTACAGTTCTGAGTGCTCTTTTATGAACAAAATGTCTGTTACTGTTATGTAGCCCTGCGTAGAAACCTAGGTCCAGATTTCTGTTATAGTAATATGATTAACAGAATTAAATATTTTCGTCATACGAGCAGTCAATTCGTCATATAAGGATATGACTGACTGATTTTATATTTTGAGGTTTGTGATCCTCGATTGTCCACACAACAGTCACAAAAACATTTAGCCAATAAGATATATAGCCATTAAGCTGTTTGATTTTTCAATATGTTTGTTCATTTCAAGATAGCCAAATAATACAGAGCCAAAAAGATGTTTAATAAATCGGTTAGGTTGTAGCGCTTTTCTTACGGATTTCCTCGGTTACGTTGCCTCGGGCGCCACCTTCGTTATTTATAGTGGCTGAAGGTCAACTTTACGGTGCCGGGGTAGGCTTTAGACAGCTGGAGAAAGTTCCAGGGGGTTCGGGAAATAAATTAAATTAAAACAACTGTTTTCACTAAATGTACTGTATTGCTGCTCTCTGAACTTACAGCATATACTTACGGTAACGGTTACCTAATGTATCGAAAGCTACACTGTTCGGTGGTTCGGGGAAAGCGTGTAACGGTAAAGAAAACTAGCTACGGACCCTTTACTACTTGTTTAGCCTGACTACTGAAAGTTATGACTGTCTAAGACACGGTGTAAGTACGGCGGCACGGTACGGTTTTGTAGAACTGGCTGCTCGGCGCCGGCGTTTGCTCCAAAATCCCAAAGAGCCCCAATTACGTGACCAGCGGTGTTCGCACTCGACCTAATATCTCTATGTCACTCCGATTCCCCGGGGTTCGAGAAACAGAGCCTCTGTTGCACACTGTTTCCCCAGAATCATGCAACAGAGGTTTCAAGTCTCGTAACGTTGCCAGTCACCCAGCCGCTAATCCCTCTAGTAAGTAAACGAGCTACAGGATTTACATTTCCCGCTTGCTACACCGTTTCCCCGGTGTCAAACAAACAGGAACAGAACCAGAAAGATTACCTAACTGTTTTCAAAAGAAAGTTACTGTAGCCGGCGCCGTCTTACCAGAAATACCCCCAAACGGAAAACCACGGAAAGATATTGAAAATGCCCCAATTTACAGGTTTTAAAATAACTACAGTTAACGGTACGGTTTTAAAACAGCAAACAGAACAAATACCGGACGGACGATATATGCCTATTTTTTACCTACAGATACGCGGAGATAAGAGATATCCACGGCACGGAACGGCTAGGCTAGTTGGTTTCAATCTTTTAGCGATCGAAGAAACCCCGTTTTCCGGTGCGCGACCGTCTTTTATACACAAAACCAACGGTGGGGGCTGTTAGTGGCGGTACGGTAGAACGCAACCGAACGTAGTCGGATGACGTCTTTGGTTGGATTGCACCAATTTAGATTTGGAAGTAAACAAACTAATAATATAGAATACATTATTTTGCAAGAAAAACATTAGAAATTGAGATGTTGAGAACAGGATAGTATTTATTTGATTACCATATGTGATCAGTCACTGGATTAGCATAGGTTCATCTAGCATTTTTTTTTATTTTAGTTAAAAAATAACCATTGCGATGTAACCACATTATTGATACTTTATGTGATCGGCCAGTGGATTAGCATAAGTTCACATGAGCATTTTTTTGGTTATTACATTTAAAAAATAACACCTATCTTAAATACGATATGAAATTACTTTGGTGCGGGCAGTCATAAACTAGTCAAGTTAAATAATAACAGTTTTAACAAGGATTTTATAAAAATAGTATTAGAGCTCACATAAGCATTATCATCTATTTTCAATTACTCAGAACAGATCAAACATATTATTTTTCACAATTTGTGCAACTATATTTAGTTGATCTATTCTTTTTTTGGTCACAGTAACTACAACGGCCTCTTTTTAGAACAGTGTCTGTCGTTGTTGCTGGTTGTGTGGGTCTTTCATAGTCAATAATTTCCTTTATTCGTAATGAAGTACTTGCGGCAAACAACTAAGCTCAGACCTTTGATGTAGATGATTATTGACTAGCTGCAATGCTAGGTTTCGAAGAAATTCCCTTCTTCTGATGGAGTGTGGACTGTTACATTTGTTATACCTTACCGCATAAGGCCCATCCGGCTGCTTCCCGACATAAACTTCCAAATTAGAGGTAAAATAACATTTAGAGTCTACTAAAGCAAATATCTTTATTCTATATTTGTTTGGTTTGTTGGGAATATATTGCCTAAACGAGCATCGTCCTCTAAAAACCTCTAATTTTACATCCACCGTAACGTAGTGAAAGGGTGAGTACGCATTTTTGCAGTTTGTGACAAATGCATCAAATACGTCTCTAATAGGTTGCCTATTTCTTTCTTTCATTACTGGTTTCAGCATTATCAAACCTCAGATGTTGAAGAATGATCTAGAATCTGTTTACTGACATTACCAGGCGAAAAAGTTCTACGGCCGTTCCTTGCATACTCTCTCGCTTACATGCAAGCGACTTGATTTTAGAACTCCAGCCATGTATGTACAGCAAACCAAATAATGCTTTAACCTCAGATTTACTTGTAAGAGCAGCATCTATTTCTCGAGAATAATTTGTAGCTGTTTTTCTAATGTCTTCGTTTTTGGTTGTTCGTTTTATGACGACAGGGTGGTCCAGTTTTAAATGTCAATAATTCACCATTCGATAGCCCATCAAAAAAAATAAGTTGACATGCATTATGTAATTTTTGTAAAAAATGCTTCCTAAAAAAGATACAGTCTCCCAAATTTCAGTTTAAAAAAGTTTTTTGGTCATAATTGTCAGACCGTTGGAGCGATTTTGATCAAATTTGGAACAAGCACTATTGAAATTAATACTCATTATGTGATGGTAATGACGTTTATCAAAATTGTTCAGTTGCGTAGATACAGGGAAATGATTTTCATTTTCCCGTCTTATTTTCTACTGTCACTGGACATTTTTCAAAAATTACACTAATTTTTTAATTTATGGTTCAAGTTCAAAAATGAAGTATTTCTTGTAACATTGTAATTTGAAACTTCGTCTACGAGAAAATTCAGTTATTACGTTTAAAAACCCAAAAAAAAACTGATATCTGGCCGGGCAAAAATTGTATAGTTTGTTTTATAATCAATGAACTGTCAGTGGTTCGTTCTTCAAAAAATAAGCAGACATGCATGTTTTCCTTTTTTAAAAGAACTCGGTCCCAGGAAGATACAGCCTTCCAAAATTCAGCTTCAAAAATCGTTTTTTTTTTTTGTAACCGTAGAAGCAATTTAGATCAACTTTGGTTCAAGTATTTATAAAGCTAATACTCATTATTGAACGAAAGTAACTTTGGTCTAAGCTGTCCATGTAGATACAAAATAATTGGTTCACTTATTTTGAGCTACATTAATTTTTATACCTCTGGACTTCGTTCAAAGGGATGATAATTGATTATAATGAAGGGTTTTTTGTAGGTGGCTTTAACACCCGGTAATAAGCATCAGTTTCAAGTCCCTGTACCAAATTTGATCGGTTTTTACTTTCAACGGTCTGAGACTATAACAAAAGACAACGATTTTTCAGAAATTTAGAGGGCTGTATTTCTCCTAGGATGAGGTCTTTTATAAAATGACAAAAAACATAACAACTCATTTTTTGAAGAAGAATCCACTTCTTGTAGATTTATTTTTATAAAATAAAATTTTACAATTTTTTGCTGCCCGGATATGACCCTTTGATGAATTTTGAATAAAAATTTTACAGCAGATACATCATCTCTCTAAAACACTGTCATTTTTGTGAAATATCCAGTCAGCGTATGAAATATAGTGGAAAAATTAATCTTTCGGTATCTACGCCACTTAACAAGCTTGACAAAACTTCATTCACATCACATAATGAGCATTACATTCATAAGTACTTGTTCAAAATTTGATCAAAATTGCTCCAACGGTCTGACAGTTATAGCAAAAAACGATTTTTTAAACTAAATTTTCGAGAACTGTATCTTTCTTAGGAGCAAAATGACATAATGTATGGTATGTCAACTTATTTTTTGATGGTACTATCGAATAGTGGATTATTGACATTTAAAACTGGACCACCATGTATATGTAAAATTTATTCTGGTATAATTAATTGATGCTAATGTGGAAGGGTAGACAGAGCGTTTCAGGTTTTATCTGAGGAATGTTGTTAATATAAACAAATTTTGGTTCCAACAAATAGACTGTTCAGTTTGAGCCTGCTGAATTTCAAGGCTACTGACAATATGGCCAAAATGTTTAATTAAAACCCCTTTGTAAAATATAACCCTTCAAAATAAATTATTTAAAACAAATAAAAATTAATATGACGTCATATTTTGCTGCCTGCATGGTCAAAATTTTCTTGTCACTTTTATGTGTTTTTGTGTGCTGCTTTTTGTCGATAGGTAAGTCTATTTATAAAAACCTTTTTATAGTTTTTTTATTGAAATGTACAACCTTCTAGCTATTGTTCACCCGTAATCTTGTGTTGAAGAGGAAGTCCAAAACGTTAACATTAAAAAAAAAATTGACTTGAATGCTGTTTCATGAACTGAATGAAGTAAACTGGCCTGAAAAGTTGACCAAGAAAACGTAACGAAATATTACATATAATTGGTCAAAGAAATTCAAGTTTAAAAAATTTATTTTTTTTGCTCTTTTTAACTAATTAGTCTTTATTATACTACTTATAGTCGGTTCACGACCTTGGCTCTACTCTATGCTTTGAATTTTGAACTTTTGCCCCCTGTATATTTTTAACAACGATTTTTATTTGAAGTTATAGGAAAATATTTCTTTCAATTTCATTGCCGTGTTGCCAACTAACAATGAGATGTTCGATAATACAAGTGTCTTCCTCTTAGAGTTAAACAAGATTCATAAATTAATATATATTAAGTAACTTGTTTTATTTTGTTAAATCGGTTATTTCAAGGACAGCAAGCATTGGTGTTTTAATGATAGACATCTATTACTTATTAATTAATCCGTACTAAAATTGTTCTTTAATCTGTTGGTTTTTATACAGCCAAATAATGACAATTCTTTACTTAAATGTGACAACGTTCAGTGTTTTGAACTCTTTGAATAATAAACCAAAAAATTTCTTCCTCGGCGTTTTAAAAATTGTTGTCGTTTCATTATACAGGAAAAAATCTATTTATAGGATAGATATCCAAAAAGATCGTGAGCAGTCTATATGCACTATATTTCATTTTTTCCTAAGCTAACAATTTATACTACTTAAGAAATGTAGACACCGCTAATAAAACACAACGTGTTAAATACACATATTTCACAGGTTTAGATTCAAAGCTTATCTTTCTAACCGCGTTTTAGGTGTTTTATACAATACAACATACATTCTTATACTTATACAGGGTGTTTCAGGTTTTAATACGCAAACTTAAACCGTGCAATCTATGTCTAAAAATAACTATAGTTTGTAAAGTAAACTATATTCCAAAGATGCTTTGTTAAAGAAATACAGGATGTTAAAATTCTCTACCAATTTACATCATAAAATTCAGATTTTTACTTCTGAAAATAAAATTTAAAAAAATTGTTTGAACGGTTACAGATACGGCATCAATAAATGATATAAAAAAGTTTCTAAATCGAATAAGAACTTTGAATTTTTAAGAAAAAAACATTATTGGCTCACTAGAAAACAATTTGGGGAGCTACAACTACAAGAAAATTAAAACTTCAACATTGTATTTCTTTAACGAAGCATTTAACAGCTTTAACCTAAACTAAAAAAGTGTGAATTCATACGATATAATATTATTAAATATTTTATCTATACTTTGTATCCTGATTATTTCATATCATCAGTTGCAGCAGTTTGCAAAAAAAAATATTAATGTTTCCAGTATGTTTATTATAAAATTTTTGGCAATACATACTAATGAGTTTCATTTTAAATTTGATATGATTTTTTTATCGAATATAATTATAATTCTTTAGGACGTCTGAATGCAAGATTTTCTAAACTTTTACATACACGAAACGTATTTTGTGGACTATATCCCGAATAAAAATCTACTGTCATTTCTATAATTTAACCTTTTTTAGTTTAAATTGACAGATTTTATTAGATATGCCGGCAATTGGTTACATAGTAGCTATGATTTGAATAATTTGGTCACCAGAAGGATGGAATTTTAAAATGGGAAATAATTTATTGAATTTAATGGTCAATATAACACCATTTGCAACCAAAACCATTCATCATTCATTTCTGTTTCGTACTTGAGTTATTTTCAAAAAATCATAAACGAGCATTTTGAAAAAAGTGTTGTGTTGCAATGATTAAGCTAATTTGAAAATTTTTAAAATTTAACTTAAACATTGTTAGAGCAACTTTTTAAGGACTATTTTCCTGAGTATTTGCTTTTCAGTTCCCCCGTTTCGGTTTTGCAAGATATTATAAGATCAACTTTTTTTTTCCTATGAACGAAATTCGAAAAGCACGTTTTTTGCTTTGAAAGTATACAGGGTGATTCACGATGATGGAATATTAGAAATATCTAGAAAACGACTCAACATTTTACACTGAAATTTTGAGCGTAGCCTAGGTTGAGTTCAAACTCTTATTCCAAAATATTTTGGATCTGGCTATGTTGCCAGATCAGTCCGAAAGGACACCAACTTTTGATTTTCAAATAGAGCACCCTGCTTCTAATCTTATTTTGAATTCCTCGTAAGAAGGTTAGTAATTAATGGTAATATTTCCCTATACCTATCTTGCACCGTTTCTTAGATATTTCATAAAAAATGGTCGATTTATCAGCAAAACGGTAGTCTAAACATTAATTAAACTCTCAAGTCCTGAAAGGTTTGCTAATATGACCTTTTGTCCTCAGTTGGACAATACTACATAATTGAAAAGCCCAGAGAGAGAAAATGAAAAAAAAACCTACAGGGTGGTCAGTATTTACCTTTTAGTCGGACAGAAAGAAAAACTGCCAAACGTCCGTTTTTTTTATTGGATACATCGGTGTTTTATAGTTTGTATTAAAAGAATATCGTATATATATATATCGTTCAATCGTAATCCATACTACCCTGAATACAGACACCTGCTTCGGCTTAATGACTAGTTGTCATTCCTATAACCACAACATGTTCCGACAGATATTTGTGAAATTCAACTTGGTTTAAACTGAGCACAAGCAGGTGTCCGTATTCAGATTAGTATGGATCACGATTTTATAGGCACTTTATGGAAAAACTTTTAATAAGTCAGAAACAGTTGAAGTTAGGTATAGGAAGAATATACATAGATTTGTTCTAAATTTAATGTTCTTTTATTACAAACCATAATACAATATAGGATCCATTTAAAAAAACGAATTTCTGGTAGTTTCTCTATCTGTCCGACTTAAAGGTAAATATTTACCACCCTGTAGGTTTTCTCATTTTCGGTCTCTGGGCTTTTCAACCATGTGGTATTGTCTGACTGAAGACAAAATGTCACATAGGCAAACCTTTCAGGACTTGAGAGTTTAATTAATGTTTAGACTACCGTTTTGCTGAGAAATCCACCATCAATGTCTTGAAATCAAACTTTACAGGGTAGCCAACGTTGCTACACTGTCAAGTTTGATTTCTTGAATGAGATTGGAAACAGTGGGTTCCATTTGAAAATCAAAAGTTTCTGTTCTTTCCGAATGATCTGACAACACCGCAAAGTCCAAAATATTTTAGATCCAAACCTAGGTAGTACCCAACCTAGGCTATACTTCAAATTTAAACAAAAAATATGGAGGCGTTCTCTAGATACTTCTAATATACCATCAGCGTAAATCACTCTGTATAACATGTTGGGAAAAACTTTGTATTTATGTTAAAAAAAAAAAAATAAAAAGCAATTATTAAGGTGGCATTGACTTGCAAATACTACTTAAGCAATGTCGTTTTCGTCAAAACATCCAAAATAATTTTTAAAAAGCATCTAAATAAGTGAGCTAAAAATTGCAAAACCTATCGACAAGCGAACGGGACAACATTTGAGAATTTACCAGATTAGAACTAAATGGCGTTTATTTGCATTGATAGTCAGTTAAGTTTAGACCTTTATTTCATATTACATTTTTCATCATTTAGTTTATAGTGTGAAGTAGTAGTCCATTTTTCTCAAAGTGGAGGTGTAAGTGTAAAAGTGATGGGAAAGAACACACAGCCTTCTCCACAAAAAATTTATTCAAGCCCCCCAAAAATGTTAGAGGGGTCGCTCGACATATGTTTCGGGCACATAAGTACCCATCTTCAGGAGCCCATATGACAAGGTGAAACGCCGGCTGTCTTTCTTCAAAGGGGAGACAGCAAGACCCAAGTTTTTTTAAAAAATTAATATGCCGTAAGGCCAAACATTACTGTTGTGCTTAAAAAATCTTATTATGGAGAAAAAAACACTAAAGCTAAAGTAATACTAAATAGTTCACATTATAGTTTATAGTTCATCCCACATAACGTCAAACTGCGTTTGAATACATATAAATCGGAAAGCTGAGTCTGAAATGTCGGAATTTTGTAGTTTATTTCGAAAAAAATGTCTTTTGGTTAAAAAATAAACATACACTGTGAGTAAAAAGTCCGGAAACCCTTAACTATTTCGAAAAATATTCTACATATTGAAAAACATCGAATATAAAAATTTTCGCATTTTCAACGTTTTACCGTTATGTGATTAATGAATTTACAGGGTGTCACAAGATGGCAATGAAATGATGTTAAGTTTTTTCTTATGGAATGACATGTTTTAATGACATTTTCTGATTCCGTCTCTCATTCTGATATATCATGAAATATGTTGTATGGTTAACTTGTACAGTTGCAATCATCCATAATTATTATTTTTAAATCATCTAAATTTGACGATTTTGTAGCATATACCTTATTTTTTACGTGGCTCCATGGAAATAATTGTAGAAGCGTCAAATCTGGTTATCGAGATGGTAACTCATTTCAAGCAAACGAACAACACAAAATACAAGTTAACCATACAAAATGTCAAATATGCACAAGAATATCTCTAGGAAATAAGACGCTATTTACAAAGTGTGGTATTCACTGTATTTTAATAAATGTGCGTAGCCATCGATCTTTTGGTTACCATATCTATTGCAAAAACAGGTCAAAAAAGGTTTTTTTAAGACTTTATCAAATTTTGGACATTGACACACTATAATAAATGTACATAAAGTCATAGCTATTCTGTCCTTTCACAAATTATATTTACGTTGGTTGAGAATTGATAGTAAGCTATTTTTTATTTCAGGCACAAGTTGCTGTGTACACAATTCCAATTTCCAAATGTGGATCATGAAGCAAAATAGCCTTACTACAAATGTTTGACGCGCCTAGAACCACGAAAGGAACGTCATGCCGTCAAATTTCATCAAAATCAACAATCCTGCAAGTACTTCTGTGGGCAACTTGATACCCGAATTAGCAATTGTGATCTATACCAAGTATACCACGAATACTATTGCCTTGAAAAAGGTTCAATGCATCTGATAAAATATAAATAAATGTATGGGATTTCAAAGCATGGAATTCTTATTTATTTTAATAATAAACTAAAGATGGTCGGGTGAGTTGGGTGTAGTTTTATTTTTTATTTTGCTTTTCTATTACTGTACTTTTACTGTTTTGCCATATGCAGCATTTATTATGTGCGTTACTTATTATTTCGTCAGGTCAACAGTATTTGGCCTTATTTGGAGTTCTTATTTAATGTCGGTAATGTGTATTAGCGAAAGTGTCATTCCTTTTAATGTCAATCTACGCATGGCGAACTGAGTAACTGTGCAAAAGTTGACATTGGGAGTGAACAAAGACCAGCAATCAGCCATTCATATCTACCAAACTTATTTACTGAATTTATTTATTCTTTACCGACCTCCTTGACTTGTTCGGTGTTCTTATTTTGCCCGGTTGTAGTGGTGCTTAAACTTAGAAAGAACTATGCAAAAACAACATTTTCCAAACTTAAAAACTTCCTATTAGCTTGCAGTCTGTCGCTAGCACTTAGACTACGGGTAGTAAAGTGTTACATATGGCCCATCTTACTGTACGGCGCAGAAACGTGGCCTCTCAAAGCTGGAACCCTGAACGGCATCGAAGCGTTTGAAATGTGGACCCACCGGAGACTCTTGAGCGTGCCGTGGACCGCACATGCCACGAATGAAGAAATTTTAGGAACTGCAGGCTACGAACGAGAAATACTTAGCATCGTTAAAGAAAGAAAAGTTTCCTACCTCGACCATATCCTTAGAGGTGGCAAATATCACATTCCTACACTAATTCTACAAGGAAAAATGTAGGGGCATCGAGGTCGAGGAAGAAAGCAACACTACTGGCTAAAAAACATACCGGACTGCTGTAACATCAGCGACGCAGTCACCATATTTGAAAGAGCCGAGAACGGCACTTGGCACATTGTATGAAGAGTACAGACAATCGCTAACGTGCAGATAAGCAAAGGGCACAAGAAGAAGCAGTCGCGCAATTAAGTACGCGTATGTGACATAATGCTGCACGGTCTATATCGGACCTCGTTCTGCCTTACCAGATCAAGGACATACAAAATATTTCTCTCAATTTTTTTACATTTCATGTCATCCTCCTGATCGGGGTCACTTTTAATTAGAAGTAACCTAATCAAGTCATGAGGGGTCGAAAGGGAGCAATTTTAAAACTTGATAAGTTAGATGGCAAAAGGTTGTGTATATAGCAACTTTGAGTTTTTAAATGTAAAAATTTTAAAAACCAAGAAGACACCTTATTATGTTTTCCAGATATTTAATAATAATTAGAAAGTATACTTAATGTCAATATAAAAAAACTCGACATAACACCAATGAAAAGGTAATTCGAAGCATCAACTGAGAGAGGTTGAGGTGCTTTTCTTAACTTTAATATTGCTCTCTCAATTGAATCGTTAACTTTCAGGATCCTTTCTATCACATAGAAAGTACTGTTACATCTAGTATACACTTCCTGTAATAATTTGTACTCCTTATAAGTAGCATTTCCATCGATGTTTTGCTTTTTCATGAAAAGGATCCATAATAAAAAAAGTCATTCATCGAGTAGAATTAATAATACATTTTTTACATTTTTTTAAAACACTTAAAGGTCGTTATTCTTTTAATATGATCTGGTAGGAGATTAAAGCATTTTAAGGACATGTATACAGGACTTTTTTTAACAAAGTTGATCTGTGTTGATGGTAATTTACATCTGCTGTTCTGGTGCTGTAAGTATGAAACGTTTCCAGATTAAATCTACTCTTATTTTTAAAAAAGAATGACACATTCATATACATACAGTCCAAAAACTGTTAATAGACGATTTTCCCTAAATTTACTTCTGCAAGAATCCCTAAAGCCCATCTTTAGTATAACTCTTATAGCGCGGTTTTGAGCAACAAATACTTTGTTCATTGAACTGTTTCAACCCCAGAAAATAATCCCATATTTAATAACGGACTCGAAGTTTGCACAGTACAAAATTTTCAAGCTATTTGTATCCTGCAGATACCTAGATGTAATCCTTATTCCGTAACATATTGAAGCAAGTCTATGTATCAACCCTTGCACATGTTCATCCCAGTTCAGAAATTCATCCATAGCAAGTCCCAAGACCTCCAGACAGAGTTCCTGAAACTTCTAGACGAAAATGGATTAAAGAAGATCACCAAACTTTTCAACAACATCTACAAATCAGGTAAAATACCACAAGAATGGCTAGTCTCAGAGTTCATTGCACTGCCAAAGAAACAAGGCGCAAAACGATGTGAAGAATATCGAACGATAAGTCTGATGAGCCACCTGCTGAAAACCTTTCTCAAAGTCATCCATAAAAGAATATACAATCGATGCGATAACCTAATCTCCCGAAACCAGTTCGGGTTCGTCAATGCGATGGGAACCAGAGAAGCACTCTTTGCTGTCCAAGTCCTTGTCCAGAGATGCAGAGACGTTAACCTTGACGTTTACTGTTGTTTAATTGACTACGCCAAAGCATTTGACCGGGTTCAACATGGCAAAATGATGGAAATATTAAAGAAGACAGGGATCGATACCAATGACCTGAATATCATAAGTAGCTTGTACTGGGGCCAGTCGGCAACAATAAGAGTCGACGGAGAAACAACTGAGGCCGTCAAAATAATGCGAGGAGTGAGGCAGGGCTGTGTACTCTCACCCCTGCTATTCAACATCTACTCCGAGCAGATTTTTAAAGAGGCGCTCGACGACGAAGAAGAGGAGGGCATCTCAATAAATGGGAAGAAATTGAGTAATATAAGATACGCGGACGACACCATCGTGTTCGCAGATAGCCCACAAGCACTACAACAACTTATCAACAAAATAGCAAGAGTTAGTAAGGAATATGGTTTGGACATAAACATACAAAAGACCAAAATTATGGTCATTAGCAAAAACAAGATCGACAACATCCAGTTATCCATCAACAACCAACCAATAGAGAGAGTACCACACATCACGTACCTGGGAACACGTATAAACGAGAACTGGGACGCAACTCAAGAAATCAAATCACGAATCGCCAAAGCCACAGCCGCCTACAACAAAATGAGCAAACTCTTCAGAAGCCATGATCTTACACTGGAAACAAAAATGAGACTTCTCAGATGTTACATCTTTTCTATCCTCTTATACGGGACGGAATCTTGGACACTCAATGAAAGCACATCCAAGAAAATAGAAGCCTTCGAAATGCGACTCTATCGAAGAATGATGAGGATATCATGGACCGAACATATCACTAATGAAGAGGTACTAAGAAGGATGAATAAACAAAAAGAAATTATGAACACCATCAAGATCCGAAAACTGCAATATCTGGGCCACATCATGAGAAACGACTCCAGGTACTCCTTACTCCAGACAATCATCCAGGGAAAAATCGATGGAAGAAGAGGTCCAGGAAGGAGAAGAATATCTTGGCTGCATAACCTCAGGAAGTGGACCGGAAAAACATCAACCGAACTCTTCCGCATTGCCGTAAACAAGGTTAGGCTCGCCATGCTGATTGCCAACATCCGTAACGGATAGGAACCACAAGAAGAAGAAGAAGTCCCAAGAAGTCCCAAAGCGACAAAAACTGCTGTCTTTCTGTTTTTGATTGTGAACTGTCTATTCCCTACAAGAAGATTAGTGTCATCTGCATAACAAGTAATAGCCTCATCCGGACTAGTTGACATAGACGCTGAGCAATATTTTTTTCCACATGTGGACTCTCTAACAATCTGCCTTCTCCCAGTTAAGTTTGATTAAACAGACTTAGGGCATTTCCCCTGACCCCATACAATTCAAGTTTGTCTAGAAGAAGATGTGGATCTACACAGTCGTATGTTTTAGATAGGTCTAAGAATATTCTCATTGCTAAACAGCCTTTTTCCAAGGTCTAATATTTTTCTTGTAAATTCAAACACAGCAGTGTATGTTGATGATCCAGCCAAATATGCATGTTGAATGGGTTGTATTAAATTAGACCTATTCATAAAGTGTAAAAGTCTATCACACATTACCATTTCAAATAATTTTGCAAAGGAAGGCAGAATACTAATAGGTCTGTAGTTGTCCAAAACTGTTGGATCGCCTTTCTTAAAGATCGGTCTAATTACTGCTGTTTTTAACTGGCCAGGAAAAACATCCTGCTCCAAAGCATTGTTTATCAGAAATGACCAAACATGGCAAATGTATGGAACTGTCATCTTTACAATACTAGCAGGAATCTCATCCACACCAGCATTGTACTTATTCTTGTACTCTTCATTTTGGTAGCAATTCCACATACCTCGGCCTCAGACACTGGCCTTAATAACATAGACCGGCTATTAGGATTAATTTGAACATCAGTCTTAACATTGTTTAATATTTTTATTATATCTGGAATTTTATTCAACAAAAATTTATTATAAAGAGTAGGCAACTGCTCTATGTTCTCACCAATACCAATATCCGAGTGTTCTTCTTTGCCTATATTTTCCCTATATATTGCCCACATACATTTAGATTTGTTATCAGATGTCAAAATACATTTTTGATACCGCTCAGACCTAGTAATTTGCAAAAGATTGTCATATTCTTTTTTTACTACTTTGTACTGAGTTTTATATTTACTGTCCAATCTATTTTTGCAATCTTGTACCTTCGGGTTCGATTTGTCGTGTTGACTTGTTTTTATTACTTAATTTTAAAGGAAAACTATAATTAAAGATGTTAATAAAATCTCGAATAAAAATATTCCATTGTGAATCAATGTTTTCATTTCCGTTATTATATACTAAAGACCAATAATCATTTTTCAAGTAATTGACAAAATACAACTTATTTTCCTTACTATAGAATCGCCTATAAGATGCCATATTTATACTAGGTGCCTCTAATTACAAAACAATAATTTGAACCATATGATCGGAAATACACGTTTCCAGAGTATCGCTATCTAGATAGTCTAAACTACTATTTACACAAATATTTTCAATGCATGTTGCAGAGTTATTGTTTTGTCCAGTATTCAAGATAGTTTGTCTAAATCCTTGTGATTCCAGCATTGATAGCATATTCAATTTAAGCTTATTATCTTTTAGCAATTCAACATTAAAGTCTCCTGCTATGCAAATTGTTTTGGGTTTTTGTCCCATACCGGCATTCAGTTTTCAATTACTTTTCAAAAAAAACGAAATCACCCGAAGGTGGCCTATAAATACAAACTACCCTAACCCCTTGTTACCCCCTGAAAATGACAGACCACTACAGCACACTCTATTTTACGTGCAATTGAAAGTTTACTTACATCTTTTCTGGTATTAAACTCCACAGTTTTATGTACCGGGTCTTCCACTAACAGAGGTCATCGGCGATATCTCAAAAACTATGAAAGACAACTTTGAAAAAAAATATATATATAACTAATGTGGCAAAGAGAAAATGCTGAGAATATTTTTTTTAACTATAACTCTTCTGCTAAGTAGCGCAACTTACATAATAAACGATTTGTCGATGTTCGATGTCTCCCAAAATAGGCGTTTGTCGAAGTTTCTGCATCGGCGTAGATGTTATCAGGTCAAGCTTCACAATAGATCTTGTTGCCCCAGTGTCAATGGTAAAATCACATTCTTTGTTGTTCAATAGTCCTTGAGCGATTAAACTACCATTACACCTCTTTATCATAGAAATCCTTAATTTGGGGGCTGAAGGGTTACTTTTCAGGGGTCGCCCCCTTACTCCGGCAACCTCGAGTTTTCCTGGTCCTGATTACTTCGGTAATGTGGATTTGGTGAACGAGACCGCTGCCTGCAATTCCTACTGTAGTGTCCTTTGCGTCCACAGTTGTAACATTTTACATCTTTTCTAGATGGAGAGTGGCTTCTTCTGTTATTGTCTCCTTTTTGCAGAATTTGATCCAGCTTCTTAACAATCAAATTCTGTTTTGGTGTCATAAATTATATTTAGAATATAATCTTGTCTTGTCTCATGTCCTTAAGTGCTTTTTTGTAAGTGGGACACGCAAAACTGTAAGTTTTGTGGTCCTTTCCGCAGTTTAGGCATTTTGGTTTCTCTTTGCAGTTTTTGATGCCATGTTCTTTTGAGCAGCATTTGAGGCAGGAGCGTTCTCTGCTCTCTATAGTACAGTTTTTTGTAACGTGGCCATATTTATATCAGTTTAGGCATAATTTGGGTTGGTTGGTTTCCTCCACACGGCAGTAATTCCAGCCTATTCTGATTTTCCTGGATTGTATAAGCTTGTTGGCTTGGTCAGTCGGGAGTTTTACAAAGGACTAAATTAAGTTATTTTTGTTTGGATTCTGTGCCATTTGTATTTGTAAGCTGTCTGTAGTGGTATTTAGGGTGTCGATTAGTGCCTCTTCCAGTTCACTTTTTGCTTGTAGAGTGAGTCATATATTTTATAAAGATGGTTTTAGTGGGCTGTACAAGTGCAGTTTCCATGTTTTTGTCGATGTTTTTTGAGATTTCGTTGATAAAATCCTTGTCGCTTTCGTTTTTCCTTCGGTTTTTGATTTCGGTCCAACTCTGCGGATTGTCTAATGGGAGACGGGTATTTGGTCCTTGTTGTACGTTGGTTCAGGGTGGTTAAGTTGTTTTGTTGGTTTGTGTTGTATGTAATGATTGTAATTTTTAGGTCGTAGTCTTGAAGGGCTTTTTCTGCTAATCTCCTTATTTTTACTCTGTCTGTTTGGGAAGCGTTGTAGAGTTTGGATGCGTTTTTTGTAGGTTTGTTATACGTTGTTGAATTGTCCGTGATGGGACTTTTTCTTCTTCTCTTCTTCTTTGTTTTCTGATTTTTACAATGTCAACCCCGGAGGCATTGTAAAGTACTATTTTATTATTTCCTTTTTGCTGTTCTTTTCTCACAAGGTTTGTTACTCCTTGAAGTAGGTTTGACCAGCTTTTTATGAATTCCTCGGTTCATTTCCAGTTTATGGGTTTTTTGCGCCTAGTATGTATATGGATTTTCTCTTGTTTGTATCATCGGCCTCGTCGGTCATTACAGTAGTGTCTATGCAGATAGACTTACCTTCTGCAGGTTTTCCGGCCTCCAGAAGGCTTTTTATTTGGGGGTATAAGTTACTCAGTCTTTTTTTTATCCAATTTTGCGTTGGTTGGTTTCCTGAGTCGGCGATAACTATTGTATTAAGTTCTGTGGAGAGCGGGTTTCCCGTCTCATGGCTTGTTTTAACGTAGCAGTTGTTGTTACATTTTAGGTTGATAACCTTGACGATGTCCTCGATTTGCTCTGATTTCCGCAGTTGAGACAGGATGGTGTTGTGGTTGTTGTCCGGGTCGGTTGGATGTGTTTTGTGGTGGTGTCTGTGTCGGTCTGAGTTGAGCTGTCTATAGTGGAAGTGTTTCTGTCTTCGTTTAGTTCTCCAATACGGAGGCCGTTTATGAGAGTCCACACATGTCGTTGGTGTTAAGTTTAGAGACGGTCTCTTTAATTTATTTTTTAGTATTTTGGTTGTTGGCCACGATTTTGGACAGTTCCCTTGTAGTTTCATCCAGAGATTTGATGAGCTGTTTTAGTTTTTTTAATTTGGCTTTTTCTTCTGTTTGAAACTCGGTGTCGTCCTTTGTACTACTAGAGTTGTCATCTTGTCATTTATTTCCCTCTTTCTTTTTTTGATGGATTACCCTTCGTCGTCGTCCCAGCACAAGTCGACGCACGCCACTTTGCTTGGGGTCACGGAATCTTTCGATTTTGGGTTTTAAGTTTTGTTTGACCACGGTGGGGACGTGGTTGTGCTCAATTTCGGGGTCATGGATCGCCAGGGCATTAGTTCTTCGTCGTCGCTGGTGTTGGCCCTGTCTCTGTAATTGTAATCGTGCCGGCTTTTTTGAGCCGGGTGTGCACTTCCAGGGGTTGCCCCCTTCCCTGGAAATCCTTCCAAGTCGCTGGTGTTGGCCCTGTCTCCGCGTTTTGTCATCCAGAAGCTGGGCATGTTGAGTTTTCAGCAGAGCGGGCTTTTCGATGTCTAAAGGAGCAGGGGCGACAGTTTGGAGGCTCTCTGACACGTTGTCGTGTCGGCTTTTTTGTGGGCAGGAAATTCATTTAAGAGCGACAGTGTCGCGTCGTGCGGTCTGTCCGTTCCCAGGGGTCGCGTTTATGGGTTAATTTATATTTACAGTATTTGACCTATATTCAATATTTACTTTGTAACGAAGTTACTAATTTTTCGCTGATTAAATCTGAATGCGCGTGACCTTCACTGCTGGGTGCTAGTCCGCGTCCGTCGTGGCGTCGATTCTATCGGGGCCGTCCGGGGCCGTTCGAAATGGTTCGGTGGGCGCAGAGAGTGGGTACCGCCACTAACAGCCCCCACCGTGGGTTTGTGTATAAAAGAAGGCCCCGAGCCGGAAAATGGGGATTCTTCGATCAGCAAAGATCGAAATCAGCCTGCTAAGCCGATCCGTGCCGACCGTTATCTCTTATCTCCGCGAACTTGTAAGTAAAAAATAGACACATACCGACCGTCCGGTATTTGTTCCGTTT
The DNA here is from genome assembly GCF_016097725.1 of Ips typographus. Classification (NCBI taxonomy): domain Eukaryota; kingdom Metazoa; phylum Arthropoda; class Insecta; order Coleoptera; family Curculionidae; genus Ips; species Ips typographus. Next base: position 401,477 of record NC_138432.1, read on the forward strand.
GCTGTTTAAACCCGTACCGTTAACTGTAGTTAATATAATAAACTGTAAATTGGGGCATATTCAGTATCTTTCAGGGGATTTTCATTTGAGGCATTTGCTATATTTTTCCGGGGTTTTCTGTTTGAGGGTGGTTTTGATAAGACGGCGCCGGCTACAGTTACTAATTTTGGTGAAAACAGTTAGGTAATCCTTCTGGTCCTGTTCCTGTTTGTTGAACACCGGGGAAACGGTGTAGCAAGCGGGAACGGTGAATCCTGTGACTCGTTTGCTTAGCTCCGGGGAAACGGAGCAGTAAACGGGTTTGGGAATACTGGAGGGATTAGCGGCTGTGTGACTGGCAACGTCACGAGACTTCAAACCTCTGTTGCATGCTTGGGGAAACAGTGTGCAACGGAGGCTCTATTTGTCGAACCCCGGGGAATCGGGGAGAGGCACCTAGAGGTTAGGTCGAGTGACGGGAACACCGCTGGTCGCGTAATTGGGCCTCATTGGGTTTTGGAACGAATATCGGCGCCGAATAGTCAGTTTTACATAACCGTACCGTACCGCCGTTCTTTCACCGTGTCACAGTCAGTCTTAATCTACCGTAGTCAGGCTAATCAGTAGTGAAGGGTCCGTAGGTAGTTTTCATTATCGTTACACGCTTTCCCCGTACCACCGTATAAGGTAATTTCCGTTTCATTGGGTATTCGTTACCGTGAGTATTTACTGTAAGTATTGAGAGCCGTAATACAGTGAAATTAGTGAAAACAGTTGTTTTAATTTTGTTTTCTTCCCGAACCCTTTGGAACTTTTCTCCAGCTGTCTAAAGGCTACCCAGGTACCGCAAAGTGGACCTTCAGCCACTATAAATAACGAAGGTGGCGCCCGAGGCAACGTAACCGAAGAAAACCGCGAGAAAAGCGCTACAAATTTGGCGCCCGAGCAGGGACCGATTTTTTTTTTTCCCCTTTATTATAGACTGTTTTCTTTTGCCGGTTTTCTTTAGCTGAAAAGAAATGGACGAGGAAGGCTACAGCGGAGACAGGGCCGCTGGTGGAGTGACCGAGGGTCGAGACAGCGACAACATGGAGTTGTCAGTAGTACCGGGACCGACTGACGTGAGGGTGAGTTGGATTTACGGGTTGAAAAAGGAAGAGTTGCAGGGTCAACTCAGTAAGTTTTGCCTGGATGTGACTGGGACCGTGGAAATGCTGCGTAGACGACTGGTGCGTTACATGCGTGAGGGTGTGGCAACACCGTCCCCACACTTGCAACAGTTTGCGTTTCCTGCAGTACCAGTTGTTGGGTTTCCAAACCACCCACTGTCACCGCCAACCACTACCGCCGTAACGTCGACGACCACCCGGTATTTTACGACTGTTACAGGTACTTCTGTGGTGACAACGCCTCCTGTCACTATGACAGGCTTGCCAGCCGTCACGTTTGCCCTGCCGCCGACCGTTCACTCACCGCCCGCCGTTTCTGGATCCCCGTTTACCACCGTACCGCCGCCGACTGCCCATGTGCAAGTACACAACTGGAAAGTGTACTTTGATGGCCGAAACGACCCCGTTGCATTTGTGGAGCGTGTCCAAGAGCTCTGTGACGCTCAAGGCATTTCCATGGACGTCTTATTGCCACATATGCCTGATTTGTTACAGGGTGAGGCCGCTTTGTGGTTCCGTAACAACAGGGGAAGTTGGCGATCCTGGGGGCAGTTTCTGGCTGATTTTCGCAGCTTCTACTTCCCCATAAATTATGCCGAAGATTTGGAGCTGGAAATCAGTCGGCGACGTCAGCGACCGAATGAATCGGCTGGTGCGTATATAACTGAGCTGCAGACGTTAATCCGCCGTCATGGGGGAATTAGCCCGGAAGAAGAGCTGAGGTGGCTCTATCGTAATTTGTTGCCGGAGTACCGCCAACAAATCCGTCGGGGCGATTTTTCGGATCGCACCAGCTTTGCCCGATCGGTTCGAGAAACCGAACTATTGTTCAAGGAGCTGCACTCACCGCCGCCGCCTATAATTCCCGCCTCCGTACCGTCGTCACGGCCATTCTCAGGGCCCCGAAATTTTACTAACACCCGTCAATTTACAGAAAATCAAGCAAACCGGGCAATTAGGCCAACGACAGTGCCGCCAGCTAGACCATCCACTGGGACCGAAGAACGAGCCGGACCAAGCCAACAGGCTACGGATAACGGCCCTCAATGCTGGAACTGCGGTCAAAAAGGCCATTACCGTTCGGCCTGCAGAAACCAGGCAAGGCTGTTTTGCTCCCGTTGTGGCAAGGCCGGTGTATTGAGCCGGGATTGCACCTGCCGGACGGGAAACTAGATCGGTGTTGCATTGCAGCAAGGTCCGTCCAGCACCGTCAAACCGAAACCTTGCCTGTCCGTACAAAAGAAGATTGCCGTCCGCACCTGCCTGTTACAATTTTAGAAACACCGTTTAGGGCATTAATAGATACCGGAGCAGCTCATTCTTTCATAGGTGACGCCGTTAGGGAGTTGTGTGTTGCTAAACGTTCGCAACAGATCACCCCGCACACCAGTTCCGCTCAAGTTGCTAGTGGAGGCGTGGTCAAGATCACCGAAGCTTTCCGGCTTACCGTCTCTATTAATGATCTTAGTTTGCAGGCAGATCTGAGCTATTTGCCAAATCTCACTTCCGACGTTGTGTTTGGCATGGATTTGTTAAAACAACATGCTTTTCAGATTGATCTAAGCACCAGTCAGGTTACCGTGGTACCGCTGCCTCTTCCATGCAGTCCGTTGGGTCTTACCGCACCGCCGAAACTGTTGCTAACCGCCGATGAAGAGGACCGACTTCAGAACTTTTTGGCCGCCGAACTACCCGGTTTTGAGTCAATAGAGGGCACAACACCGCTGATTTACCACCACATTAACTTGACACAAAGCGACGCCATAAAACAAAGATACCACCCCCGCAATCCGAAAATGCAGGAAGTGATCAACACAGAGGTTGATCGGATGCTGGAAGAGGGCGTTATTGAGCCTTCCATGAGCCCTTGGAGCTCGCCGGTGGTGATTGTCAAGAAAAAGGATGGTAAGCACCGGTTCTGTATCGATTTTCAGAAAGTGAACTCTGTGTCTCGTCCGGATGCGTACCCGTTGCCGTTTATCAACGCAATACTAGACAAGCTGCGCAGAGCCAGATACATTTCTAGTATAGACTTGAAACAGGGTTATTGGCAAGTACCGTTGACGGAAGAAAGTAAACCGATTACCGCGTTTACCGTACCGGGTAGAGGCCTGTTCCAGTTCCGAGTAATGCCGTTTGGTCTTCATTCCGCCCCCGCCACCTTTCAGCGCCTAATGGACCGTGTGATCGGGCCTGAGTTAGAGCCGTACTGTTTCGCCTATTTAGATGATATAATAGTACTGGGCGAGACATTTAACGAGCATTTACACTTTTTTAAAACAGGTGTTTGACCGTCTACGAGCCGCCAACCTGAAACTGAATCCAGAGAAGTGTCAATTCGGGCGCCGGTCGCTCCGATATTTGGGTCACTTTGTCACATCCGAGGGAATCCGCACTGACCCGGAAAAGGTCTCGGCAATACTCAGTTTACCGCCGCCGACTAACGTGAGGGGCGTCCGAAGATTTCTGGGAATTGCATCGTGGTACCGCCGTTTTGTGGAAAATTTCTCACAATTAGCCGCCCCGTTGAACCACCTGTTAAAGAAAAACGTACGCTGGCAGTGGCAGGAAGAACAGCAGGCTGCATTTGAACAGTTAAAAATCCGGCTTACAGAGGCTCCCGTATTAACATGTCCTGACTTTACCAAGCCGTTTATTTTACAGACTGACGCCTCCGACGCTGGGTTAGGGGCAGCTCTAATTCAGCATGACACCGATGGTGACCATGTCATAGCGTACGCCAGCCGTAGTCTGTCCGCCGCCGAAAAGAAGTACTCCGTGACTGAAAAAGAGTGTCTGGCCATAGTTTGGGGCACCGAAAAGATGAGACCGTACTTAGAGGGCTACCGGTTTACCGTAGTGACTGACCACCAGTCGCTCCGCTGGTTACACTCCTTAAAGAGCCCGTCCGGCCGTTTGGCTCGATGGAGTGTGTATTTGCAACAGTTTGACTTCGAAATTAAATACCGTAAGGGAATACTTAATAAGGTAGCCGATGCTTTGTCTAGGAGTCCGGTAGGCAAGCCTGAAGACGATGTGGACCCCGTTTCCGCTCTCGAAGACTTCGTACCTTGTCCTTGGTACAGTTCGAAGAAAACCGCCGTGGAAAAGAACCCCGAAGCTTTTCCGGATTTTTGTGTGCGCAATGGCCGTCTCTATCGACATTTCTGGGACATGACCGACTTGACTGAGAACGAAATGGCCGATCCATGGAAGGTTTGCGTGCCTAAAGATGCTCGAAGAGCTGTACTGGATGAAAACCACTCTCAACCGACCGCCGGCCATCAGGGCATAGCCAAGACAATAGCCCGCATTGCCCGCCGCTATTATTGGCCAGGGATGTTCCGAGATACCGCTCGGTTCGTCCGGAATTGCTCTGTTTGTCAGCGATTTAAGGGTGAATCCCAGAAACCGCCTGGAAAGATGCAACCGTCCCGCAACTGTCAACCGTGGGAAACCGTTAGCACTGACCTAGTGGGGCCGTTACCGAGGTCCTCTAAGGGTAACTCTTATTTGGTTGTGTTTCAGGATAGGTTTACAAAGTGGGTCCAGTGCAAAGCCATCCGCAAAGCTACCGCCAAGGCCGTCAGTCAAGCTTTACACGAGGAAGTCTTAATGCGCTTTGGGTGTCCGAAAACCGTAATTTCCGACAACGGGACCCAGTTTACTGGTAAACTGTTCCGTGGTTTACTGAAGGAAATGGGAATAAACCACCGTCTGACTCCGCCGTACACACCGCAAGCAAACCCGGTAGAGCGTACAAATAAAACTTTGAAAACTATGGTGGCTTCCTTTTGTGAGGAAAACCACAGAAAGTGGGATGTTTATCTTACAGATTTGGTTTTCGCCGTGAACACGTCCCGGCATGAGTCTACAGGGTTTACTCCGGCTTTTCTGAACTTTGGCCGAGAGTTGGAGCCGCCCGCTGCATTGTCCCGTCCGCCCGTCACCGACCTTACAAACGACCGCCCGCCCGTCACCGACCTTACAAACGACCGCCCGCCCGTCACCGAACTTACAAACGACCGCCCGCCCGCCGAAACCGACTACCAAGGCTATACCGAACATCTCCGAAAGCTTGCTGAAGTTTATGAGTTGGTCCGAGTTAATCTGGGCCGAGCTTTCTCCGCTCAGAGCCGTAACTACAATTTGCGCCGACGAGAATGGAGATGTAAAGTTGGGGACCGAGTTATGAAACGGGAAAATCCGTTGTCATCCGCCGACAAGGGTTTTGCTGCAAAGTTAGCCCCGAAGTTTTCCGGACCGTACTTGGTAAAACGAGTTGTGTCACCGGTGGTGTACGACTTAAGGGATGAGAACGGAAAATGGTACCGCCGTATACATATCAAGGACTTAAAACCATTAAGTTCTGCGGAGGTGATGTATTAATGTACCGTAGAGTTCCGGGGGTTGTAATTGGGGTTGTGCCGTTTTTTTTTTTGTATCGTCTAGTGATTATGTGGGCAGGTAATGTGCCGAAATACCCGTACCTTACGACTATGTTTACAGAGAATGACTCCGCCGCCGGCAAAGCGCCCCTGCTTCGAGCAGTTTCCCCACCTTCGGGATTGGCCAGCGGAACTGCTCGAGTTCCTCGGCGATTTAGGGGAGCCGGACAACCGTGTGTTTTCCCCGCCAACGCGACCGTCACCGCCGACCGAACCGTCACCTCCGCCGCCGTCGACCGACCTGTTTGATCCGCCGACGCCGCCGCCGTCTGTGCCGTCCCCGTTTTCTCCGTCCCGGACGCCGCCGCTGCCCTGTCTGTCCCCGATGCCGCCCTTATTGTCTCCGATTCCGCCCTCGCCACCGCCGCCGCCGACATGGAGGTTGATACCCGTCACCCTGCCGCCCCCAACACCCGGCCTGTCGGCTGCCGAAATCTTGCTGGCACGGTATGGCGGTCGGGCGCCGCGCGACGGGGAGGCTTGGCCGGACCGCCAGGTGGCGGACTTCGCCGTGGTGTACCCAGACCCGAAGGACTGGCCACCCGGTCTTGTGGCGGCGTTGGGGGGAAGGTTTTCGGCGTCCAGCGGGCGCCGCCGTGTCTTGCTGACCAGCTCCACTGGGACGCGGGTGCGCGTGGCGCTGCCTAGGCGGTCGCAGGCACCGCCGTAGGGCACCGGAAAAAAAACAGTTGGTAACACCGTAAAAAAAAGTAGAAAGGGGGTAACAAATATTGTGGGGGTAGATTGTGTTGTCTGTTCGTTCTGTTTCGGGGGTCCTGTACCGACACTTATTCTTTTTTTTTCTATATTAGCCGACATGAGCGACAGTGACGCATCGTCCGATGTGTTAGTGGTGGTCCCAACGGGGGGTGACCCCTTCTATCGGGAGGTGGACCGCCACGCACCGTCGCCGCCGCCGCCGAGCCGACCTGAGACCCCAGTGGCAATCCGACGCCTCCGAGAGGAGACAAGGTGGATGGAGGACCATCGGGTGACGGTGCACCCCGACTCATGCTGGAGGTGCGGTCACCGGGGGCACTACCGGACGGAGTGCCAGCTGTCACCGCTGCTTTTTTGCTCACAGTGTGGGAGGCTGGGTGTCACCACCCGTCGGTGCTGCCCACAGCCGCTGCCGCCTCCGCCGCCACCGCGACCTTCGCGCTCCCGCAGGTCGCCCGCCGATCCGTCTCCCGTCCGCCGCCGATCGTCGTCCCGGGGTTGCCCACGGTGTGGGTGCACCGAGAGGCGCCACCGCTTGGTGGATTAGTTTTAGTTTAGGTTAAGCTAGGTTAAGTGTTAGTTAACTAACGTTAGAGTTTCTTTTTTTTTTAGCTTTTTTTTCGCAATAATAAAAAAAAAAAAATATTGTGTTGGGGAAATATATATTTTTTTTTTTTTCCGTAAGAAGGGGGGGTGTGTAACGAAGTTACTAATTTTTCGCTGATTAAATCTGAATGCGCGTGACCTTCACTGCTGGGTGCTAGTCCGCGTCCGTCGTGGCGTCGATTCTATCGGGGCCGTCCGGGGCCGTTCGAAATGGTTCGGTGGGCGCAGAGAGTGGGTACCGCCACTAACAGCCCCCACCGTGGGTTTGTGTATAAAAGAAGGCCCCGAGCCGGAAAATGGGGATTCTTCGATCAGCAAAGATCGAAATCAGCCTGCTAAGCCGATCCGTGCCGACCGTTATCTCTTATCTCCGCGAACTTGTAAGTAAAAAATAGACACATACCGACCGTCCGGTATTTGTTCCGTTTGCTGTTTAAACCCGTACCGTTAACTGTAGTTAATATAATAAACTGTAAATTGGGGCATATTCAGTATCTTTCAGGGGATTTTCATTTGAGGCATTTGCTATATTTTTCCGGGGTTTTCTGTTTGAGGGTGGTTTTGATAAGACGGCGCCGGCTACAGTTACTAATTTTGGTGAAAACAGTTAGGTAATCCTTCTGGTCCTGTTCCTGTTTGTTGAACACCGGGGAAACGGTGTAGCAAGCGGGAACGGTGAATCCTGTGACTCGTTTGCTTAGCTCCGGGGAAACGGAGCAGTAAACGGGTTTGGGAATACTGGAGGGATTAGCGGCTGTGTGACTGGCAACGTCACGAGACTTCAAACCTCTGTTGCATGCTTGGGGAAACAGTGTGCAACGGAGGCTCTATTTGTCGAACCCCGGGGAATCGGGGAGAGGCACCTAGAGGTTAGGTCGAGTGACGGGAACACCGCTGGTCGCGTAATTGGGCCTCATTGGGTTTTGGAACGAATATCGGCGCCGAATAGTCAGTTTTACATAACCGTACCGTACCGCCGTTCTTTCACCGTGTCACAGTCAGTCTTAATCTACCGTAGTCAGGCTAATCAGTAGTGAAGGGTCCGTAGGTAGTTTTCATTATCGTTACACGCTTTCCCCGTACCACCGTATAAGGTAATTTCCGTTTCATTGGGTATTCGTTACCGTGAGTATTTACTGTAAGTATTGAGAGCCGTAATACAGTGAAATTAGTGAAAACAGTTGTTTTAATTTTGTTTTCTTCCCGAACCCTTTGGAACTTTTCTCCAGCTGTCTAAAGGCTACCCAGGTACCGCAAAGTGGACCTTCAGCCACTATAAATAACGAAGGTGGCGCCCGAGGCAACGTAACCGAAGAAAACCGCGAGAAAAGCGCTACAACTTTACTATAAAACCCTGAATCGACAAGGTTGCAATAAATGGTTCGATCGTCGATTGTGGTGCCCTGACCTTGGCTATTTAAAGTAACTTAGCGTATGATTTACCTACTCGATTCAGCAAATTAACGTACGCCAGTCCTTAACCAGATTATGTTCCGGAATCCGATCCGCAATCCTCCCAATTTTCAATTTTAATTTTTTTAAAACTCACTTTGTGAAGTTCCACTATTTTTTAAATTAAACAAGGCACGTTTTCGGAGCGACGAGAAATCACGTCCGACCCGCACGGTGTCTCGATTGGAACTTCAACCTATTCTAACCTAAACTAACCTAACCTAACCTAACCTTTTTTTTTTATAGCGAAGAAAAACCTGCAAACAGGCACCGGGGGGATCGTTGTTAGTAATCCCCATCGCCAGGTAGTGTGGGGGTGGCGATGTAGTGCCGACCCACTAAAAAACTTCGCTGGTGGAGGCGGAGCCCTCTGCCACCCTTCCCCGGAACCGCCTTCCAGCAATACTTCGGGGGAATCCCGCTTATCTCATGCCTTCCAGGCGTTTCTCTTCTTTGACTTTGCTCTTCATTACTGTTTCCAACATTGATGTGACTAATTGCCAGTTGTGTTCGCTCTCCGTCATTACGCTGCTAATGTTTTCTTTAGTTAGCGTTACGACACACTCAATATTTGTGATCCTCCTTAGATCGTTGAACTTGCCGCATAAAAACACTGTATATTCAGGAGTATCTCGTTCTCCGCAGAACCAGCAGTCTGCGTTCTGTTTCTTTCCAATTTTTTGGAGATAAACTGTTACGTACGAAATAGAGTTTTCGTCCGTACCTCGTTTGGTTTGTGTTTTTAATGTCCGTGGGCCTAGTTACACTAGTAGACCGATTCCGATCGCTTAAATCCTCCAATTGCACTTTGTGCACATTTTGTTGTAAATGTGGGTGCGTGACCTGATAAGTTATCAGGTGCCTTAGTCACGTGATTAGTTTCGATTTTTGTCGGGGAAGCGTCGGTTTGTGGTCGTGTTGAAATTGGTTTTGTTGTTAGTTCTTTTGAATTATTTTGTATCGGCCCAATTTTCCAACACAGCATTGTGTTCGGCCCAACCGGAGATTCAAAGACTTTTCCAACCGGTGATTCAAAGACTTTTCGAACCGGAGATTCAGAGACTTTTCCAACCGGAGATTCAGAGACTTTTCCAACCGGAGATTCAAAGACTTTTCCAATCGGAGATCCAAAGACTTTCCGACCGGAATTTCAAGGGCTTTCCGACCAGAGATCCAAGGGTTTTCTGACCAAAGATCTAAGGGTTTTCCCGACCAAAGAACATTTCAATCGGGGATTGAATAAGCCTGACCGGGACTGCTTTGTCCAGAGTTTTCCGGACCAATCCACGTGTTGGAAGAGCCGACCACCGGCCACAGAGTTTTGGAAGGTCAGAGTCGAACCACCACAATTCCTCACTTGATTTAGTTTTATTTAATTTTATTTTATTTCTTTTTAGTTTATATTAGTTTTGCTTTAAACAACTTCAACACTTGTCATCACCTCTGGTCACCTTTTTGGTTGCCGGAACAAGTGTTGAAGCTGTTTGTTCGTTTTCCCTGGTGTTCTGCTGTTTTCTGCCTTAGGTACCTGTCACCAGTCTCTGGACCCCATTTCCTACCTGGAAATCAGCGGTGGCCACTACTGACTACTGGGAAGAGGATACTGGAGGTTCCAGGACCCAAACATCGTCTTTGACAACTGGTAAGGGCAGTCAGTTACAGTTTGGCACTGGGAAAACTTTTCCTGTTTTTTTTCCCTTTATTTAAAATCTAACTTTCTTTTTATTTTCAACCTTTTTGTGGCAACTTTTGTAAATTTTGTAAATATTCTGTAAGTTGTAAATATTGTAGTTTTGTTTTTAATTTGTAATAAACACGTGTACATATACAACTAACGGTTTGATTTCCTGCAAAATATCCAAGTGTGTTCATTTATAGATACTTATGAACTCATGCAATTATTCCACGACCTTGAGCTATCTAATTTCAAAATGTTGAAATCTCATTAACGTGAGGTTTCATCTTAACAAATTGGCGACCAACGTGTAGGGCCTTTTTGATTTTTAGTGGATTGAGCACGCTTGGATTGTGGGTTATCAGACTGCCTTGTTTGTGCATGTGTATTTTTGCATGGCTACAATATTTACTTAGTTTTTTCACGGTGCCAGACGTGTTGATAGTTTAAGATATTTATTCTTGAATTAAAGAGTGTCAAGTTTGGAATTGTTGGTTTATCGTACTATCGTTGAATTTTTACCTTTTGCCCTTTTGCTTTGCTTGTGACCGTGCCAATCTATTTTTAGACCGAAGTTTCAGGTTTACCCCGTTATCTTAAGTTTTTTTGTAGTTTTACCTATAACATTGTTGTTCGGTTTTGCAGTTAAAAGTGCGAATTAATTTTCTCTTTTGGTAGAGATTTTATTTGTACCGATTTGGACAATTTTAATTTTCCTTAATTTGATTAAAGGTTTAATTATTGATTGATTGATTTATTTGATCAGTTTTGAGTAACTTGGATCACAGGTAGTGATCAAGTTGTTGATTTTTGTCCAAGTCAGTTGTTTTTGTTGCACTTTAGCTGTAAAATTTATATATCACTTGTGTTTATTTAGTTTTTGGGGTTAAACTAGAAATTTTAATAATGGCTCTCCAAATTAATGCCTTGCAAGCCCATGAGCTGGATTATGAAATTTCCATCAGATCTATTAAGCCATCGGGTACTGTTGATCAGAGACGTAAAATTTTGAGGGGACTGTTGGCTCAATAAAATGCCAATCGTAGTATTTGTCAAGTGTCGAACCCATTTGAATTTGATTTTGATGAAAAAGAGCTGGTGTGATCTATTGCATCAATTAAGGTTAAAATAGTAGGTTTTACCGGTATTTTAACCTTAATTGAGTGAGACATCCAGTGATCCTTCATACAAAAACATTTCAACTCGGCTCTGGCATGTCTCAGGCCGACTTAATCGTATGAATCATACTTCTGATGAGGAAACTCAAAGGAAGAATGATTTATATGTTGAGATATTAACTTTATAAGCTGATCTCGATGCTAAAGTTTTTCCAGCTGCTTCGACTCCTCTCGACCTAAATTTGGGTTCTGTCAGTTTTAATGCTAATGCAGTTACTCAGGTTGTGAGCAAGTCTGTGCCTGTACATAAATGGGGACTGCAAAAGTTTACTGGCGAGGGTTCATTAATGGCTTTTCTTGAAAAGGTAGAAACCTTTAGAATGTCTCGTGGCTGTTCAACAGATGAGGTTTTTGCTTCTGCTGGAGACCTTTTTGATTCACAAGCTTGGACTTGGTGGTATAATCATTATAAAAAGGGGCGTTTTATTGATTGGGATGATTTAGTGGGTAAATTAAAAGAGACTTTTTTGCGTGACCTCTATGATAGAAACTTATTAGAAGAAATCAAAGCTAGGAAACAAAACCCTAAAGAACCAGTTTGTTTATTTATTAGTTCTATGGAGGGTCTTTTTAATCGATTAACTGAGGCTCCTTCTGAAAAAGAAGTTGTAGACATTATCAGAGAAAATTTAATGCCGGATTATGTTAGGACTTTGGCATTGCATGACATAACCGCTGTCAGTGACTTGACTTCTTTGTGTAAACGAATAGAGAACAGTCTCTATGTTTCAAATCAGTACCGACCAACTACACATAGAGGTAATTTAATGGAACCTGATCTTAGTAGGCCAGGCTTTTCTGGAAATATTAGTTCTGTTTCCTCCAGTGTGGTTCGTTGGAATTGTAGGAAACGTGGTCATATAAACACTGAATGTACTGCCGAAAGGAGTCTGTATTGCTACAGTTGTGGTAAAGAAAATTTTACGAAGTCCAACTGTCCTAATTGTTCAAAAAAACGTCACAAGACCTGGCAGGAAGACCAACAATCCTTCTGTCAGGTCGACAAAAAATTCTCAAAAGGAAGAGAACAAAAAAGACAGTCAGTAGTGACTGATCTTTTGGATTGGCATAAATGGTTGGACCAAGTGAAATTTTTTATGTCTGAAAAAGTTCCTATTGTTGGTGATAGTCAAGTTACTGAAGACGGTGCGTTGTCTTTGTCCACGGAAATTTCCGTTAACTCTGTTTGTGCTAAAAAATCGTTTGATGATCGTCCATATTTAAATGTTAGAATTTCTGATTGTTCGTTTTTGGCTTTGATTGAGAGTGGTAGTTCTATCTCTATTTTGGGTTTTGATGGTCTGCAGATACTTAAGGACGTAGACTTATGTTTGACCGAAGATTCGTCATTTCAGGTCACTACTGCTGACGGAAACTTACAGAGTGTGTCAGGTTATTTTTGGGCTCCTATAACTTTAGGTAATGTTACCAGACTTTTGAAAATTTTAGTTATTCCTTCTTTAAAACATGAGTTCATTTTGGGCATTGATTTTCTTAAAGCATTTAATATTCAATTAAATTTTAGAAACTTGTCATATCAATCAATCTTTAATTCAGTGTCTGTTATAAATAAGATTCAGTCTGCTGAAGAGTTAACTTTGACACAGACTGAAGAACTTAATAAGATCAAGGATCTGTATAAAACTATTGCACCAAAAAATAAATTGGGTTTAACCCATTTAATTAAACATACCATTAACACCGGTAATGAAAAGCCTGTCAAACAGAGACAATACCCATTATCGTATGCAATGCAAAAGTGTCTTAACGAGCAGGTGGATGAAATGCTGGAACTTGGTATAATAGAACCTTCTAATTCACCTTGGTGTTCGCCTATGTGGCTTGTCAAAAAAAGTGATTGCTCATTTAGAGTGTGCTTGGATGCCCGGAAGCTTAACTCTGTTAGTATTCCTAGTGCATATCCAAGGCCTCTTATTGATTCTATTGTCACCAAGGTTCGAGATGCGAAGTTCCTGTCTTCAATTGATTTAAAGCAAGCTTTTCATCAAATTCCACTTGATGACACTTCAAAAGAGAAAACCGCTTTTGCAGTGCATGGTAGAGGGCTTTTCCATTATAAAGTTTTACCTTTTGGATTGAATGATAGTGCCCAAAGTATGTGTCGATTAATGGACATGGTTATAGGACCGGCTTTAGAGCTTTATGTATTTTATTATCTTGATGACATTATTATTGTCACACCTGACTTTGACACACACTGTGAGATTTTGAAAAAACTATTTATGCGTCTTAAGGATGCTGGTTTGACTATTAATTTGGACAAAAGTCAATTTTGTAGGTCGTCTCTCAAATTTTTAGGTTATATTGTTGATCGTGATGGACTTAGGACCAACCCTGATAAAGTTTCTGCTATTTTGGATTACCCTGTTCCTAAAAATACTACGCAAATTCGTAGACTTGTCGGTTTGATAGGTTTCTTAAGGATTTTTCGTCTCTATATAGTCCAATTACCGATCTTTTGAAAGGGCGTAAAAAAGGTCAACCTATTGTTTGGACCTCTGAAGCAAACATTGCTTTTGCTAAAATTAAAGAGGCACTTACTACTGCTCCTGTTCTTGCCAGCCCTGATTATACCAAGCCTTTTAGTTTAATGTGTGATGCTTCTGACACAGGAGTTGGCTGTGTGTTGTATCAAGAGGAGGACGGTTTGGAACACCCTATTGCCTATGCGAGTAGAACTTTGAACAAATGTCAACGTAAATCCATACAACCACTGAAAAGGAATTGTTAGCTGTTTTGTTTGGCATTGAAAAATTCCGATATTATTTGGAAGGGACACATTTTACGGTCCATACTGATCATTCCTCTTTAGTTTGGTTGAATTACATGAAAAATCCTTCTGCTCGTATAGCTAGATGGATTGTTAAGTTATCTCAGTATTCATTTAATATTGTGCATAGAAAGGGTGTTGCCAATACTGTAGCTGATGCTCTTTCGAGAAGTTTGGGAGATGTTGCAGTTTTAAATTTGACCAATCTAATTTTGGATAAATGGTATCGTGACATGTTAGTGAAAGTTCAAGAATCACCTGATAAATTTCCGACTTTTAAGATAAAAAATAATTGTCTTTATAAACATGTATTTTCTAAGTACAACTTGGATGGCAATGTTTCCAATTGCAAAATTGTTGTGCCTACGGCTCATAGACGAGAAATTCTTGAAAAGTTTCACGATCATGAAACAGCCGGTCATTTAGGCATCTCTAAAACGTTGTCTAGGGTTGCTGAACTGTATTATTGGGCAAATATGCGAGATTCTGTTTACCGTTATGTTAGAAAATGCTCTATTTGCGCTGCTAGTAAATCTAGTCATTTACCCCAGGCAGGTCTTATGGGTCAATACCGAAATGTTAATTTTCCTTTCCAGTTATTGTCAGCTGATCTTATTGGTCCTTATCCAAGATCAAAATCGGGAAACCAGTACGTCCTTGTTGTGGTGGATTGGTTCACTAAATTTGTACTTGTGCACCCTATGGCGAAAGCGACTTCTAAGGCCATAATTAAGTTCATTGAAAATCAAGTTTTTCTTTTGTTTGGGGTTTGCCAAATATTCTCTTGTGACAATGGTAGTCAGTTTACTAGCAATGAGTTTAAAAATCTCATGACTAAGTATAATGTCCAGAAAATTTGGTATAACGCTAAATATCATGCACAAGTGAACCATACTGAAATAGTCAACCAAGTGATAATCACTGCAATAAGATCCTACATTCATGAAAATCACAGGGATTGGGATAAATCTATTTTCCAAGTTGCCCAGGCTATTAGACTGGCTAAACATGAAATTACTGGTTTCTCTCCTGCATTTTTAAACTTTGGCAGGAATATACCTTTTGATGGTTCATTTTATGGTTTAATCAGTGATAATGCTGACAATAAGGTGGAAATTTCTGATAAAGTGCATAACCCCAATACAGTTCAGGAATTACCTAACATCTATGAAGAAGTTCGGAAACGACTTCATAAATCTTACATTCAAAGTAAATAACGTTATGATTTTCGAAAGAGAGATGTTGAGTATCATGTTGGAGATCAGGTCTGGAAGAAAAATTATGTTTTATCTAAAGCAGTAGAAGGTTTTGCTGCCAAGTTGGCACCTAGGTACATTCCGTGTACTATTTCTAAAGTCCTCTCTAATTTAGTATACCGTTTGGTTGACAGGGATGGAAATAATTTGGGAGATTGGCATGTATCCGACATTAAACCGGATGTGACTTTAAATGACGAGTCTGAGCATTCTGATGCTCATTCATCTGACTCCTGATTGTTGAGATTTAGTTTTTGTTAGGATTGACTCTAACTTTGTATGCAATTCCGTTGGTTTAATAGGTGTACACGAATTGAGTCGGTCGTATGTTTTTCTAATTGATTGAATCCATAATGAACAAGTTTGTGTTTTCTTGATTTGGTGATAATGACATTTGTTACCTAACACCTTTTTCAATAAGTGTCATTATTAAGGGACAGTGGAGGGTACTTATATACTCAATTGTTTAATTGAAAGATTCTGTGGATACCGTATTACCCAGAATAACACATTTTAACATCGTGTATCATTTTTAATTTAATTTAATTTGACTTGTTTATTATGTGTGACTTTAATTAATTGATTTTCCCGCTTTGGATACTCCCTTTTATTTGTTTGTTCTGGAATGAGTGTTACCGTGTGGTCAGGGTTCCTGGAATGATTTGGGAGTGTCAGGGAGTATATTTTGTCTCAATTGTGTATTTTTTCATTTTTCCCATTTTGGATACTCCTCTTAGTTTTTTGTTCAGGATCGAGTGTTACCGTGTGGTCAGGGTTCTTGGGACGATTTAGGAGTGTCAGGGAGTCAATTTTTCTTTTGCTCGATTGTGTCAATTGTTTTTCCCCGCAACTTGTATGCGTTAATGTTTAATCTTGCGTACATGTAGGGAATTTCGTTTTTTTTTCTATTCTCTATTTTGTCTTGTTGTCAGTTTTGACAATTTACCTGATTTTGACTTTTACCGGATTTGACTTTGTAACCACTTTGCTTTGTTGTAAAGGGCGGAGCGGAATTGGGTGCCGCCATCCACTTAACCTCTAAGGTTTTTGGGAGGGTAGTTCATGGGGGGAAAGTCTCAGAGTCCCTATAAGTACCTTAATGGCCCTGGAGTACGGGGACTTTCTACTGTGTTCGACCTCAGCCCCAATTGCTTGGTTACGTGAGATTTGGCGTCAGTGGTTTCGTTCGGAACACCCCAGTAGATTTAATTTTTGTGTGGTTACTAATACACTAACCGTTCGGTGTATTTTTCGGGTTTTCTAGAGAGGGTTCCTATCAAAAACCTTTCCTTTTGTTGGTGGACGATTGTCTTCTTTCCTGTTAGTTTTCTTTATTTCATTTCCACCAGCCAGGTGATTTGTTTTGGTTTCTCTTTCTGTGGTTTTCCTGAGCGTTGAGTCCTGTCTCTGTTTATCTCTACCGAGACCAATGAATGAGGTTTCCTCTCACATAACGAGGTTTACGCAACGTTGGTTTCATGTTCAACCCCGTTTTAATTTTCTGGACATAAACCGGTTAGAGATTTGTAGGGTCATGACGACTTCTCCTGGGAATATTGTTTGAGTGGGAGACTGGAGCGAGTCAACTGGTACCTTGTGTTTTTTTTTTCTCTCTTCAGAGCTACTTTATAGCTGTGATGAGCTTAATTTTTGCTTGAAAGGTTGTATGCCTCCTTCAAATGGTATACTGGCGCCCATCATTTGTTTTCTTGATTTTGGTGGTTTACCGTTTTGGTTTGCTTTTCTTCAGGTCAGTTTCGAGGTGCTTTTTCACTCTAAGTAACTTTTTTTTTGGTTACTTAGGGGAGTGTGTTACGTACGAAATAGAGTTTTCGTCAGTAACTCGTTTGATTTGTGTTTTTAATGTCCATGGGCCTAGTTACACTAGTAGACCGATTCCGATCGCTTAAATCCTCCAATTGCACTTTGTGCACATTTTGTTGTAAATGTGGGTGCGTGACCTGATAAGTTATCAGGTGCCGTAGTCACGTGATTAGTTTCGATTTTTGTCGGGGAAGCGTCGGTTTGTGGTTGTGTTTCTTTGTGTCAGGTGCCATGTGCCTATTTAATCACCCCACTTTGTGATATCGGTCTCTTTACCACTACAGCACCCGAACTGCCGACATCTGACCTTTTTTCTGAGCGGTGTGGCGCGTGTGTGTCTTAAGTTTTTTTAATCCGTGATCATCTGGCCGAATTACAGGTAAATTGGTTTTATTGTTAATTCTTTTGAATTATTTTGTATCGGCCCCATTTTGCAACACAGTATTGTGTTCGGCCCAACCGGAGATCCAAAGACTTTCCAACCGGGGATTCAAGGGCTTTCTGACCGGAAATCTAAGGGCTTTCCGACCAGGGATCCGAGGGTTTTCCGACCAGAGATCTAAGGGTTTTCCCGACCAAAGAACTTTTCAATCGGGGATTAACTAAGCCTAACCGGGACTGCTCCGTCCAGAGTTTACCGGACCAACCCACGTGTTGGGAAAGCCGACCAGTAGTCACAGAGTTTAAGAAGGTCAGAGCCTCAGTCAGAGTTGAACCACCAGGTCAATTCCTTACTTGATTTAGTTTTGTTTAATTTTTTTTAATTTATATTAGTTTGCTTTAAACAACTTCAACATTTGTTATTACCTCTGGTCACCTTTTTGGTTGCCGGAACACGTGTTCAAGCTGTTTGTTCGTTTTCCCTGGTGTTCTGCTGTTTTCTGCCTTAGGTACCTGTCACCAGTCTCTGGACCCCATTTCCTACCTGGAAATCAGTGGTGGCCACTACTGACTACTGGGGAGAGGATACTGGAGGTTCCAGGACCCAAACATCGTCTTTGAGAACTGGTAAGGGCAATTAGGGACAGCTTGGCACTGGGAAAACTTTTCCTGTTTTCTTTTTATTTCAAATTTAACTTTTTGTACATTTTATTAATATTTTGTAGATTGTAAATATTGTAGTTTTTGTTTTATTTGTAATATACACGTGCACATACAGTGCGTTTTTTTTAACGCGCAACATAGGATTTCACGTGTTAAATTTTTAAGCCCATGTTAGACCATGTTATTTTGGAACTACAAGTATAAAACTTGACGGGTGGCTGTTTCGTACCCTGAAGCTTAAGTAAGTTTACCAATTCGGCCTAAAAAGTGTTAAAAAGCTTGCAAAAAATCATCTTTTTTCGAAAAGGTTTTATCGTTTCATACTCCCTGTATGCATTGTTGTTCTTTGAGGTTTTTGATACCGGCACGGCAGGTAGCAGGTAAAATTTGGCGTAGAAAGTAAAACAGGGTGATCATTAACTTTATATCAAGAAAGTTAAGAACAAAAAAAGTATTTTTATAAGTGAATTGTTCAAAGTGACCTCCGTTTGAAGCCAAACAGTATTCTAAACAATCATAAAATGCCCTTTTGACGTTCAAAAGATGTCGGGTCGTGATGCAGTCAAAATATGTCACTTTACCTGCTACCTGCCCTGCCAGTATAAAAACAACAAGGAACAACAATGCATACAGGGAGTATGGAACGATAAAATCTTTTCGAAAAAAAATGATTTTTTTTCCAGTTTTTAATCACTTTTTAGACCAAATTGGTAGACTTACTTAAGCTTCAGGGTACTAAAGACACACCCGTCAAGTTATAGACTTGCAGTTCCAAAATAAAATGGTCTAACATGGGCTTAAAAATTTAACACGTGAAATCCTATGTTGCGCGTTAAAAAAAACGCACTGTATACAACTAACGGTTCGTTTGATTTCCTGCAGAATATTCAAGTGTGTTTATTTATAGCTAATTATGAACTCATGCAATTAATCCACGACCCTGAGCAATCTAATTTAAAAATGTTGAAATCTCATTAACGTGAGGTTTCATCATAACAAATTATCCTATGCCAAAAGATACAACCCTGTTCAGCGCTGAGCTCGTTTTTCTTTAAAATGTACTGTTTAAAATTATTGCCAGGGCAATTTCGAGGCCAACCAAATCTTAAATAAAAAGTAACCTTTTTTAATACAGGATCTTTATTAGTTTCCTGTTTTACTCGTAAAAAATCATCGGAAAATTAGATTGTTTTATCAAAAGTAGATAAGATGCTGAGTTATTAATTTAAAAAAACAGCATGCTACTATCATTTTCAGATTCCGGTTTTCTAGACGGTGCTCGAGATAAAAAATCAGCTGTATTTTGAGACGAACTTGCTTATTTAATATCAAACCGGAAAGCAGACAAAATATGTTCCCACCTTTGCAAACGATTTGCTGCAAAAACTGGAATACTTTTCTTATCTCCGAAGATCGCCAGCAACGGTTTATGATCTGTAACAAGAGTACATTTCTGATTGTACCAATATTGAAAAACTGAATTGAACCTTTTAAACACCAAAAATGATAGCTAAAGCTTCCTTTTCTATTTGCGAATATGATATTTCTGCTTTATTCAGCAATCGTGACGCAAAAGCAACAAGTTTTTCTTGTTGATTTTCAAACACGTGACTTAAAGTAGCTCCTAATGCAAACTGTGACGCGTCAACTGATAATTTGATCTTTACGACTGGATCAAAATGAGTTAAAACGTTTGACCACAATAACACTTCTTTTGCGTTAAAGAAACGTGTTTGTACAATCGTCCAATTCCACTTAACATTTTTTTTAACAGGTCATATAAAAGTTTTAAAATTGAGGAAGCGTTTCTAATAAACCTGCAGTAATAGTTAACCATTCCTAAAAAGGATTTAAGTTCAGTTACATTTTTAGGCATTTTACAATCATTTATTGCGGAAACCCTTTCATCTGTAGTATGCAAACCATGCTGGCTAATTCTATGTCCTAAATATTGTACAGATTGTTTCAGACCGCATTCTTGTAGCTTACAAAAAACATTCTCTAAACGCTCAATGTGTAACGCATCGGTTTCTCCCGTAACAAGAATATCGTCCAAAAAACACACTCCCGGCATTGTAAACAATTGCTCCATAATGTTTTGGAAAATGGCAGGTGCGCATGTTATTCCGTAAGGTAGCCGTGTATAGGAAAATAATCCTTTAGGTGTAGAAATTGTAACCAATTTTTTTGACTCTTCGGTAAGTTTAATTTGTTGATACACCAGAAAAATCAATTTTAGAGAATTTAAAATTACTGCAAATTACCTTATTTAATTCTTTAGGATCCAGACAGACTCTCACATTGCCTGATAGTTTTCTAACTACTAATAGTGGGTGACATCAATCTGTAGGATACTCAACTTTACTTATTATATCTAATTTTTCCAACCTATCTAACTCAATTTTCACATCATTTTTTATTGATCTTACTACAAATATGTTGATGTTAAAAGATACCCGACTATGGTTCATAATTAACCAATCACTGAACTGTTACTTCAGTAGGTATTCTGCCGGAACAACAATATAATAACTTAAATATTTAACTGTTTTTACCTTGATTGAGTTAGGTATTTTTCGGAGTCTTTAAAAAGACTTAACGAGAAAAATCTCCTTGGGCAAACGGGACTGTCCGGCTAAAATTAATATAAATTGATTGAATTAATATACCTAAATAATAATCATACACCTTTACCGTTAAATGATTGTTTAAAAGCGAAGATTTGTTAAGAATGCGAGCCACAGCAAGATTTGTTCGTAAACATAGCAAACGAGCCGACAGTAAATTTCCTGAAAATTACCGTCGCCACCGACTACGTGTTGAAGCCCGGAAATGATATAATTACTCGATTGAACTTGAACCTGCGACCGACCGACTTAGCAGAATATTGTTTTATTGAGAAAGATAGTTTTTTACGACCGAGACGTCTTATTTGCGTAGAATTGCCGTTTTTGCAGAATGGACATTTTTATATTAGGCTTAAAAATGTCGGTCATCGTAGAATTTTTGTAATAAAAAATTCCACGATTGGTAATCTCGAGAAAACAATTAAAATGGACATGACGAAAATACCAATCTATTGCGTAACCGAGGAGGAAAGAGATAGCGAGTTGGTAAGCATAGCTGACCATAATTTGGCCAACATCGATGATGTGGAATTACGTCACAAATTGGAAACATTACTTTTGGAATATAGGGATGTTTTTTCGAAATCGCCAAAATACATGGGAAAAACGGACGTTATTGAGCATGAAATTGACGTGGGAGATGCCAAACCAAAAAAGCAAAAGGCTTATCGCGTTTCACAAAAAGAAAGAGAAATTATAGATCAACAAATAGTGGAAATGGAAAGGAATGACATAATAAGAATGAGTAATTCTCCATGGTCAAGTCCAGTAGAGTTGGTAAAGAAGAAATCCGGAGAAACACGATTTTGTGTTGAGAATCATAAGGTAAATAATGTCACTATAAAAAATTTTTGGTCTAGCTCGAATATAGATGACATGTTGACTTATTTGGGAAATGCAAAATATTTTTCATCATTAGACATGTACTCCGGTTATTGGCAAGTTAAAGTGAAGGAAGAATGTAAGCCACTTACAGCATTTACGGCTCCTGGACATGGTCTATGGGAATTTAATGTAATGCCATTTGGTTTGTGCAACGCTCCAACTACTTTTCAGCAACTTGGAGATGTTGTGTTTAGGGATTTAAAATGGAGAGAAATTTTAATTTACATGGATGACATAACAATTTTTCAGAAACAATAGGTGAACATAGAAAAAATACGCAAAGTTTTTGATCGTTTGAGAAGCGCAGGTTTAACGCTAAAACCTAAAAAGTGAGAATATCTAAAGGAAAAAATTAATATCCTTGGATACACAATTTCTAAAGATGGGATTTTTCCAGACAAAAACAAAATAATTTCAGTTGAAAATTTTCCAAAACCGAAAAATATCAAAGATGTTCAAAGTTTTCTAGGACTCTGTAATTACTAAGTTTATACAAAATTTTTCGAAAATTGCACGTCCATTGCATGAGTTGACAAAAAAGCATAATAAATTCGTATGGACCACAGAGCTTGAAACGGCTTTTCAAGAATTAAAAATCAAATTGATTAGTGAACCTGTATTAGCTCATTTTCAACCTAACAAGGAATGTGTGTTACGCGTTGACGCATGTAAGGATGGAATTGGCGCAATATTATTGCAGGAAGATACAGGAAATAAGTTACACCCTATCGCTTACGCAAGCAGAAGTCTTAGCAAAGCGGAGAAAAATTATTCTATAACTGAATTAGAAGGATTAGCAGTTATATGGGCACTTTCATACTTAAGACACTTTATTTATGGTAAACCTGTAAAAATCGTAACTGATCATCATGCTTTATGTTGGCTAAAAACATTAAAAGATACCACAGGTCGATTAGCCAGATGGTCATTAAAACTGTCAGAGTTTGATTACACGGTGTGCCATAAATCAGGGATTGCGCACAAAGACGCTGACTGTGTAAGTAGAAATCCGGTACTGCAACCAGATACGGATAAACACAACGTTGAGGAAATACCAACATTTGTTTTGGATATTCGTAATATTGAGGAGTTACAAAAGAAAGATGAAAAAATTCCTCAAATAATAATGGCGATCAAAAAACCAGAAAATGCTACTTTTGGGATACGTAAGCAGGCAAAAAACTTCAGAATCGAATCCGGAATTTTATACCGAGTAAATCCGAATGATTTAGGTCGAGATAAGCTGTTAGTAATACCACAACAGTAAGTGGGAGAAATTTTGTGTTCTCACCATTTGGAACCGCTGAGTGGTCATTTGGAAATAGCAAAAACTCAATCAAAAATTAAGCAACGGTATTATTGGCAAGGGTTTGGCAAAAAGGATGTTCCGATTGTCAAGCTAGGAAAGGTCAGCAGAATCAAAAACCGATAGGATTATGGAAAGGAATGGCTACCGCTAGTGGTAGCAACAGACCATGCAACACGTTGGGCAGAAACTGATGCTTTACCGAGTGGAAAAGCAGCGCCCGTAGCAAAATTTATTTTGGAAAAAATAATTACGAGGCATGGAGCGCCTAAGGGATTATTAAGTGACAGGAAAAGTGTTTCAATCAGAATTGGTAACAAAACTATTGAAAGAAATTGACTTGTAATTTAAAACGGCATATCACCCAGCAACAAATGGTCTTACGGTGCGATTTAATAAGACACTTGCAAATATGTTGGCAATGTACACCAACACAAATCAGTCAAATTGGGACCAATACTTACCACATGTAACTTTTGCCTATAATTCAGCGAAATAAGACAGCACGCAATTCTCACCCTTTATGCTAGTATATGGGCGAGAACCTGTTTTACCAACTGAGGCAAATATTATGCCGCATACTGAACCTCTAGATAGCAATCAACTTAGGGAAACTAGTCGGGCAATACGTAATTTTGCAGCTGAAAATATAAGAAGACAGGATATAGACAAACTGCGTTATGATTGTAAACATAGACATGTGGAGTTTAATGAGGGTGACCAAGTGAAAGTCCTCACCCCGGTAAGGAAAGTTGGAAAAAGTGAAAAATTGCTGCTTAGGTGGTTCGTACCTTATTATATAAGATGAAAGATGTCGGACGTGGACTATGAGATACAAAAAGGTAGATCAGATAAAGCAAAGAGAGAAGTTGTGCACGTAAGCAGAATATTACCCTATTATGATCCCTGGCCCCAGAATGCACGCCTTTATAGAACAAAAAAAGATGGGAAAGGACACACAAAAGAAACAACTTTACACACCAAAGATTTTATTGTGATTGAAAAATTTTGTGTAAAAAAGAACGGAAAAAAAAAATAAAAAATAAAAAAAATCAATAATAATTAAAATTAACTGTGCAATTGGACCCACTGATGAATATTGTGGCTCCATGTTTAGGAGAAGGGGCCTCCTCAGCAGCGGGCTGTGTCGCAGTGGTTGCAGCCCTGTCTCCGGCTTTTGTAGGTTCTTGCTCTTGGGCCGGGGGCGTCGCAGGCCTCGACGGCTCAGGGGACACCCACGGATTGCTGTGATGCGTGGGTGGTCGGGAACTGGTTTCACCCCTTTCACCATCCCTACGGGCGCCCCATGCAGCCCATGACTTATAGGGCGGCGATGCGTGAGTTTAGTTTATACTGTCATCACCGGATCTGTCACATTCAAACCTCATTAACTCACAAACAGGCAGTAATTGAGTGAAAAACTGCTAACCTACTTAAGCAGTTGAGGGTAGTTTAACTTAACTGAACTGAGACAGTACCAGACTCAACCTAACTAGTGTAAAAACTAAAATACAAACCTTAAATCCGTCTGTGGAATAATGATGACAACTCTTCACTTTATTAATCTCGTTCACTGATTGCATCCTACTAGCACTCAAAATCACCTCACAACACTGTGTCAACAGCGTGCAGAGTCACCCCCGAACTGACGCCAAACAAGTACCGCATACGTCACAGTATTCTCGTACTGAATTGGTTTTCAAAACTAAAGTACTGCCGTGCGGTGCGGTACTACCACAGATCGAGCCTTCAGTGAGTCAGGTGTGGGATTTCGTGAAAGATGCCAAGACTGCACCGAGAGGGGCTGGCTGGGGTACGGCGGTACCGTGTAGAAGGGTGGGGGAGTCCCAGAATTGGGCGGTGCTTTGCCACTCTGGGATGCTGGTGATGCAATATCGTCTATCGGTTATTGATGGTTGGTTGTCGGTGTTATCGAAACTACCCCTCCATGCAAATCCACTAAGGGGTGGTTTTTGAGAATTTCGTTTGTATACAGACAGATGTAGATACTTAATTTGATCTAGAAGGTTTAAAGCCTGAAGGTACAATCAACCAGGTTATTTGTGACACCCTGTATAACCTTGTAATCAAGTCTAAATTTATTTCTTAAATTGTCAGACTAGTCAAGCTTAAATTTCGACTTTTTTTTTGTCAACTGACACGTTTTTTGGTTCCAACCAACATTTTTAGATTACTATTTTAAGAATTTAAATTTTCAGACTATTTGACACTTTCTGAATAGACAACTGTTTGAAATGTGTAGTTTTTACGTACCAAATATCTTGTTTGAAATTTTCAGGCTATTTCAAGTATTTTCTAGCAGTTGTTTGCTTCGTTGCCTAGAAGATATAGAGTTTTCTTCAGAAACCTCTTTTGTATAAGCTTTTTGGGATAATATTATTGGAAAACGGGGTCTTCAACGAGTTTTTATCTCAAATTCTTAAGAATCATCCTCAAGAGTTGTAAAATTAAAATCATCCTACAGGTACAATTTTTGATCACTGTTCCAAATTGGACTATATTCAAGATTAAGATTGTTTTGTTTTTTCTTAGTTTAGTTAGGAATCATCATGTAAAAACGATATTAAAATAATTTTTGTATAAATTCTCCCAGAAAATCACTGGGAAACAATTTCGAGGAACTGATCTATCGATAAACCCAGTCCAGCTCTACTATCAGTTACGCATCACTGGAATTACTGTAGCATGTAACATAATCGACCAGAAAAATATGTAAATGTATTTAAATCACCGCAATTACACACGTTACTTTTATATTGTGAGCGATACTTAAAAGTCTTCTGAAACCGCTCCCGCGCACCCACTGTCGGGAGTTGGTGTAAATCGTGGTGAAGAATTGTCTATAAAATAAAGGAAAAACACGAGGTTACAAGGAAGAGGGAAAAAAAAGGAAAATTATTGGTTTTGAACGGAGAGAAACAACTTTGTTCACTAAGACTCACAAAGAAAGTGACTGGAGACGAAAATGTAAACGACCGTTTCGTCCATAAAATGACAAAACTGCTGTGAATGCAGTGCCGCATAAGTAAAATAAATAAACGATAATAAGGCACCGTCTATCCCTAACTGACATGAAGACTGTATACAAAGTATTAATTTTGTTGAAATACAAATATTACGTTTGTTGGCTACAAACTTCACATACCGAGTTGTACCTAAAATTTTAAGTTACTGAGCTCAGGGATTTTTATTCTCTTATCTGCGTCTGAATTTAATGCGCAATTGAAAAATTCACGAACGGATATTAGTCTAATTTTCCGCAGTTACCAAAAGTGTGTAAAATGATTATTAAAGCGCGCGTGTTACAAGTTATTTGAATACAATGGAAAATGATATAATTGAAATGGCATACTTAGACAAAAATACGAGGGACGTTAAATATATCGGGAAATGACGTATGTGCCGAACCAGTTAATACTTGAATAAATATAAATGTCAGGGGTATGTGATATTGGGGGGTAGACCGATTAAAATAACGAGTTTCGTTTTATTCTAGTGTTGGATATTTTTTTTACCAGCATAATGTATTCGGTCAAAATAAAGTGCATCAAATAAATAATATGTGACCGCATGCGTCCCGTAAAAGTGCTGACATGAATTTGCATTTTAATTAGTGAAGTACCGTAATAGTACCGCAAGTGCATTTCCTTGAATAATTGCCGATCGAAAGTTTAGAAGAAATGAGTGGATAGTGATGTTTTTATATTATGCCCGATGTATTTCGGACATAAATGTCAAATTACATTTGTATGACATGACTTTATACCATTTATGGGAATTACACTAAGAAATACAACGACCAGGAATAGTGCAACATTTGGGAGTCACAAAAGCGTTACTAGGACTTTGGACCCAAATAATTCACAGCAAGATTGGCGAATTGGGGTCATGATGTGGGTATAAATAATGCACCAAAAGCACGTACAGATTACCGAACTCTGGGGTCTCCCCAGAGGGAGGTCACTGACTGATCTCTGGGTTAGTCTGGGTATGCCTATTGTGTAACGTAACGTGGAGCAGTAGGTGACCAAGTGCCACACCCTAGATCAGCCCTGGCAAAGGAAATAGTGTGGGCGAGCAGCTTAAGTTGCCGTTCCTACTTACCTCCCTTTGTTAGGTTCTTCACGTCTTTGCCGGCTCGGTGAATGCCCTCGGACCTAAGTCTAGGGTTCATTCATCACCGCTAAAGCGCTGCCCCCCGTGTACCCTTTGCCTAGAAGCCAGATCACATCATGCTCCCCGCCATCTTGGCCATCTGGGGGTAAGATTCTCGTCTAGTCATTAAGGCACTATTACTTAATAAAAGTGGGTTACCTGTGGAATCCTGTGTATTCTTCCCCCTCAACCAACCCTTAACGTGACAATATCAACCTCCACAACCCCATTTGCCACCTAGAATGATGAGACATCCATTTAGGGTGCCATCAAGACGTGAACCGACGTTAGTTGAAGTGCCGAGGGTGACTATGCGATCGAATTGGAACCCCGTTGTGCCAGCACCAAATACAGCAAACGAAGCAAACACGCCAAATTGGATTCGGCAGGTGACTGTCACGCCTATTCGAAGAGAAGAGTTAATCATACACGTGTACGTGGTACAGCACCGTATCAAGTGCCTATACGTGAGGAAAGAAATGAAAACCAGTTGAACACTGATACTGATCAGGAGATACCTGGAGGGACCCAAACCGAACAAGACAAGTGAAACAGTATTGTTTCATGTATTATATCTATATTATATTGTCACGAATGGAAAATCCATTAATTCAAAAGATGGACTTATTGACTTAAAAACATAAGAATATTCGAGGATTGCGAAATATTAAGCGCACGAGGCAAGGTCGCACCATGATACACCGAGAGTATCATGCACCGGGTGCACCATATCAGTGATGAGTCACCGCCACCTGCTTTGCAGGAATATGGAAAATAGGCGACGAACAATAACAAACTACGTCAGCCAATCGGGTATAAAACACGCCGATTTCAGCAGTATAGGATGAGTGTGAACCAATCGACAGTAGTGCGACCAGCTGAACCAGGAAGTCGAGATGTCGACTCTCCTCGGAAAAGAAGATCAAGTTAAGTAGTCCATTCTCCAGAATTGTTCCAACACGAAAGTGACCAAGCCAGCCGACAGAAAATGCTGAGGTCCTTAGCTTATGAATCTATGTAAGTACAATTGTTAAATTGTCAACTTTTAGTGTGTTTATGACCGTATTGTGCAGACCCATTTATGTATACTACATTTAATAGATTTATGTGTTTAATAGAAAACTCAGTGTTTGATTCCATCCTTAGAACTGAGATTCCGGCACGACGTTTAACGTCGTGAGTCAGTTTAATTAATGAATCCGAAAGGGCTCATAAATTAAACGTGACATTTGGTAGAGGCGCCGGTCTGTTTTGAGATGGATGAAAAACAATAGTTGAGTTTTTTATTTTTATTTTATCTTTTGGGGTATGATACAGTTTGAGGAAAATAATGTGTGGGCTATAAAAGAAATTTTAAGTTTTTTTTTTCTTTTGGCTAGGGATAGTAACGTTGATATTTTTAGTGATTTACGGGGATTACCTTTGCTATTGAAGAGCTCATTTGATAAAATTTTAGTTTAACATGGGTGGTCATCTTCAGAAGAGAAAGAAATTATTATTTCTCAAGCAGGAAACAGTGGAAGATTACCAAATAATTCGGAAAAAGATAATTCATGGTCAGCTAAGGATGAAAAACACTGTTAAAAAAAAGTGAATTTTTAAACCAGAAAAAATATTTTTGATTTTTTTCATCGTGAGTGAAAATTACCTCTTTAAAACAAAAATATATAATTTTTTTCTTTTTGCATAATTAATTTTGTTCTACATTGTCATTTTGAATATTCGTTTTCTAAATTGTTAAAAGCATGTCGGTATTACTGAAACGATCGTGTTTTATGTTAAAAAAGTCAAAAAATTAATGGCTAATATAACTTTACGTACAGCACTGGCCGAACAAAAAGCTCCGACCATCCCTAAATTTACGTGTCCACCTACGTTTAATCCATCAAGTGATTGCCCCATTATATTTTTAAATAAATATGAAAAGTCCGCAAGATTAAACAACTGGACTTATTCTTGAAAGATTTCATATTTTAATAATTATTTGGACGAACCAGTACAAGTTCGGTATCAAAAATAGGTAAATGATCCAAAAAATGTTTTGTAAAAAAATGTAACATTCCCATTATACGAATTTTGTGGATTACAATATTAAAAGCAAAATGTGTACTTTTAAAATTTCTATTTAGTAGAAGGTTGTATAATGGTAAAACTAGGAATCAAATATTTTGGAGAAAAAATAGAATTTTACATACATGCTACTAAACATGCTATTACATGCTACTAAACTAATTTTTACATGTCTTCTAAATCGGAAATAACAAATTAAATCCACACTGTAAAACAGCGGATTGTGATATTTCGATGTCGAAGTCAAGCATTCCCGATAACGACAAAAAATGTGCCGGAATGAAACTTCTAATTGTCGATAAATAATTTTTTACTTATTATGTGTAGTACCCGCTTTAAATAAAAGCAAGCAGCAGGATAGCGATATGTTTCCACCGTTGAAAACGAACAGTACATAATAAACCGAAGGTTATTATTTGGTTGCTTCCAAAAATTGCGACATTAGTGGAAAATAAAGTAAAGCAGACTAATTAGTTCTATTTGACGCCGCGTGCCGGTGTGACCGACTTGCCTTATTGCACTCGTCTAGTCGCATCGTCGCGAAGGTGTCGATAAGAAAACTGCTGATTGATGAATTTTAATGTTTTTTTTTTCTAAATGCACATGATAATTTACCTACCTACATGGAATAACAAGTCAAAATGTTGCATTGACTAAGAATAATTAAATTTGTTTTTACTATGAAAAAATGACAACTGATTTAAAAAGTGACTCAAGTTTTTTTTTTGATACAAATGGAAAATCATACATTTGTAATAAGGTATTTCTGAAGTGATATTTAACACATTCAACACACATACTACTCGAATGAGACGATAAGACCCACACATCATGATAATGTGACTTTATTTTTAATTTATTTCAGCTGAATTTTATTATGTTAAATAATTAAGGTGAAAATCCTCTAAACGTTGTATTCATTTCATTCATGTTTTGGTTTAATATTTGAAGCTCTTTTCTAATTTCCTTCAGTTCATTAACTGAGTCCTCACAAAAGGCATTTTCTCTTTCTTCTGCTGTTATGTTTTTTTTCCTTTTCTTTGGTGTGGCTTTTATATAAGTATGGTCACCAAGAGTAACATCTATTGGATTTTCATCATAATTAACATAGGTTGTAGTATCCAAGGGTAGAGTAAATAATTCTGAATGGTCAGGCTCAATTTGTAATTCTGTTGCTGGGACCTAAGACAAGTTAGTTTGTGTTTTAACAGATTATCCACATAAACAATAAACACCCGATATATTCCTTGACCTATATGCCCTTAGAAAAGAACCAGATAGTAATACCTATAAAGTTTGTAAAATAAAAAATATTAAGTCAAGTTTAAAGATAAGTCTTAATTAATAAAAGAAAAGGGAACTCATTTATTATTTCTACTTACTACTATTTATTTTGTACTTGCCTTGCACGTTTCTACCTCAATTACTTGAACTGAAGATTCGAACACTGATGTTGAGGGTGATGAATGACAGGAAACTTGCATAGAACCAGAATTCGGAAGCTGAAAAATCAAAATAACTAAACAATCTTATTGTTTCGACACTATGACCTGTTTTACACCACATTCTGGAACACCAACACCCTCAAAAATACTTTTGCCCAAAAGGGCTAAAATCCGCTCTTCATATTCAGTTAACTTTTTGGCTGTGCAAGGTCCTCCTCCAGTTTTGAATAAATTTGACTTATTTGTACTAGCCTTCTTTTTAATTGCATATTTTATGTCAGACCATGTCTAAAAATACAAAAAGGTCAGGAATGCTGATGCAATACTCACAATAATAACAGTGGTATAGCTATACTTACTTTTAACTACCAAAAACTTACCTTTTGCCATTTTTCAGTAGTCTTTTCTCCATGGCCCAACGAATTCAGTATTGCAGCCAATTCTTCCCACATTTTTTTTTGGCCAATTTTTCCAGACGGGCCTGAAAATTGCCCTCTTGCGAACTGTGGGTGCTTTTCCATGAAAGTCACCAACACTTCCCAATGATCATTGGTCAACTTACAGGACATTTTAGAGTTTCTTTTCTATAAATAAATCAATAGCGATTTTATAATGAATATCTATAATAGTGTGGGTTGTTGTGGATAACGCAAAGACACACCCGTAAAACAAAATAACTATATTGAGGAAATGGTAATTATGATAGAAATTAATAAAACGTTCGTCGTTTAGTAAACGTTTACGCGTCGTTTCGTTGTTCAGTTCGTACGTCTTACTACTCACTGTCGCGGTCGCGCTCGCGCACTTTGTTGTTTACACCATCTCGACCCGCGTCCCCTTCGCCTCCTCTCGTCCGTCTGGCTTTTGCCAGTGGCAGCGGCAACTTATAATTTCCCACAATAGTTATTATGTGAAGCAGTGAATCCTGTGAATCAAACCTCAAAGCAAAACAGTAAACAAACAACAAACTCTAAAGTCTAAACTATGTTAGGTTAAGTTTATTAGAAAAAGAAAACAACTACAAAAAAGTCTTCTCTTTCGCAAAATGGTCCAATTCGAAACCATTCGGAGTGTATTCGATGACTGCTTAGCTATCGAGTTTTTGGCTTCGTATCGAGTTGATATCGTATCGACAAATAAAAGTTCCCAATCCGATACGAACCGATACGAATCGAATAGAGCGTTCGCAATCCCACTGCTGTTTATCCGTTGTGCGACAACCGCTTATACAGTGCAGACTAAAAGTTTAAATTTTCTCATTTTTGTTCGTGTTTTGGCTCAAGTTGGAGATCTGAAAAAAATACATAAAACTAATCCGTGATAGGTACTACAACTTTCATTAATACGATTTTTCAATCAAATCAACCGTACAGGCGCAAAAAAATCAAAACCGTTTTCCCATGTTAATCTCTTATGTCCAGGGTGCTCTTGGACACCTGGTATATAATTAATCTCACTTCTAGAAGGCCCACCTTTGACTTTGGTGCAATGTACACCTATAACCGCAAATAAATATGGAACGCCTTTTGAGTCGCTTATAAACCGCTATGACAATAAAAGAATTATTGCTCTATCTCACTTAAAAGCAATCGAAAACACACCATATATTAGTAGTAGTTCTAGAAGTCCTAGGGTGCTTCGACAATTATGTGACACATTTTCTGAAAACCTTTCTGCTCTAAAGAATCTGCAGTTTTCCGTTGTGGAATAGAGTTTTATTTTACATTACTTGTTTAGTAAACACCTTGATCAGGAAACCATGGAAAAATACCAAATGGAACAATGCACTAATACCTTTAAAATTCCAACTTTTGATTCTTTAAAAAGTTTTGTATTACGTCAGTGCAATGCTTTGGACAATTAAACCTTCCGGTCAAACAAACCCCCGCATTAACTTTGAAGCTATCATACTACCAAAACTATGTCCTTCTATACCTTCACACGTTCTTGGGTCAAATAGCTGGCCCCATACTGCTAATTTAAAGTTAGCGGACCCTGAATTCTTTAAACCGCGCACCATTGATATTTTATTAGGCATTGAGGATTTCCCGTATCTCTTGAATGGACTTCCTATACCGGGCAAAGAAAACGAGCCCGTCGCTTTACCCACTGTTTTCGGCTATATTCTTATGGGAAAGATTCCTAATTTTAAAAGTTCAACTTGTACTACTTCTTTATTTCACTTTTTCATAGTACAATTGATAACGATTTAAATGATCTGGAAAAGACCCTGAAACGGTTTTGGGAGATTGAAATCATTCCCCAAAAGACCTTGTTATCTCCTGAGGACGAGCTTTGCTATAAAATTTTTGAAGACACGCATGTTCGAGTGGCAGATATATAGTAAAACTACCTTTTAAAGAACCTAATGAGCCTACATTTGATCCAAATAGCTGTTATTCTATTGTGTATAAAAGACTTGTTTACTTAGAAGGACGTTTATAACTCAATAAAGAAATTCGCACTCAGTATAACAATATTATTCAAGAATACATAGACTGATATAGTCGAGCTGCTCGACGAGAAATCTACTGGCAATCCAACTAGTTTCTTTTATATCCCGCATACCTGCATAATAAAGCCTGGGAAAACTAGAATCGTTTTTAACGCAAGCGCGAAAATGTCGGACGGAATTTCTTTGAATGACACATTACTGACAGGTGCTGCTAAACTCAAAAAAGACCTTGTCGCAATTTTACTAAAATTTAGAATTTATGAGACAGTATTTAGCTGCGACATAGAAAATATGTTCAATCAAATAATGGTATCGAAAGATCATCAAAGTTATCAATGTTTTCTTTGGAGATTCGCACCTGAGGAACCCGTTCGAGTGTATAAGTTCAAACGTGTTTTATTTGGCATTAAAAGTTCTCCATACTTGACCAACAACTGTATTCGGCAGTTTCCGAGATGAAGGTTTCCGCTGTCGGAAAGCTGCGAGCATTCTAAGCGAAGATATCTATGTTGACGATGTAATTACCGGGTTTTCGCAAACCATGAGTGAAGGACTCGTAATCCGCAATAAGCTAATTTCACTTCTGGGTTCCGCCGGGTTTGAACTCAGAAAATGGACAAGCAACAACCCCGAGCTTTTGGTTGATATGCCTGAATCGCATCTTCAATCCAACGACATGGATTTTGACGTTGACAAATTTATAAAAATTCTAGAACAAGGAAGGAAATAATCAGTTTGGAACAGCTCTCATTGGTGGAACTAGAAAGGTTTCTTAAACTTATGGGCTCCTAGTAAAATGAAGGAAATAATCAGTTTGGAATGGCTCTCATTGGTAGAACAAGAAAGGTTCTTTGAATTTTATTGACTCCTAGTAAAATGAAGGCAATAATAAATATTTTAAGGCTTTCAATGGTGGAACCACAAAGGTTTCTTGATTCTTATTGGCTCTTAGTACAATGAAAGGAATAATTAGTGTGGAACGGCTCTCATTGGTCGAATTAGAAAGGTTCCTTAAGTTTATGGGCTCCTAGTAAAATGAAGGAAATAATCAGTTTGGAATGGCTCTCATTGGTCTAAAAAAAGTCTAATTGACTCCTAGTAAAATTAAGGAAGTAATTAATATTTTACAGTTTTCAATAGTGGAACTACAAAGGTACATCTATAACAATGAAAAAAATAATCAGTTTGGAACGGCTCCCATTGGTCTAGCAAGAAAGATTCCCTAAATTTTATTGACTTCTAGTGAAATAAAGAAAATAATGAATATTTTACGGTTTTCAATAGTGGAATTACAAATGTTTCTTAAATCTTATTGGCATCTAGAACAATGAAGGAAATAATCAGTTTGGATCGGCTCTCAATGGTCGAACTAAAAAAGTTCTTTAAATTTATGGGCTCCCAGTAAAATGAAGGATTTTATCAGTTTGGAATGGCTCTCATTGGTCTAGCAAGAAAGGTTACATGAATTTTATTGACTCCTAGTGAAATGGAGGAAATAATGGATATTTTACGGCTTTCAATTGTGGGACTACAAAGGTTTCTTGAATCTGATTGGCATCTAGAACAATAAAAGAAAGGTTTGGAATGGCTCTCATTGGTCGAACAAAAAAGGTTTCTATAATTTTATTGACTCCTAGCAAAATGAAGGAAATAATGAATATTTTACGGCTTTCAACGGCGGTACAAAGGTTCCTTGAACCTTATTGGCTCC
Source organism: Ips typographus (assembly GCF_016097725.1). NCBI lineage: Eukaryota > Metazoa > Arthropoda > Insecta > Coleoptera > Curculionidae > Ips > Ips typographus. Next base: position 436,294 of record NC_138432.1, read on the forward strand.
TAGTGAAATGAAGGAAATAATCAGTTTGGAATGGCTCTCATTGGTCTAAAAAAAGGTCTTATTGACTCCAAGTAAAATTAAGGAAATAATTAATATTTTACGATTTTCAATGGTGGAACTACAAAGATTCCTTGAATCTTATCGGCTCCTAGTGAAATGAAGGAAATAATGAATATTTTAGGGCTTTCAATGGTGGAACTACAAAGGTTTCTTGATTCTCATTGACTCTTAGTACAATGAAAGGAATAATCAGTTTGGAACGGCCCTCATTGGTCGAATTAGAAAGGTTCCTTAAGTTTATGGGCTCCTAGTAAAATGAAGGAAATTATCAGTTTCGAATGGCTCTCATTGGTCTAAAAAAAGGCTTTATTGACTCCTAGTAAAATTAAGGAAATAGTGAATATTCTACGGTTTTCAATGGTGGAACGACACAGGTTTCTTGAATCTTATCGGCTCCTAGTGAAATGAAGGAAATAATCAATATTTTACGGCTTTAAATGGTCGAAGTACAAATGTTTCTTGAATCTTATTGGCTCCTAGAACAATGAAACAAATAATCAGTTTGGAACGACCCTCATTGGTCGAACAGGAATGGTTTTTTGAATTTTATTGACTCCTAGTCAAATGAAGGAAGTAATGAATATTTTACGGCTTTCACTAGTGGAACTTCAAAGGTTTCTTGAATCTCTTTGTCATCTAGAACAAGGAAGGAAATAATCAGTTTAGAACAGCTCTCATTGGTAGAACTAGAAAGGTTCAATAAGTTTATGGTTTTTTTATATTTTTAGTTTTGAATATTTTTTTTTTGAACATAAAAATCCAAAAAAATAAGTCCAAAATTAGTTAGAAAATTTTTATTGGCTCTAGCGATTTCTAGCGATTTTTTTTTTTTTAGGACCTCCTGAGTCATATAAACTAAACTTGCATTATACAAATATGCCCGGACCAGGTCGGAAAATGACTGAAAATGAAATCCAATTTTTTCAATTTTCCCACCTGGGCGTATTTTTCCCCGGAAAATTTTGGGACAAACATTTTTTACTAAATTGGGTCGCTCTACAACCCTACGAAGTTAAATATGCAATTTTCCAATTTTTTTAAAAAAATTCCCCCCAAATTTCACCCCTGGAAAATTAATTTCCCACCCTATAAAAAATGTGCGTAATTCGTTTGTAGACATGTTTCTATTCGATGTCGGGCGCATTCGCGGCTTCCTTCCGGCGTAATCTTCAAAAATCCGATCCGCAAACCGGTTTTTTCCCCCCCACTTTCAAAAGGGAGATCGAAAAGAGTTTAAATTTTGGCAGGTCGGTCTGCGGGAGACCATTTCTATAGCGACGGAGTTAAAATTTAGATATCCCAAAGATGAGGATTTATCCCCCCTTTTCAATCCCCGAGGGCAAAAAGGAAGTAATGCCCCAAATGGCCCCCCCAAACTACGCCTACATCCCAAGGTACAAATTGATCGCATCAAGGTTGCTTAGGTCTCGGGCAATAAACTGTAGCCACCTTACGCGCTTGCGCAGAAAGTTGACCTTCGGGGGGGTCGGTAGATCGGTCATAGGGACCTCAAGGACCTTGAGGCGTCCTCTACGAAAGTTATATTGTGTCCGATACAAAAAAAATTGCAAAGGGGGGGGCTGGGGGGATGACCCCTCTTTGCCCCCCGACTCTTCTATATGAGCCTCATGTTTGGTGGTCCTAGATCTAATCCCCTCTAAGTTATGGAGCCTCAAAGTGTTTGCCGCCCCCGGAACGAAGGTTGCCGCCACCCAAAATTGACACCAATTATTTTCTGGACACCATTCGGGCCCTGGACTAACACCTCCCCAAGGGACAACGCGTGCACATGATTGTAAAAAAGTTGCCACTCCTTGCCGCCCCCGGTGCCGCCCCTAAGTGGGAGCCACCAACGGGCCGTCCCAAGATTCCCCCCCATGCCAAAGCTCATCCCGATCGGTCAAGGGGTTTCCGAGTTGTGAGCTAAAAACAACTCGACCATGCGTACAAAAAAAATCTTCTTTTCGTTCGAACGCAGTGCGCAAGTGAACAACAGTGCCGGGCTCAACTCGCCACCAAGTCATGACTCTGCCGAGATACAGGTATAAACTTTGTGGGGGGAAAAACTAAGTCCTACATAAAAAGTTTTTGGGGACCTTAACATGACCCCCAAAATTGGCTAGAATCCCCCCATAAACCTGGGCACAACAGCCTGTCTAATTAAGGAAGCAAGTAGCATTTTGGGGGGTTCAAAAGTTTGAACCTCCATAACTCCCGAACGGGTTGAGTCGCCGTCATGAAACTTGCAGTATATAATAAGACCCCCCTCCTGCATCGAATCCTGGCAACTGCGCAGAAGTGCAGTAATGCGCTGCGCCGTTCCAAACTGATTATTTCCTTCATTGTTCTAGAGGCCAATAAGAATCAAGAAACATTTGTAATTCCACCATTGAAAGCCGTAAAATATTCATTATTTTCTTAATTTTACTAGGAGTCAATAAAACTTGTTCTTTTAGACCAATGAGAACCGTTCCAAACTGTTTATTTCCTTCATTTCACAAGGAGCCAATAGGGTTCAAGGAATCTTTGTACCACAATAAAATTCAGGTAACCTTTCTTGCTAGACCAATGAGAGCCATTCCAAACTGATTAAATCCTTTATTTTACTGGGAGCCCATGAATTTAAAGAACTTTTTTAGTTCGACCATTGAGAGTGGTTCCAAACTGATTATTTCCTTCATTCTTCTAGATGCCAATAAGATTTAAGAAACATTTGTAGTTCCACAATTGAAAACCGTAAAATATTCACTATTTCCTTAATTTTACTAGGAGTCAATGAAACCTTATTTGTTAGACCAATGAGAGCCGTTCCAAACTGACTATTTCGTTAATTTCGCTAGGGTCCAATAAGATTCAAGGAACCTTTGTAGTTCCACCATTGAAAGCCGTAAAATATTCATTATTTTCTTCATTCTACTAGGAGTCAACAAAATTCAGGTAACCTTTCTTGCTAGACCAATGAGAGCCATTCCAAACTGATTAAATCCTTCATTTTACTGAGAACCCAAAAATTTAAAGAACGTTTTTAGTTCGACCATTGAGAGCTGTTCCAAACTGATTATTTCCTTCATTGTTCTAGATGCCAATAAGATTTAAGAAACATTTGTAGTTCCACCATTGAAAGCCGTAAAATTTTCATTATTTTTTTCATTTCACTAGGAGTCAATAAAATTAATGAAACCTTTATTGCTAAACCAATGAGAGCCATTCCAAATTGATTATTTCCTTTATTTTACTGGAAGCTCATAAACTTAAAAAACCTTTTAAGTTCGACCAATGATAGCCGTTCCAAACTGATTATATCCTTCATTGTTCTAGAAGCCAATAAGATTCAAGAAACCTTAGTTCCATCATTGGACGCCGTAAAATATTCATTACTTCCTTCATTTTACTATGAGTCAAATTCAAGAAACCTTTCTTGTTCGACCAATGAGAGCCATTCCAAACTGATTATTTCCTTCATTTTACTGGGAGCTCATAAAATTAAAAAACCTTTTTAGTTCGACCATTGAGAGCCGTTCCAAACTGATTATTTCCTTCATTGGTCTGATCGGATAAGAAATTTCCTCCCGTATAAGAAGCTGTGGTAATGTTCTACAGCTTTCACAACTGCCAAGAGTTCTTTACTAGTGACGCAGTAGTTCCTCTCAGATTTTCCCAACGACTTGCTGTAATAGCCAATGACCACTTCTTGGCCATTTTGGATCTGAGAAAGAAAGGCTCCTAAACCATACTGCGAAGCATCTGTGTTCAAAACAAACGTCCCTTCTTGCGATGGATAAGCCAGAATAGGGGCTGTGATAAGACGCTTCTTCAATTCCGTGAAAGCTTGCTGACAATCTGTTGTCCAGGAAAATTGGTTGTTTTTCTCTGTCAGTCGATGAAGAGGTTTCGCGATCTGTCCAAAACCCTTTTGTTGTAAACATTGTAAATATTTGAACCCTTAGGGAGAGTAGCGCCCTATAATTTTACCCCCACCAAGAGATGACTAAAGTTGGACTTTAATAACTGGCAACGCTGCATCTCTCTCTCTCGTACGAAGCCGTCGCCGTGCCGACACGTTACCGTTTTTTAATTCCCGAATATAATCGTTTAATTAGCAAAAAAGTTCGTTTCATTAAAATAATCGAATCATACAGTCCACTACAAACGAGAAGTATAAATCCAACATACATTTTGGTACATACGAGCGGATTGCAAAGTGATAAGTGATAAGTAACCTCAAAAAGCATCGGTTTGATGTAAATTCCGCGTGCCGTGTTCCGTGAACGGGTGCAAGATCAACAACAGCGAGCCATACACAGCGTTGCCACGTAGAGCAGCGAGAAAGAAGCAAGACGTCAAAATATAAAGTAGGTCCTTTCCGTTAGTGTTCCTACCTGAACACATCCATCTGCATGCTAAAGTTTGTGTGAGAAGCTTAAAGCAAATATCAGATTTAGTTTTTTAAAAACGTCTAAACGGTCAACTTACATCAATTTTTTACAATGCCCGATGACACAGATAATGGTGTCGATTCAAGAACAGACGAGCTTAAAAGGTTGGTATTTCGAAGAGGCCAATTAAAGGCAACTCTAATTCGTTTTACTAATTTTTTGAACAGTCCAAATCCCGGATATACAAGCTTAAAATTGCGTGTAAAAGATCTCGATACAACTTGGGCAGAGTTTCAAGACATTCAATCAAAAATCGAAGAATTAGATTCAAAACAGGATGTTGAAAGACAGTCGTTTGAAGACAATTATTACAGTAGCGTTGCGATAGCGCTTGATTTAATTGAACAACAAGAACATAACGTAGTTTCGAGTGCTGGAGCAAATTTAAATGTAATAATAACGCAAAGTTACAATCTATTTCCCTGCCACAGTTTAGTGGATCGTACGAAGGGTGGATTCAATTCTACGAAGTATTTCAAGCGTTAGTTGATAAAAACAGCGACTTAACAAAAATTCAGAAATTTTATTACTTGCAGTCGTGCCTTCGCGGTGAGGCAACACAAGTATTACAATCTCTAGAAATCTGCGAAGCTAATTACGATGAGGCATTAAAGTTACTACGTGAAAGATATGAAAATAAGCGCATGTTAATTCACAATCATGTTCGAAATTTATTTGAAATGTCCTCAGTATCTAGAGAATCTCATCAAAATTTACGAAAACTCATAGACAGCGTAGTTCGAAACCTTCGAGCATTAACGAGTCTTGGTCAACCAGTAGACCAATGGGATACGTTGATAATATATTTAATTTCACAAAAGTTAGACAATCACACCCGTAAAGAGTGGGAAGTGTTGAACAATAAAGATTCGCCAATGCTCGATGAGTTATTAAATTTCTTGAAAAATAAATGTCAAGAACTTGAAACTATTGACAATAAACAACACAACGCGTACGAAAAAGCTCCTCAAAACCGCAGTACAGTAGCTCATGTAAACACAAGAGATTCCACACAACAGTTTTATCAGAATTCGGCAAATCAAGGGCAATTTAATAATTTTTATTGTTACGTTTGTAAAGAAAAGAATCATTATACATACAAGTGCCCTAAATTACTTGCGTTATCCTGTAAAGATCGTTATCTTGAGCTGAAGCGTTTAGGAATATGCACTAATTGCTTAAGAAGTGGTCACAATAATGAAAATTGTACAGGTAAAACATGTAGGATTTGCAAGCGTAAACATAACTCCATTTTACATGATTCTAATTTCCAATTTAATCGAAACACTCCTTATAATAACAATAATACCTTTACCGCCATTAGTCCCACAAACGTCAGTTCTGAAAATACCGTTAATCTTGAAAATAGCGAACAAGGTTCCAGAATCTTGCAAATGTCCGATCAAAATTACAACAGTACGCGTCAATCGATACAAGAACTCGATAGTTCACTTCAGAGGCAATGTACCTAGCATAAATACAGGTGCTAACGAAACGGTCAGCAATGCAACAGCGTCATCAGCTGCTCGTTGTCACAACACTAATTCCTCGGGTGAAACTCAAATTTTGCTTGCAACAGCAATCGTTAACATTATAGACACAAATGGCAAGCTTTAAAGTGTGGCGCGTTATTGGATTCTGCGAGTCAATCCAACTTTTGCTCTGAAGCTTTGTATCAAAAGTTGAACTTACCAGGATGTATAGTAAACGTTCCTGTTCTTGGAGTAGGAGGCGCGTCCTGTAATGTGTCAGTCAAAGTCAAAACAACGGTTAAAGCGTTAAATGATTCATTCCAGGCAAAGGCTGAATTTTTAATTATAAATAAAATTACCACTAAATTGCCGCAAATTTCTTTCGATCCTACTTTTCTTAACTTGCCCGAAAACATTCAATTAGCGGATTCCGATTTTTGTAACTCAAACGAAATTGATATCTTAATCGGAACCGAATTATTTTTCCGTTGTTTAAATGACCAAAAAATTATGTTAGGTGAAGACGGTCCTATCTTGCAAAATACCAAGTTCGGATGGGTTTTAGTTGGTCCTTTAAACTTATACCGTGTACCGAAAGAAAAATATCAGTCATTGTTTTTTGAATCTCAATAAATCTTACGAAAACCTACATAACACCATACAAAAATTCTGGCAAATTGAAAATGTAGGAAGCAAACAAGATAAGCTAACTAATGAAGAACTCGAATGTGAGTTAGATTTTCGAAATAATCATAAAATCGAAACAGACGGACGTTATACAGTTAAACTTCCTTTAAAGCAAAATTATGTAGAGTTAGGAGAATCTTATTCGATCGCATTAAAATGTTTACTTTCTTTGGAGCGACGTTTGGAAAAGAATATCGAGTTAAAAACCCAGTACACTGACTTTCTAAAGGAATACGAGAAAATGGGTCATATGTCCCGCATTACTCCTGATTTAGATTTACCAGGTGAAATTTGCGTATATCTCAGCCATCATGCCGTCATAAGGGAAAGTAGTAGCACTACAAAATTACGCGTCGTTTTCAACGCAAATTTGAAAACTAATTATGGCTATAGTCTAAATGACGTGCTCAAGATAGGGCCCAAAGTATAAAAGGACGTATTCGATATGGTTTTGCGTTTGCGCACTTACCCAATTTTGATTGACGCGGACATTGAAAAAATGTACCGTATGATATAGATTGACAAATCCCATCGAAAATTGCAACGCATTCTTTGGAGAGATGACGTCACTGGAAACATCGTTTATTACGAATTAAATACCGTGACGTACGGCACAGCTAGCGCATCGTTCTTAGCTACGCGTGTTTTACATGATATTGGACTTAAATATAAAGATTGACAGCCCGAAGTTAGTAAAATAATTTTAAACAATTTCTACATGGACGACTTAATTTTTGGGCACCACGACCTTGACAAAGCAATTGAATTAGAAGCAAATATCAACAAAACATTGTCTAAACATGGATTACAATTAAGAAAATGGGTGTCAAATAATCCCCGCGTGATCAAAAACTCTGGCGATTCACAGAATACAGAATTTTATATACTAGGAGACGATGAAACAAAAACGTTAGGTACCGCTTGGAATACAAAATCTGATACTATTTATTATAATTTTCAATTAAAAATTGATCATTCTATAATAACTAAAAGAACCATTCTAGCAACCCTTGGACAGCTTTACGACATATTGGGTTTAATTAATCCTGTAATAGTGACAGCTAAATTAATCTTACAAGAGGTTTGGAAAAGTCAACTAGATTGGGACTCTCCAGTGCCTGCGAATATAGCTGATCAATGGTCAATTTTTGTCTACCAATTGCCTAAACTCAATTCTATACACATTCCACGTTGCGTGATAGATACCGAAATAAGTTATAGATCAGTTTTACTTTGTGGTTTTTCGGACGCGTCACAGCTCGCTTACGGAGCTTGCATTTATCTCGTATCTTGCGATAATTCAAACAAACCCTCTTCACATCTGATTTGATCTAAATCTAGATTAGCGCCATTAAGTTCGATGAGCTTGCCACGCTTAGAACTGTGCGGAGCACTGTTATTAGCTCAATTAGTCGACAAGCTGTTAAAGTCTCTAGAAATTCATATACATCAAGTAAATCTTTTCACCGATTCTATGATCGTTCTGGATTGGTTAAATTCTGAACCGAGTCGATGGAAAGTGTTTGTCTCAAATTGAGTTGCCGAAATCCAACGACTTACCGCAAATATGACTTGTTATCATATAGAGTCTGATATCAACCCCGCTGACATAGTCTCCAGAGGTTCCGATCCTGTAGCCATTCAAACTCAACCTCTTTGCTGGCATGGTCCTCCTTTTTTATTGACAGATTGTGAGCAGTGGCCTAAATGTCCAAACGTCAAAATAGCATTGCACGAAGCGCGAAAACAAAATATGAACTTATCTTTTTCTACCGTAAAACAAATCATCGGTAATCCTAATGAGATATTTTTTAGATGGTCTTCTTATAACACATTAATTCGAGTTATTGCACATGTTTATAGATGGTCTCATAATGCTCGAAAAAAGGAAAAACTTTCAGGGCCGTTATCTACCCGTGAGTTAGACAGCACTATTTACAAAATATGTAAGCTAGTGCAGACTGAAAGGTTTTCGGAAGAAATTCGTTGCTTACAGAATTCTCAAGTTTTGCCTAAAAATAGCCGAATTCTTTCTCTTAATCCGTTCATTGATGAACAAGGATTACTACGAGCAGGCGGACGATTAATAAATTCTAATTTGAATTTTGAAAGGAAACATGCTATTATTTTACCATCTAAACATGCATTTGTTCAGTTGTTAATCAATCACTATCATCGGAAATTTCTACATGCAGGTCCGTCATTCATTCTAAATCAAATTCGGGACAAATTTTGGATTATTACCGGAAGAAACGAAGTTTGAAAGGTGTTAAGGAAATGCGTTATTTGTTTCCGAATAAAACCGTCAAGCCCCAATCAACTAATGGGAGCATTACCAAAACCTCGAGTCGTACCATCTCGACCTTTTTCTCATTGCGGCATTGATTATGCTGGCCCTTATTGTCTGAAAGATGGTAAAACGCGGAATCGGGTAACTATTAAGGCATATATTTGCGTTTTTATTTGCTTCAGTACCCGCGCTGTTCATGTCGAACTTGTAACGGACTTCAGCTCTGAAGCATTTCTTAATGCCTTCAAACGATTTGTCTTGAGACGCGGTTTATGTCAGCATATTTTTAGTGACAATGCAACCAATTTTGTGGGTGCTAACCGTGAATTACTTAGACTTTGCTAGGTTGTGCGAGATTGCGTCTCTAATAAATACTCTAACTACTTTTCTGATCATCGAACTAATTGGAATTTTATACCGGCGCGATCACCTCATCATGGAGGTATTCGGGAGTCTGCGGTGCGTTCGTTTAAATATCACTTGAAACGTGTCATTGGGGATAATCATTTAAATTTTGAACAATTTTATACTCTTCTTACACAAGTTGAAGCCATCCTAAACTCTCGACCTATCCTACCCCTATCCAATGACCCTACAGATATTGATGCACTCACTTCTGGACACTTCTTAATCGTCGAGAGTCTAGTCGCTGTACCCCAATCCCACGACAGTGACATTCCAACCAACCGATTACGTCAGTACAAACAACTGCAAAAGTTAGCGCAACGATTTTGGAGTCTTTGGAGTAAAGACTACCTCAACACGTTACAGCAGAGAGCCAAGTGGAAGACGCGACAAGAGAACATCAAGATCGGAACTCTCGTACTACTCAAGGAAGAAAATGAACCTCCCTTGCATTGGCCTATGGGTCGCATAGTGGCTGTTCACCCCGGAGCTGATAAATTAGTGCGTGTAGTGTCAGTGCGCACGAAGAAAGGTGTTCTGTCACGCGCTATTACGAGAATATGTCCGTTGCCGATAACGGACAATGGCAGCGACTGTTAATGTTTTCTTAAGAATTTGTTCTCTTAAATTATTTTTCTTTTAACTAAGGACATGTTGTTCGAACTGTTGAAATATCTTTGTATTTCAAGGCCGGCGGCATGTTGTAAACATTGTAAATATTTGAACCCTTAGGGAGAGTAGCGCCCTATAATTTTACCCACACCAAGAGATGCCTAAAGTTGGACTTTAATAACTGGCAACGCTGCATCTCTCTCTCTCGTACGAAGCCGTCGCCGTGCCGACACGTTACCGTTTTTTAATTCCCGAATATAATCGTTTAATTAGCAAAAAAGTTCGTTTCATTAAAATAATCGAATCGTACAGTCCACTACAAACGAGAAGTATAAATCCAACACCTTTACAACCCTTTACAAATCTTCGGTAATAGCTACACAATCCAAGAAAGCTTCTGATATCTCCTTTAGTCTTGGGTATGGGCCAATTCTTCACAGATTCGATTTTAGTTGGGTCGGCTTCCACTCCATTTGAAGAAACGACATGTCTGAGGAAATTAACTTTTTCTTGGAAAAATTAACATTTCTTTGGATTTAATTGTAAATGAGCATTCCTGAGCCTTGAGATAACTCTTTAAGAGGTTCTAGGGAGGTTCTAGAGGAATAAGGTTTTTCATGTGGTCTTTAAAGTCTTTTCCAATAACCATTATGTCATCCAGGTAAACCAAGGACGTCTCCCACGTAAGTCCACGTAAAACAAGCTCCATTAGTCGTTCGAAAGTGGCAGGTGCGTTACACAAAACGAATGGCATAACGTTGAATTGATTGAAGTGATTGTTTTCTCTTTGTCGTCCTTATGAACTTCCACCTGCCAATAGCCGCTCTTCAGGTCCAAGGTAGAAAACCATCTGGAACCAGCCAGTGTGTTTAATGTGTCATCGATACGCGGCAGTGGGTAGCTGTCTTTCTTCGTGATGTCGTTAAGCTTCCTATAGTCAACACAGAAGCGAGTTGTACCATCCTTCTTTGTCACAAGTACGACTGGAGATTTCCATGGACTGCTAGATTTTTCAATAATCCCGTTAACAATAATACAATAAACAACCCGTTTTCTGTCGCATAAAAGGAAGTCGTCTGGGTGGTTGTCGAATGGGTTCCTCTAGTCGAGTATTGATGCCATGTTGTACAAGACATGTACGTCCTTCAATTTTCTCCCATGCAAAGACGTCTGATTCAGAATAAATAAATTCAACAGCCTTTGCCATTTGATGTTGGTACAGATGCGTCCAGGTCTTCTTGAAGGTTGACAGCTCCTCTGTGGTAGGATGACGTAATGCTGTCCTTTGAACATCCTAGCTGCAGCGTGCCACACGTACAATTGGTTCACAGATGCCAATGACTTTTCCTTGCTTTAAACTAATCCGGTTGTCCTTGAGGTTGGCAACTCGTACTGGAATAGTATGTGAAGAATCGCTCGAATCCACTAAGCATCTTGCTGTTAAAAGATCCTCGATTTCATGTTCAAGGGGTTCTACGATGACCAAACCCAAGTCTGTTTCCCTTTCCAAGTGGGCTTTTACAATAATCTCTGAATTCGCTGGGATAGCTATATCTTGGTCCAAAATCAGTTTAATCCGTTCACGTCGTCTTATCGGTGTTTCTTCAGCCGAGAAAACTATTTCTTCATTTCCAATCCTTAAAAGCTTGTTCTTAAGTCTTTAAGTCGATTTTCACGTCCGGTTCGTCCATTAGGTCTAGTCCCAAAATGACTGTGTCGACGATATCAGCTACAAGGACTTTAGCTTGATGTTTAAAGCTGCCAATTGTTACCTGTACAACTGCTTCGCCAGGTACAACTATTCGATAGCCGTTCAATGTCTCCAAAATAGGCGTTTGTCGAAGTTTCTGCATCGGCGTAGATGTTATCAGGTCAAGCTTCACAATAGATCTTGTTGCCCCAGTGTCAATGGTAAACTCACATTCTTTGTTGTTCAATAGTCCTTGAGCGATTAAACTACCATTACACCTCTTTATCATAAAAATCCTTAATTTGGGGGCTGAAGGGTTACTTGCCAGGGGTCGCCCCCTTACTCCGGCAACCTCGAGTTTTCCTGGTCCTGGTTACTTCGGTACTGTGGATTTGGTGAACTAGACCGCTGCCTGCAATTCCTACTGTAGTGTCCTTTGCGTCCACAGTTGTAACATTTTACATCTTTTCTAGATGGAGAGTGGCTTCTTCTGTTATTGTCTCCTTTTTGCAGAATTTGATCCAGCTTCTTAACAATCAAATTCTGTTTTGGTGTCATAAATTATATTTAGAATATAATCTTGTCTTGTCTCATGCCATTAAGTGCTTTTTTGTAAGTGGGACACGCAAAACTGTAAGTTTTGTGGTCCTTTCCGCAGTTTAGGCATTTTGGTTTCTCTTTGCAGTTTTTGATGCCATGTTCTTTTGAGCAGCCTTTGAGGCAGGAGCGTTCTCTGCTCTCTATAGTACAGTTTTTTGTAACGTGGCCATATTTATATCAGTTTAGGCATAATTTGGGTTGGTTGGTTTCCTCCACACGGCAGTAATTCCAGCCTATTCTGATTGTATAAGCTTGTTGGCTTGGTCAGTCGGGAGTTTTACAAAGGACTAAATTAAGTTATTTTTGTTTGGTTTCTGTGCCATTTGTATTTGTAAGCTGTCTGTAGTGGTATTTAGGGTGTCGATTAGTGCCTCTTCCAGTTCACTTTTGCTTGTAGAGTGAGTCATATATTTTATAAATATGGTTTTAGTGGGCTGTACAAGTGCAGTTTCCATGTTTTTGTCGATGTTTTTTGAGATTTCGTTGATAAAATCCTTGTCGTTTTCGTTTTTTCTTCGGTTTTTGATTTCGGTCCAACTCTGCGGATTGTCTAATGGGAGACGGGTATTTGGTCCTTGTTGTACGTTGGTTCAGGGTTCAGGTTCAGGTTTGTTAAAGGTGGTTGAGTTGTTTTGTTGGTTTGTGTTGTTTGTAATGATTGTAATTTTTAGGTCGTAGTCTTGACGGGCTTTTTCTGCTAATCTCCTTATTTTTACTATGTCTGTTTGGGAAGCGTTGTAGAGTTTGGATGCGTTTTTTGTAGGTTTGTTATACGTTGTTGATTTGTCCGTGATGATTTTGATCTTGCAGGACTGTTTCTTCTTCTCTTCTTCCTTGTTTTCTGATTTTTACAATGTCAACCCCGGAGGCATTGTAAAGTACTATTTTATTATTTTCTTTTTTGCTGTTCTTTTCTCACAAGGTTTGTTACTCCTTGAAGTAGGTTTGACGAGCTTTTTATGAATTCCTCGGTGTCATTTCCAGATTCTGGGTTTTTTGCGCCTAGTATGTATATGGATTTTCTCTTGTTTGTATCATCGGCCTCGTCGGTCATTACAGTTGTGTCTATGCAGATAGACTTACCTTCTGCAGGTTTTCCGGCCTCCAGAAGGCTTTTTATTTGAGGGTATAAGGTACTCAGTCTTTTTTTTTATCCAATTTTGCGTTGGTTGGTTTTCTGAGTCGGCGATAACTATTGTGTTAAGTTCGGTGGAGAGCGGGTTTCCCGTCTCATGGCTTGTTTTAACGTAGCAGTTGTTGTTCCATTTTAGGTTGATAACCTTGACGATGTCCTCGATTTGCTCTGATTTCCGCAGTTGAGACAGGATGGTGTTGTGGTTGTTGTCCGGGTCGGTTGGATGTGTTTTGTGGTGGTGTCTGTGTCGGTCTGAGTTGAGCTGTCTATAGTGGAAGTGTTTCTGTCTTCGTTTAGTTCTCCAATACGGAGGCCGTTTATGAGAGTCCACACATGTCGTTGGTGTTCATCAAGCTGCACTTGGTTCTAAGTTTAGAGACGGTCTCTCTCTTAATTTCTTTTTTAGTATTTTGGTTGTTGGCCACGATTTTGGACAGTTCCCTTGTAGTTTCATCCAGAGATTTGATAAGCTGTTTTAGTTTTTTTAATTTGGCTTTTTCTTCTGTTTGAAACTCAGTGTCATCCTTTGTACTACTAGAGTTGTCATCTTGTCATTTATTTCCTTCTTTCTTTTTTTGATGGATTACCCTTCGTCGTCGTCCCAGCACAAGTCGACGCCTAAAGTCACCTAAACTTTTTTTTTTTTTTTAAGGGAGAAAATTCTTCCAAAGGCACCCGACCAGTTGGAGTTTGTCGAGGACAGCCTTCGTACCGATCTGATCTTCTGACGACCGGTCGGGTAGTGTGGGATTCACCGGAGATCCATGTCGCGGCGCCGGCCGAATTCTCCCGAAGGAATCATATAGTCGACGCCGCGAAAAGATCACCAGTGCCTTACCCACTAAAAAAGGTCTTGCAGCTCTTTTCGTTCTGCGTTTCGCGTGGTGGTACCACTCTTCTGAGTTTACTTTGCTACGTGGGAGGAGACCAAATTCTGCTTCCGTTGTTCAAGAATTTTTTGGTTTTCTGTCTTCTACTTCTTTAACTCGTACGATTCCCGTGATATACTCCTCGCACAGTTCCCATGCCCTCTCAGACATTATCATTTTTTCCACGAGATTTTTGGCTTTAATTTTGAGCCCCAGTGCTTCTTCCAGATTATGCTTTTCTGTTGTCCATCTTCTGCAGTAGAACAGAGCGTGTTCTGAAGTGTCCTCTTCAAAGCAGAGATTGCAATTTGGGTCAAATTTTTTTATTCTATGAGTGTAGCTTTTAAAACTGCCATGCCCACTCAATGCCTGTGTAATAAAGTAGTTTGTTTTCCTGTGCCCGCTCTTTACCCATTTTTGAAGATCCGGTTTCAGCTTCTTTGTCCATTGACCTTTCTCGGTTTCGTTTTGCCACCTTTCCTGCCATATTTTTATTATAGCATCTCTAATGTACCGCTTTGTTTCGCCCTGCATGGTAAGATGATCAATTGGCGGTATGCCTGCAATTACTTGGACAGCCGCGGATTATATGGTTCGGTATCCACTTATCACCCTTAGCAGTGCTCTTCTTTGGACTGACTGGAGCATCGAGTTGTATTTCGCAAAACTGGTTACGTTGCACCACACTGGAGCACTGTACAGCATAATTGATTGTGCAACACCGTAAAGCATGTTCCGTTTACAACTGATTGGTCCTTCTACGTTGGGCATGAGTCTTTGCAACATCCCCAGTCTGTCGAGGCTCTTATGCATATACAGATGTATTTTACATGTTCTGTAAAGCTCATGTTTTCTCCGAACCTCAGGTATTTGAGTGACTTTTTTGGTCTGACTTCCACATTTCCCACGCGAAAGGTGATGTAATTTCGGTTTCTCTTTCCTTTCAATATTACTGCTTCCGTTTTATCAGGTGCCACCTGTAGCGATCGCTCCATGAGAGAGTTCTAAATTGTACTTATAGCCTGGTTTACGTTATCCATTAGTTCGTCGGAATATCTGCCTTTCACCAGCAGAGCTATGTCATCCGCGTATCCAATGATTTTTACTTTGTCGGTGTGCGCCTTAGTTAAAATGTGGTCATACTGTATATTCCACAATAATGGACCTCACACAGAGCCCTGTGGGATGCCCGCTGTCATGTCAAAACTGTAGTCTTTTTCCACGTTAATGATTCGGTTTCGGAAATAGTCAATTACGATGTTTATCAAATATTGTGAAATTTTCCTTCTTTGTAATTCCTCGATTATTATATTCCAAGATACTGTATTAAAGGCGTTCCTCACAGCAAGTGTTATGAGTGCGCACCATGTAGCTTCTCCACCTTTTTGTTCTCTTAATGTGTTCACTTCGTGTTCCAGACGCTCTTTAATTAAATGTTCGAACAGTTTCGCGATTGAATAAATCAGCCACAGTTGTCTGTATGACCCAGGCAGATCGGGTGGTTTGCCTGGTTTAGCTAGTAAAACTAGCCTGGCAGTCTTCCAGGGATACGGAAACTCCTGGTCCTCCAGGCATTGGTTAATTGCGTCTAGGATTTTGTCTGGGATTTTGTCTTTCATCTTGGTGGTTGCTCGTTGCAGTTCGTCTATGGAAAAGTTGGTGAATTTCACTGGGAAGAGCTTTTCTGGTAAGTTTATTGTCCTTTGTGGAAACAGCAGGCTGACCACTTCCTCCTTTCTTTCTCTTGAAAGTTCGATAGGGTTACCCTGTTTGATGTTTTTGTGGACTATTTTATAGCCCTAGCCCCAAATGTCACTGTTCAGATCATCGCACACTTGCTTCCATCGCTCTCGCTTCGCCTTACTGATTTCTATTTTCAATGTCTTCTTTCGTTCTTTGTAAGCTGCCCATTTGCTCTCTTGGTCCGTTTCAGTTTGATTCTTTTCACTTCTACATCTTGTATCGAGCCTTCGAAGTTTTATGCATTCTTTCCTGGTTTCTTCGATATTCTCGTTCCACCAATAAGGAATCTTTGTGATCTCGTGTGTGACATTTTTGGCGGTTTTTTTAATAGGTTTGTATTAGAGCGTTTGATATGTCTAAATGATTGCATTTTTCTGTCTTGTTGGAATTTGTTGCAGTCTAGTCTTAATTCCTTTCTTATTGTCAATTTCCTTTATACCTTTGTGGCATAACGTCAGCAATATCTTCTATAAACAAGCTGTAGTTGTCAATTGTTATGTTAGGAGATATGTAGCATCCTATAACACGTAGCGTTTCCATCTGAATAGCCAAGACGCCGGTCTTATTACCGAGTTAACTCCCAGTCCACGATTTAATAATAGTATTGCCACGTCCGAAGAGTGATCTGTCATCTACCTGTTCCCCGAAACCATTTTTTTATTCGGTTCGCTGGCTATTACAATATCCACTTCATTTCTCATCGCTGCTGCATATGCCATATCGTGTGACGCTCTTGATCGATCTGCGTTTATCTGGAGAATTTTTAGCCGCTTCGATGGTTTTCCACTTGGTGCATTGTTTTTGGTCGCATTATTGAATTTTATGGGATTTCACTGCTTCTCATTTCGTTCTTCTGGACTTAATGCTTTGAGAATATCCTGATAAATTTCCTCTGCTGTAGCTATCCCATCTATGTTCCTTATATGAAGGACTATATTTCCCCCCTTGATCCACTGCACTTGGTTATCTCCGAATTTTGCTTTCAGTGTCTCTGCAATACGTCTTGTATGGTCGGTCTTTTCTATAGACATGATGAGGTCTCCGCTTCTCGTTTCTCTGACTCGTTTCACATTTAGGCCCTCGTGCTTCACTTCTTCCTTTACTTTTTTTAGCATTCCCGCGTACGTGCTTTCGTTTTCTTTTTTAATTTATATAGCTTCCGTCCGTTTTCGATTAGAAGGTTTCCTGAGCCCACTAGGCTTTGTAGCAGTTTTCTCTTTTGGTCCATATAAGAACACCTTAATTTCAGATCCTTTTAAAGCCAATTCAATTATCCTTCGCTGTTTGTATAGTTCTAGATTCTGTATTCTGGGAATAGCTATCTTCTGGCACCCCTTTGTCTTGATTATATGTTTTACCAGTTTCTCTAACGTACTTATTACGACTTGACTACTAGTGTTCTCTATATTTATTTTGTATAATGTTTCTTTTTGTTCAGTTTTAGATTTTACTGTTTGAGTAATAAAATCAATTTGGTTTTCCTCATTAAGATCCATGAGTTCAGGATATCTTTCTGCAAATTGCTTCAAGATGCCCTTGTCCATCTTTCTCTCGTCTGGCTTGGATACTATAGCAAGATCTACATATCTCTCCGTTACTAATGGATTCCCTTCTTTTAGCTCCGTGTTTTCATACGCTGTATCCGGCCATGTTATAGCAACTAGCTGGTCTAGGTTTTCCTTGTTGAGTTTTCCTTTTTTATATTGCATACGTGCCTTGGAAATATCTATGCTTAAAATCTCGTCTTCATTCACTGTTGCCTGAACGGCTGCATCTGCGTGAACAGCTCTCCTCAGGTTTTCTTGTCTTTGTGTCACGTCTTCGTAGTACTCTATTCTGGCTTTTATTTTTCCGTCCAGGTTTAACTTTCTCTTTTCTTCCCCACTTGCCAAAACTACTAAGCTTTTAAGTTCTTTCACTTTCTTTTTTATTTCCACGTGAACGTTTTTATTGCTCTCGCAGAACGTTGCCAGTGTCCCGATTTTTTCTGCAAGCTGTACAAGATATTTGCAAAGACCTACTTCTTCAGTGTAGTCCTCATAGAGAAGATCCCCAAGCTTTCTCTTCTTAGCAGTGCCGCCATCCGGCGATTTATTTTCCTCCTTGGTTAAGTCCACCAGATCTACGGTGCGTATGTTTCCAATGCTATGGCTCCTGTTCGCTTTTTCAGGGCTTTTTTGAATAACACGGCTCCTCTCAAAAGCACTTCTTCCTTTGCATAGAAGTGACTCGAAGAAAATTTTTTCTTGGTCCGTATTTTTATTTTCCGCAGTCGTAGGCTGACGGTCGGGGATGGCCTGCTGGTCCAATCTAGTTCTATTGTCTTTGAGTCTTTTTTGACAAGTATGTCTCGTATCATGGCATGAATGTATTTCCAGTTTTTCCTAGATGCTGTCATCAGATCGATCATGTTTGCAGGTGTAATTTGCCTGTTTAAGTTCGTTTCAGAGCGTCGTCTGTGTTCCGTCCATCTATCGCATTTGAAAAATGTACGTTCTGCAGTGTCTAGCATTTCACAATAATGGCAGTTTCCATCGATTTTCCCAATTTTCTGAGTGTAGGCTTGTCCCGACAGTGCTTGGGTCAAATAGTAGTCCGTGTGTCTGTGTTTGCAGTCCGTCCATGTTTTTATGTTTGGAATCAGCTTTTTTGTCCATTGGGCTGTTTCTTCTTCCTTTTCCCATCTTTCCTGCCATTTCTCCATGATCCACTCCTTTGCGTTTATTCTTTGCGCGGTATGTTTAGAAGCTATCTCTAAGTCGATTGGGGCAATGCCTGCAATAACTTGGGTGCCTTTTGTGGAGATAGTCCTGTACGCCGATGTGATTCTGATGAGGGCTTTTCGTTGAACATATTCAAACAGTTTCTTATATTTTTCTATTTGCACTATGCTTCCCCATATTTGCGCTGCGTACACAAGTGTTGATTGTAGTACGCCGTAAATCAAGCGTCTTTTTTGGAAACTGGGTCCTTTTATATTAGGCATGAGCGCGGTGAGACTCTGGAGTTTTTTGCCGGTTTTCTCGACAACTTCTTTTGCTTATTGGGCATAGTACATATTTTCCGAGATAGTCACTCACAAGTATTTTACGTGATTGGCTATGGCAATGTCCGTACCGTTCAGGTTAAATTTAAACTGCCGGCGTGCACGTGGCCCGTTCAGTATTACTATTCCCGTCTTTTCCGGCACTATGGATAGTTTGTTGTGTTCCATCCATTGGTTTATTTTGTCGATAGTCCTGCTCTCAATAATCTGATTGACTGCTGTCGATAATCTAACATTAAAGATAGTAATAACATAAAACTTTAATTTCAATAAATAAGTACATGTAAACATTTTCTGGTTTGACTTTGACGTGATGGTTCAGCGACGGTTGACTGTATTGATTGATGTATTGATTTTGTGGTTTTGTATTCTGTCATATTTAGAGTTCAAATTAACGACCAATGTCAATGAACTGTTACAACTTCAACTAACTATGTTACAGGTTTTCAGGAATGCTCCGTCGTCCCAGATCCGATGTACGATTTCCAGGAACTGGTCTAGTTGTTCAATTTACTCAATTTTGTGTCTTGTTATCATTTTCAAGGTGGTATCTGTCAGTGGGAGGGTTTGAATGCCAATTTCTTTTGTGTCTACTATAGTTTCCATTTTGGTGTCGATGTTTGTTTGCATGTCTGTTTGTATGCCTATTTCCTTGGTACTTATTGACGCTTTTTTGTAGTTTTTATGTCCGTTTGGTCCGTTTGAGTATAGGTTGCTGTGGTTGATGTCGTGATTTTGGTTTGTACATCAGCATCAAGTGTTAGCCTAGTTTCACCTTCAAAGCCTTCTCTATCGATCCAGTCGGTGACGTGTTGGGTCTTTAGATTTTCGATTTGCCTTCGTAGTCTGTCGCAGATGTCCTTGATTTCCCTCTTGGTATTTTGTTCAATGTGTTTCTCCAGGTTTTCGCTGATCTTATTTATAGCTGCTATGCATTCTTTTAGATGAAAGATTTATGGTTTTTCTCTTCTTTTATATGACTCCCTGTATGATCTTCCATCCAGTGGTGTGTCTGGTACTTTTCTTTTTTTATCTGCGCCAAAAGACAAGCTTCTTGTTTCGAATTTTTATCCTCTTGCGATGCGGATGATGTTTCATCGTAGGTAATATCTACTATCTAACTAAGCACACTGCGTCCTTATCTATATCAGAATTTTCACTGTAGTCCAATAGCACCAGCACGAAAGTTAATTTCGCCACGGTTTAAAAGTCAATTAAAATTTGCTCGCTTTTCGTTTCCCACTGAGACCACGTATTTTATCGGATCGGGTTTAAAACGCGCCCGAACAGCACGGTGTCTCGGTTGGAACTCCCCCTATGCAGACCTAGGGCATTGATGTTCGGATTTTCTAGCGCCCTAGGTACTGTTGGACTCCGGGATCTGGGCTGACCAACTAAACTCCTTCCTGTCGTGGATTCGCAATCCACGATGGCAAATCTGCAAGCGCGTCACATTTCCTCGTGCCCGCTTTTATAAGAGAACCCAAGTCCGAAAACAAGCTCCGCCCCCTGCGTTTTGGCCATCCGAGGACCAATCATCGTCGACCATTTTCGTAGGAAAAAGTATAAAGGAAGGGACGTTTCGGGAGAGTCAGTCAGTCAGTGCTCGCGTCGTGTTCTAATCGGTTCTCGGGAAAAGTGGAAAAAGTGAAAAGTGAAGTGAAGTGAAGTGAAAAGTGAAATTTGGGAATTGTCTGCCGTAGGCCATTCCAGGTTTCTTTCGTCCGATAAACTCAGGGAAAAGCGTCTGGGACCTTTTTGCCGCTGTTTATCGAGGATTTTTCGTTGTTTGCCGTCGGGGACGGGAAAAACGGAAATTTTCCAAACCAGCAGCCACTTTTGGGATTTTGACGCCGTGAGGGTCATCAGGTCATCTAGCAGTTTTTGGATTACCGGCAAGCAATGTTTTTGTGCGGTATTTGTGTTCTTGAGGGCCTTTTTCAGTGCTGTTGGTTTTGTGAGTGGTTTTGTGCAAATCTAAAGGAAATGGTAAGTCGTTAAATTTTACTATTGTCCGTAGTGCACCCATTTGTTGTTTTTGAATTGAGTTTTTGGGGTTAAAAAATTTTTCAGAAATTTTGTCATAAAAATTAAATTTTATTTTTATTTTTTTTTTATTTTACGCTGCTTATTGAGGGGTAGCAGGCCTGCTCAGTTTGAGTGTTGGTACTTAAATCGAATTTCAGGTTATTTATTAACTTAAACTTTTTCTTTTTGAATAAGGGTTAGGCGTGTTATTTTTTGGGTTTTTTCAGGGTTTTGGGTGTTGTGTTTATTTTCCACGGGTTGGTTTTCAGTTTTTAGGTTCATCGGGTGTGCTGGGCGTCCGGACGACGGCAGCAGCTCTCCACTACCTTACCCACTCATTCAAACCCATCCCAACCTAACATTGGAGACTTAGTTAATTTTTTTGTATTTTTTATTTTTTAAAAATTTTTTGGGATTAAATATTTTAAGGCACTTGGCCATAGTTCGCAGCAACCCTTGGTTCAGGTTGCCTTTAATATTGTAACGTAAACTTAAGGTTTGACTGTTTGGCCAAAAACAGTCTGGCATCCCGGTGTTTTAATTTTTTTTAAATAAAATAAAAAAAATTTTTTTTTGATTCAGGGGCCGGTAGACGGCCGTGACTATAAAAAGTATTAAAAGTCAGTCCAGTTTAGTAACTTTTGAAAAAGGGGTTTTTAAAAGTAAAGATTTTATTTTGTCGGTGTCATAAATTTAAAATCATAGAACCAGTCACGGTCGTAAAGGGTCGATGATATGATGACACCATGACCGAGTCCACTCATTAAGTTGGGTGCATATGCAATGCACCCTTTCTAACTTTTTTAGTTTCTGTAAATACTTGCATTGACTTGCGAAGTATATATTGCCCCTAACATGGCCCAAGCGGACGATTTTCTTATTAATCTTAATGAACTCGACCCCTTGGCCGCATTTCCCCAGCATCCTAACAATCCGCCGACACAGGACCCCTCTGCAAGCGGAATTTCTCTTCTCCGTCTATTCATGGCTCTGTCATTGTCTTTCGTTTCTTTTCTTCCTCTTCTTTCAGCTTCATAATCGTTTCCAAGTAAGTTACTAAAGTGTTTCTTTCTTGCTGGCTTTCCGTCAGAATCTCGCTCACGTTTGCGACGTTCATTGGTAACTTTAAGTTTTTATTCCCCTCCTCTCACTCCTCCGCGAACCTTGTGCATTTAAAGACTGTATGTTCTCTCGTGTCCGGGTCATTACAGAACCAGCATTTGTCATTTTCGTTTTTTTTAATGGTTTTCAGATATTCTCCGAAGCATCCGTGCCCGGCCAGGGCTTGCGTCTTGTAGTAATTCACTACTTCATCCACCTCTTGATATACTGTCACGAAGGATAATAAATCAAATTTATTACTTGAGCGGAAACATTAAAATTGTGGAATGCGGTCGGAGTGCAACTGCAATTAAGATGCATTTGCTGAATTTGCGAAATAATGTGGAATGTTTTCCAAGTACCGATGGTCGAAGGTCGTCACGAGTTGTCGGCTAGACGAGGCCAGGTCTGGGAGTTTTGATTGGTGGAACCAGTGTCTGGAATGCTATAAAAAGGAAGTTGTACCCTAAAGAGGGGTTTCAGTCAGTTCAGTCCAGTTCTGTCCAGTCAGTCCAGTTTTGCTGTGCACCACGTTGGTGATCGAACCGCAAATGTCAATTAGACATGTCCGTAACGCTCAAGTAAAGTTAATCGCGAACCGCGCTCCAAGTGACAAGCCTCTCTCCAAGATTCTGTCTTCTATAGAGATGTAAGTATGTTTATTGTACTTCTATGTTGTGTATTAATTTACGCCTGGTTTATTATGATTTTATTGGGAGTTAGTAACGTTTTCGTTGGGTTAGGAAACCTGTTATTTTATTAGCTAGTAAGTTAGGAGTTGTTAGGTTTAAGTACGTATTCAATAGATCTTGATGGTAAAGTTAACTGTGTTTTATTTTCACGCTGAAACGAGATCCCAGGCAAATAAGTTGAATTAAATTCAACACGTCACGCTAGTCGTGACAATACTTTATAAAAATCTTTGTCCATCCGTCGTATCTACCCCATCGTTTTTGTCAGCTGTTAAGAAGTTGTTCTCGCGCTTCGCTTTTCTTATCTTTTCCTACTCCTGAATATGGGTTCTTTCTTTTACCAAAAGATCCATTGGTGGTAGGCCAGCCAATATCTGTAGCGCAGTTGTGGGTGCCGTACGATATGCTGCTGTTATGCATATCGACAGCCTCCTTCTTACTCTTTCTAGTTTATTGCAATAAATGTTTGTTGTATTTTACAGCATTACTACCCATGCAGGGACAGCGTACAGCACCACAGACAGTACTGTGCATGCCAGCATACGCTTCTTTGCCGCCGATGGTCCGCTTATTTTGGTGGTAATTCATTGTAGAGAATTAATCATAGCATGTGCCTTAATCGTTGTTCTATTTACATGTTCTGTCATGCGCATATTGTGGTCTATAAAAACTCCCAAAAACTTTGCTGCTTTTACATTTTAAATGTTGGAGCCCCGACCGTCAGCTCTATGTCCTTTAGTTTTCTTCTCCCTGCCAGAACCACTATTTCCGTCTTCTGAAATGCCAATGTCAGTTTCAGTTTTTTCATGTTGTATGCAATTCTATCTATAGCGTAGTTTGCTTTTTCTTTCAAGGTGTCCAAGTCTTTTGCTCGTATTATTAGGGCTAGGTCATCGGCGTAGGTTCTATCCACGACTTCTTCCATTGGTTCGTCTAGTATTTTATTGTAGAATAGATTCCACAAAGTTGGGCTTAACGGCGATCCTTGTGGAAAGGATCCAGTTTTTCGTAGTCTGGTGGGGTTAGTATGGTCCTTTTATGAAGGTATGACTTTAACAGATTAACTAGGTAGTCGCCCACTTTTCCTTTTCCCAGCGCCTTGATCACTAAATCTCAAGGCGCTGAGTTAAAAGCATTTGCAATGTCCAGTATCACCAATACGCACAGTTCCCTGTTTTTCGCGGCCTTTTTGTTTATGTGCTTCACTATGTCTTGCACTGAGAGTATAGCGTCCAGCGTCGACCTCCCTTTTCTGAATCCAAACTGACTGTGATTAATAAGCTGTTTTTCTTGCGCTTCTGAGGCCAGTCTATTGCGGATTAAAATTTCAAATACCTTGCCTACTGTGTCCGCCAGACATATGGGACGGAAGCTGGTTTCAGATTCTGTCTCTTTCCTAGGTTTTTCCACTAAAACCAGTTTTGATGTTTTCCATACGCCTGTAAAATATCCTGTTTTAAGACCTGCATTATATCTTTCTTTCACTTTATTAGAAGAGTCTCGTTATTTTTCTTTTTCCCTACTTCTTTCTAATTTCCTTCTAGCTTGCCGGTATTGAGATCGATATCCATGATCTCGTCAGCTTGTGCTTCGTTAGTTTCCGATTGATTTCTTTTCGTCCTTTTCGTTTCCTTTTTGGTTTTTCCTTGTATGTCATAGATTTTAATGCTTTTGTTAGTGTCATTATAGAAAATGTGTTCGCATAGCTTTCTAATTCTGCCTATCATTTTTGCTGAGTTTGACGCGATGGCCAAGTTACTTCTGTTTTCTGCTGTAGCTAGTTTTTTAATTCTAGCTACAGCGTCCCAGATGCGTTTGGTCAATTCTAAGTCGTCACTTTCCCCGTCAACTCCAGACAGGAAGATGTATTTGTAGCACGCGTCTTCTTGTACATCATCATCTGACTTAAGCACCGAGTTTTGTGCCAGCGAGTAGACTTTATTGGGTTCTAATAGGCCCTCTTTCAGAATTTTGCGAATTTGGGATGCTGTTTCTGCGATTTTCTCTAGTAACCTGCTATTTTGTTTTTTAAGCTATTACTACAGTGTCATACGAGTGTTGGTCCAGTACAATTCCCTTTTCCTTTATGGTCCTGGTGAAACATTCGTTTGGCCAATTTGCTTCCATTATCGTTTGAAGTTTATCCAGGCTTACATTTTCATCGCTGACTATGCTTAGTATTTTATCTCGTTCCCGTATTTCGTCCGTAGTTTCCGCAGAGTCTGTTTGTGTTCCTTGTGCTCGGGTTTCTACACTGGACCTACAGGAATGATAAATTTTTGTCTTCCGTTTGAGTACTGCAGTCTATATTGTAGCGCTTTCCTTGCGGATTTCTTCGGTTACGTTGCCTCGGGCGCGCCTCAGCGAAAAATTAGTAACTTCGTTACAATATTGTAGTCTGGTACCTCGGTTTCCTTTGTCGACAGGACATCTCCTGCTCGTATTGGAAATACGACGTTTGTTTCTTGCGCCTGGCTTTGGTAATTTTCTGCCTCAGCTTTATTTCCGCGAGATTCTCCGAGTTCGGAAATTTTGCGCTTTTTAACGGACTTTCCTTCGTCTTCATCCCAACACAAATCTATACATATAGATTTATTCAGGGTCGGTGTTTCGGCCGTTGGCTGCTTTTCGTTGAATGCGTTCTCGATAAAGATTTTTATCCATCCATTGTATTCGTCCCATTTATTCTGCGAAAGCTTGTATAAATTTTTTCTTGCTGTCTTTTTAAAGTCTGGACCGTGCTCATGAATTTCAACGCGTTCTCGCAAAGTCAGCTCAATCGGCGGTAGCCCTGCCACTGCTAGGACTGCAACTCCGCTGACTGTCCTGTAAACAGACACACTTAGGATGGCTAGTTTCCTAGTCAGCCTTTCTAATTACAAAACGTTCACATTTCCATTTTCTTCAGTTCTTGAATTATTTCTGTAATATTATATGTAGTTTTGTCCTCTAGGTCTGTTCTGGTTTTGGCTCTTACCAAGACTGCAAGGTCATCTGCATATGCAATTAACTCTACACCCTTTTCCACTTTGGTCTGAAGTATCTTATTGTAAAATATATTCCATAGCAGCGGTCCTAGTATAGACCCCTGCGGTACACCGCAAGTTATTTGGTGTTTTGTGCCAGACGGTGTTACAATTTTACTATCAGACAGGTATCATCGCTCTAACACCATCATTCACCCCACCCATTTGTAGCGCTTTATTAATCTGCTTCCATCGAACTGTATTAAAAGCATTTTTGATGTCAAGCATTACAATAACACAGAGCTCTTGATGTTGTAGAACCCTAGTCTTAATTTCTTTTTTTCTTTCCACGAGTCTTGTTAGCGCCAGGACCGTCGATTTACCCTTAGTAAAGCCATATTGGTTTTGGCTGATCAGATGGTTTTTGTCACATTCTTTCTGCAGTCTCTCTTTTATCAGCAGCTCCATTATTTTACCAGCAGCATCCATAATGCAAAGAGGCCTGAAGGTCGTTGGTGCGTCTACAGCTTTTTTGGGTTTTTCATTGTTCAATTGTTCCGGGAATGACACTTTCCTTAGGCAGCTATTGTACATATTCAACGTCAGCTTCCAGTTGTTTTCTATGAATGCTTTCAGAATTTCAGCCGTGATACCATCCGGCCCTGCCGCTTTCTTCGTTTCTAATTTTTCTACCGCACTTTTTAATTCACCTTCAGAGAATCTATAGCGGACATTTTCACGAGAAACGATGGTATCTGCAGGGAATAGAACCAAGATCTGTCTATCAACGGGTTCTTATCAGGTTTAGGGCTGTATTTATGTTGCAGTCTTTTTGTTGCAATTTTGTAGGCCCCATATATCATTTTCCAACTCATTGCAAAGTTGGGACCATTTATCTCGTTTACTTTTGAGTATTTCCAGCTTTACTGCTTTTTTCGCTGCTTTATATTCCTGCAGAAATTCGTTTGAAACCTCTCCTCTAGCTCTATGTCGAGTGATCTTTCGTCTTAGCTGGGTGCATTTTTACGCGTATCAGCAATAGTAGCATTCCACCAGTATACAGGTTGGCGATTAGGTTTAGTATTTTGAGAATGGAAATGCGTATTGCATAGATTCTGTACATTGGCAATAAATTTATCAGGACTAAGGCTAGTCTTCGAGTAAAGGCGAGCCTCCTCACAAAATTTTTCAGGGATTTTTCCGTTGTTTTCCATTTTTTGACATCAGCTCCATCTTTGTTTTTATCTGGAATACTAGGTTTCCTATGACTTAGATTCATGTATATGGACTTGTGGTCACTTATGTTTTCTTTTGACGCATTGACATACCATCCATATATATGGTTACTAATTTTGGGGGTTGCTAACGTTACATCAATTATGGAAGAACCTCTGCTGCATTCGAACGTTGGTTGGTCTCCTTGATTTATGACTATGAGTCCCTCTGATGCAATCCAGTCCTCTAGAAGAAAACCTCTTCTGTCTTGGTTCTTTGCACCTGCTATTTCCAGTTTGGCATTAAAATAGCCTCCAATAATTGTTTCTTTACATGAACTTCTCAAGTATAAACTAATATCGTACAGGAAGTTTTCAAAGGAAGCCTCATCCTTGTTTGGTAAAAAATATACAGATAAAAATATAACTTTTTCAAATTCTACAAACACAAATACTTTTCCTATATGACGCTTCACAACATTAATCTTATCACTAGTATAAATAAAAGTATCAGTCTAGATCACAGAGATATTTATCACATAGTTTTTTATTGGGTTCCTGTCCCAGTATCACATTTATTCCCTCCCGCATAGTATCTGTATATAGCATGTCATGCGCAGCACGACATCTATTCACGTTAAGTTGCATTATTTTGAATTCTTTTGTTGCTTCAGCGCTGTTCAGAGCTTACATTATCCTGGTCCATATTACGAGCTGTTATTTGTACCGCTCTTGTTTCATGTATCGTGTCTGTCAGGTCAATCTTTGAGTTTTTTCGAACATTAAATAGTGCTCTTCTAAATATACCACACTTTGATGTACCCGCTTTGTGGCCTTGCTCGTCACACAATGGACATTTTTCCATGTTTTGACATTCTTTAGCTTTATGCCCTTCACCTCCACACTTATGACAAAGCGCCGATCGGTCTGGTCCCTTACACTCCTTTTCTATGTGATCGTACGACCAACATTTGAAGTATTTTTTAACTTCTATATGTTGTTCTATCTGGCAATTTACTAGTCCTATTCTAATTGATTTTTTCCTGATAAGGAAGCTTGCTTTTGACATTTCCATATTCACCGTGTGTCTAAATTCACATTTAGTCATAAAAAATATTATCAGTTTATATATTTCATAAACAACACAAAAGTAATTAACTAGGTTATTGCCGCTAATGCACCGCCAGTAGGTCACCGGGCAACCAGCTACCAGACGCAGCGTCAGCAGGAAAATCACCAAACCTTCCAATGTGGAGCACAGAACAATATTGGTCAGCACTTATTATTTTCATTTGTTTATAACGTTTGTAAATGTGTGCACATGGGACTATACATTGAGCACATGGGACATAGACAGGGGCACCTCCAGAATTGACCTTAAGTACGAGAAAAATAGAATGGTGAACGACTCAATAAACGTTCAAGATGCAATTAATCAGATAGACAACCTCTGTCAACGAGCAAAATCAATAGCAGGGGACACACAATGCATATCTCTGATACATCATTTAAAAGAGAAGGAAAAACAATTTCAATGAACACAAAACGGATTACAAACTGTGGTATCCAAGAGTGAAAAAAGAGGAGCGTTGGGAAAACTACTTACCGCTGTATTCGGAGTAAATGATGAGATCTACACAAATATTGACGAATTAGATAAAAACCAAAAGGAGCTAATCAAGGCATCCAACCACCAAATCAAATTCATGCTACATGCTCTATCTACTTTTAATGACACCGAATCCAGAATCAACAATCAACTCGAGATTCCGGGAGAAAATCAATGAAGGCATTGCTTTAATAAATGAAATGGAAGAATGGTATCGAATAGTGGATACAAATAAACTGACAATTCACATTCTTAGTTCATATCAAGTGGTCTCCAATTACATAGATGAACTTTTGGACTATTATAAACGATTGTTAGATGTTCACTACCACAAAGATCACATATATGACTTAATATCTCCGACCCACATTGAAGAGATTATAGCAGCTGCGTCCAGAAAGATTCCTTCCAACATCGAAATAATATCCTATCCTGTGCTCCAGACCAGAGTGGAACACAGTGAAGAATTTATCCACGTCTATGGATATTTTGTGATGATAAACCACAACGAATTTATGCTAATCAGATCGACTCCAATTCCACTGAAGACAGAAAATAAGTCCTATTGGATCCTGGATATTCCAAACGAATTACTAGCAATCGACTATGATTCACAGTTGTACTTCCAAATTTCTGAATATGAGTTGAACAACAGTCTGAACATTGCGGAAAATGTCTTCGTATGTTCACCCACTACAACAAGAGGCATAGAGACTAGTCCACATTGCGTAATAGACCAAGTATACCAGCGAGAAGAAAATACCTCATGCAAAATCACACAGCATTCCATATCATCAATAATATGGAAACAGTTACACACTCCAAACTCATGGTTAGCAATTACGCCTGAAAAAACTAAAATTGCCATTATTTGCGATGGAATCCGAAACGATGTGTCTCTAAATCAGACTGCTATTATAGAAACAACTCCAACTTGCCTCATTCAAACGAAGAAGAACATCCTAACGCCTAAGAGGTCAGACAGTGTCACTGTCTTACAGGCATTCTCCAAACCTATACTACAAAATATATCATTATTCCCAGTTATGCACGGAAGAGAAACCACGCTAATTGACGAACCTGTAATTGACGCATCCAACAAGCTTAATGAAGTCAGGAGTGAAGAAATGAATATCAAACGACAACTTGAAACCACGCATTGGGAGACAGTCAAAAAGCACTTTCTGATCACAAGCCTTAGTGGTACAGTGATAACTATACTTGTTGTTATCACACTTATGGTGCTATTCGGGTTCTACAAACGACGACAAAGTAACAGCTCCAATACGAGAAGAGACAGAGATGCAGCAGACATTCTATTAAATACAATCAGAGCTTCCCAGCCACCCACAGAAGCGATTGTCCTCGAACCAGTATTTCCCCATGACGGCGCTGAACATTGATGGCATGGCAATAGACTGCCCAGAATGTCTAAATTCACATTTAGTCATAAAAAATATTATTAGTTTATATATTTCATAAACAACACAAAGGTTATTGCGGCTAATGCACCGCCAGCAGGTCAACGGACAACCAGGTACCAAACGCAGCGTCAGCAGGAAAATCACCAAACCTTCGAATGTTGGTCAGCACTTATTATTTTCATTTGTTTATAACGTTTGTAAATGTGTATAAATAGTTGTTAACTGTTAAATAAAAATCAGTATTAATCCAACAGCGGTTCTTACTCAACCTTCCAACCTAAACTACAATAAACTACCAAGTATCCTGAGCAATCTTCCTGAATTCCATTACAGGAATTTACAAAGTGGGTACAATGTCGAGCAATTAGAAAAGCAACGGCTCGAGCTGTAAGCCAGGCTTTGTACGACGAGGTCATAACTAGATTTGGGTACCCACGGACCGTTTTGTCCGATAATGGCACGCAGTTTACCGGGCAACCGTTCAAACAATTGCTTGCGGAGTTGGGAATTGTTCACCGGCTAACTCCACCGTATACGCCCCAAGCCAACCCCGTCGATCGAGCTAATAAGACTCTCAAAACCATGATCGCCCAGTTTTGCGAAGGGGATCACCGTAAGTGGGACGTACTGCTCCCCGATTTGCTGTTTGCCGTTAACACGTCCCAACATGACTCTACCGGATACACGCCGGCTTATTTGAACTTTGGTCGGGAGTTAGAGCCACCAAAAGCATTATACCGTTCTGTCAGACCGGAACCCGACGGCGCCGAGCCGTTAAGGGAACCCCAGCGCTCCGATATTGGGGAGCACAGCAACCGGCTCAAACAGCTCAATGATATTTATGAGCTGGTCCGTTTAAATCTGAGTCGGTCGTTCACCACTCAAAGCCGGCATTATAATGTGCGGCGAAGAGAGTGGCGGTGTCATGTGGGAGATCACGTGTATCGGCGTGAAAACCCCCTGTCCTCAGCGGTCCGAGGTTTTGCCTCAAAGCTAGCGCCTAAGTTTTCAGGGCCCTACACCGTGGTTAGGGTTCTTTCTCCGGTGGTGTATGACCTTAAGAGCTGCACCGGTAAAATTCTGCGCCGTATTCATATTAAAGACTTAAAAGCGGCGCATGACGGGGCCGAATTTAATGAAGCCCGCGTGTAAACCACGCTGTGGGTTGGGGCGGGTGACAACCGTTAGCAACCGTAACGTAAGCCGTATTGGTCACCGTACCGACCGTAGCCATTCTTCTAGATGACCGAACGAAAGCGCATACCAAAGTCCCGTCGGCGCTTACCGGGGGAGCCTCCGTTTTCGGCCCCTGCTGATCCGTCGGCCATCTGCATCCGAGACCATTTTGCGGGGCAGAGAAACACTGCGCAGACCCGCATGAACCGAATACGGCGGGAGGCACGGGCGCTAATGGCCCCTTTGCAGAGAGCGGCAGTCAACCAGGGGCCGCCACATCGCTCCGTCAGTCCGGCCACGGAATCCCGACTACCGGGTAGGGTTAACGTCATCTCAGGCGTGCTTTTGAAGCCGGCACGAACCGGATACCACAGCAGGACTCACTGGACCAATAACCTGGCCAGGTTGGGGTGGGCGGCGGCTCATGCGGAAGAACTGTTTCCGGAGCCACCGCACCGGGAGTTGCCGGCGCTAATTCCGATTCCCGTGGGGCAACCCCTCCGTCATGCGTCCGTCCCGTATACCGACGTCGAGTTCCCTTTGGGGGTACTGGGACATACGGAACCAGAGGGTGCGCCGGTTGTAGTAGGGGTTATTGACCTTACCCAGTCACCGCTGTCCGCCACCACCAAGGCAGGGGATACTTCTCCTGTCGGCCTCCCGAGGTCTTCCAGTGTTGAGGCCGCACCCGCCGTGAACGAACCGTACGATCCGGCAGGAGGGGTGCCCGTTCTGGATTTGCAGGCCATTGTGGAGGAAGTGGCCGCAACCCCCAACCAACAGGACTGGTCGGAAGCATTGGTGGCAAAGCTCCGAAGCCTACGCCCTCCAGGACATCCGGCTGGGCGCCGCTGCCGCCGTCATTTAATTACCCGGGATGACCGTCGCGTCCACGTGGCTCTGCCGATCTAACCGTCCCGTCTGCCTGTTAAGTTCCGTCCCCGCCCATAACTCCGCTCGCACCCTGATTTTGTTTGTTTTGTACACCCGCTCGCTACCTCGCTTATTAGTGGCTCATATTGTTTTTTTTTTCCGTTTTGTAAGGCATGGCTCACTCCCCAGTACTGGAGCTAATGGCAACCGAGGGGTTCGATACCCTGCTAGATGCTGTGCTTGACGCCGACGTTATGACCGTTCCTTCCGCTCCGGAGATCACCACGCCAGGTAAGCAGCCACCGAAGCTCGTTGACAGCCGTGCGACGTCGCTTGAGAATCTTTTGATGCCCTACTCGGACATTGTCGTGACTCGACCGACCCTTCCGGTACCATTTGTACCGCCCGAGGATCCAGCGGAACGTCCGTTATTCCTGCCCGTCCGAAGTCGGAAACTGTGTTGGAAATGTGGCCGAGAGGGCCACCACAGAAGTTTGTGTACGAGACCGCAAATTTTGTTTTGCTCCCGCTGTGGGTGTCTGGGCCGATTGTCGAAAACCTGTCCTTGTTGGTTTTCTGAGGAGGAGCGTCAGGTATTGCCGCCGCCACGGATTGCTCCTGAACATGCCCGGGTTATTTCTCGGGGTGTTCAATGCGATCTTGGTCGAGAAACGTTCCGTTCCCGCTTTCCACAGGAAAGTCTGGGTTTCAGAAACCGGGCACGGAGCTCCAGACGTGCTCGGTGGTTGTCTCCGGACCGTGGGAGCTGTTCCAGAGGGTGGGCCAGTGAGGGTAGCCGAGACCGACAGTGAGAAGGATGTGCGGTGTGCGGTTCCGCGATTTAGGGTAAGTTAGGTTAAGGGGAGTTGTTTGCTCCGAGCTGAAAATTTATTTTTTTGTACTTTTGTAGAATCTGTGATTTTTTTTTATTGTATCGAGTCTGTGATTTATTTTTGTGATTCAATTGTTAACCGTAGCGTTAGAGTTAAGCCGTTAAGTTTTTGTTTTCTCGAGTTGCCGGGTAGTTTAAAGGTAAGGCCGTCTGTTTTGAAAAGTTTTGTTTAAAAAAAGGAGTAAACGCCTTTTTTTTTTCCGTACGAAGAGGGGGTGTGTAACGAAGTTACTAAGTTTTACCGTTTTCTTAATTAAATCGATCAACCGGAATCATCATTTTAATTACTTAAGTTCCAACAGTCGGATTTTCTCCGTTCTTGTCAGTTTAGGTTCGGGACGTCGGTTACTTTTCGTTAGGGTCATAGCAATGTGTCGCGGAAAACCGCTAATTGATGAGTGCGTGGTTAATAAGTTTTACGCGGCCGAATGTTCAGCGGCTATAGTGCCGCAGTTAACCTGCAAAGGCGTCCTGCCGGCACCCAGTGTGTGGCAGTGCGCGCGGTTCCGGTCCCCCATACATGGTACGTAGGTGAGTGGGAGATTGCAGGAAATAAAACTGGCCTGCACGTGGCAAACGGCCTCTTCCACCTACGGTCAGCGTCCGAACCAGTCAACCTGCTCCGACTCGAGATCCGACTAGCAGTAAGTACCATCCAACCGCTTATACCGGTACTGCATCTGTTCTGGGCCTATACCGCAATACCTGTCCGTTCCTTTTGGTTTTCCCCAGTATTTAGTACAGCATAGTTAGCCGTCGTGGACTCGTAACGACCCGGCGGATTTTCCCCAGTATTTAGTACACTGTAGTTAGCCGTCGTGGACTCGTAACGACCCGACGGATTCTCCCCAGTAATTAGTACACCGTAGCTAGCCGTCGTGAACTCGTATTGACCCGACGGATTTCCCCAGTAATTAGTATACCGTAGCTAGCACCCGGATTTCTCCTGTTCTTAACCGCCAGGACAGCTGCCGTAGACACCGTTAACGCGTACACCTTTTATTTGACCGCTTTTATTGGTACGTTTAACTACTTTGTCACCCGCGTCCCGACTTACACGCTTTAGGTTGAAATTGACCACTTAAATCAAAGTTACACGCTCTTTCTCATATTTACACTTGCTTTTGTTTCTGTTTAAGACTTAAGATACCGTTAGGGTTCCGACTTTTGTTTTTCCGATTGGTTCTGTTCGTTAACCACCATAGGTCCGTAGTCATAATTTTTGGTTAAGTGTTTCAGAGTGTTAATTTCTGTTTAGTTTATTTGGAAACACGACCCGGTGAGCTTGTAAATTTACTTTTGTCTTTCATTGGGCCTGTCAGCCTTGCAAAACCTTAGCGCCCGCTTTCCTTCTTCGACTGTCTTAAAAGTTACCCCGGTAGACGGAGCGTTTTCCTGGTTGACGCTCCGCGGTTATTTGAAACCAGGTGGCGCCCGAGGCAATTAAAATCAGACTAGTGTCAAAAGGGGTATTTCATTTGCACCCCAACAAAAGAGCGTCACAATATGTTAGAGAAGGTACATAGGATTTGAAAATAAGTATTAAAAAAGTTTTGAAAGAAATTTGTAGGTTTGAATATACGTCAGGCACTTCCCATAAACCCTGATGAAGGCATTGGTGAAGTATTTTTCAACAAAGATTCTTTCCTGAAGAACAATTATTAGGGCAAAGGTTGAGGGATACGTTGTCTCTGCAACTTTATATTAATAGAAAGGTGTACCATAAAATAATTGCCTCCAGTAATTTATTGTTATAATCATATTTCGTATTTAAGAACATAAACTACACAAATACATGTTTAATTTGTGTGTGTTAACTTTGTTCTATTTTAAAGTAACTCGGGTAAACATATAATAATTATTTAACATAACAAGTATGTAGTTCAAAAGTTTACCTATCTAAACCAAAACAGCAACAGAAAATAAGGTCTTAATACTATTAAATAACAATAATATACATTTACTTGATTTTAGTGTATAATCTTTAATCATCCAATTATTGAATTTTTGTAATAAAAATATAATTATTTTACCTGCGTTTTAATTTTTTGGACATAATACAAAAACCAAAGCAAAGTGACAAGTCGGAACTTTAGTTGACATTACAACAGATCCAAGATGACCCTATCAGCAAAAATTGTTTCCTCAAAGTGATACGCCGCGTGACGTCACAGTGGGTGCTTAAAACCAATAAGTTACAGCCGTTATCTATTGTTGTATATTATTCATTACATTGAATAAAAGAACAAGTGATGTCTACCTTCATTGAGTGGAGGTATTACTTTCCTTCAGACAACGCATTTATATAAAATGGTAAGCTCAAATAATCAAAATATCTAAAGATTCATCTTTATTAAATTGGCTATTTGTTAAAAAAAAACATTGCAGCAAACAAAGCTTTCCCGAGTCATATTTAAAAGCAAGTGACAATAGTCTAGTCTACAGTCATAAACAGTGTCATTTAATGCCTGATGTAGAACAATGTGGTAGGGGTGCTTATTTTTATTTTTAAGAATGTAGTGAACAATTGTTTTTGGACTCCCAAGTCCTCGGAAATTTTTGTGGTACTTAAGGTGGGATCACATTGAACATAGACCAAAACGTCCTAGTTAACCTGGAAAACATTTCACGAGAAAAACGTTTTCTCTGTGGAAATTGCAATGCGTATTGTCGCGATGCAATGGCAGTATTTTTGAAACATTAGAAATAAATACGTAACATATTGTTACAAAGGCCTCATGGCCAGATTAAGATTTCCTGAAATTTAGGGAAAAACTAGGGGTCACTATATAGAATTTCCCTAAATTTAGGAAAAAAGTGCACAACTTGGCAACACCGCATCCCAGGGGTGTCCCAAACTTACCTCCATAATACGAAGTCTCAACCCTCTAGGCCTTAAAATAAAGGGAGTTACCCATTTAACCCCATGTAAAATGCAAATCTACAAAACAACTACTTTTGGACCTGTCCCGGTATCTTTTAAAACGTTAAAATAATAAATAAACGTTTACTGGACGTATAGCGGGAACATTCTGTGCATACAGAAACATTCGAAAATCGATGACCCACACATATATAAACCGACCGAGCCGACGGACAGTCAGTTGTGAGTTGTGAGTTGTGAAATAACAGTGGCGCGATAAAGCAAAGAACGAAGTAGTGAAGTGGTAAAAGTGACTTTAGTGGTTTAACAAGTGGTGGTAATCTCTAATGTTTTAAATTATTGTGTAATTAGTAAATAAAGTTTGTTGAGTTTATTCAAAGTCTCACTTATCAAAAAGAACCCAGTAAAGTGTAACAATATACCAGGTGTCCAAGAGCACCCTGGACATAGGAGATTAACATGGGAAGACGATTTTGATTTTTTTGCGCCTGTACGGTTGATTTGATTGAAAAATCGTATTAATGAAAGTTGTAGTACCTATCACGGGCTAGTTTTGTGTATTTTTTTCAGATCTCTAACTTGAGCCCTTTCGTCGTAAAAGACGAACAAAAATGAGAAAATTTAAACTTTTAGCCAGCACGGTATAAGCGGTTGTCGAGCAACGGATAAACAGATCATTGTTGCTGATACGGTTGCTCGACAACCGCTTATACAGTGCAGGTAAAAAGTTTAAATGTTCGCATTTTTGTTCGTGTTTTACGACGAAATTGCTCAAGTTAGAGATCTGAAAAAATACAGAAAACTAGTCCGTGATAGGTACTACAACTTTCATTGATACGATTTTTCAATCAAATC
The DNA here is from genome assembly GCF_016097725.1 of Ips typographus. Taxonomy (NCBI): domain Eukaryota; kingdom Metazoa; phylum Arthropoda; class Insecta; order Coleoptera; family Curculionidae; genus Ips; species Ips typographus. The sequence goes on from NC_138432.1 coordinate 473,053, forward strand.
AACCGTACAGGCGCAAAAAAATCAAAACCGTTTTCCCATGTTAATCTCATGGTCAGGGTGCTCTTGGACACTTGGTATAAGGATAGATAATTTGATATGAACAATCAGCTTTCATGTTTTCTTCTTTTACTTGTTAAATACCTTTAGGAAACAGAAATTTGTTGCAATATTAAAGGTTTTACCGTATTGAATTTAAATTGTTTGAAAATTCGCACAGTAAATTTCAGTTTAACAAACAAACTCAGTTTCCCAGATATCGACAGTAACTTAAATTTTTCAAAGGGACCATGATTTTTTTTCGTTATTTTTAAATACATATTTTATCCTAATTTCATATTTTTATATCAGTTGTGTACTTTTGTCGAAGTTTTCCTGAAGAAATTTATGATCAAGATTTATTGTTTCCCTAAAAACATTTAAATAACATATTTTGATTTTTCATACGAAGGTGAGTCATTTTTAAAACAATTGCAGAGATGGTTGAACAAAATTTGCATTTATGACCATACAGGCTACCCCTTACTACTATACAGAGTGTTTATCAAGTAGTTGTACACACTTTAAGAAGTGAATCCGACCAATTTTAAGGAAAAAAAAATCATATAAACTTCTAGACTTATAAAGTTTATTATAATCTTCGAAGAAACCTGAAAAAATAAAGTGTCAGTAAAAATATCTCGAAAACTGCTGATTTTATTTTTCTCAAAATTTGCGTCTTGTTAAAGTAAATAACAGCGCATGACATGAGGGTGAAATGAGGTTCGCAAGTATACAGGGTCAGTCACAAAGTATACCAACTTTCTTAATTTAAACGTAACACACTGTATATTACTTCAGATTTTAAAAGTACTCATAAAGGCCAATTCAACGATATACGATTTTTTTAATTTTTTTTTTTTGATTTTTTTTTTTTTGACCTATGACTATGATAGGTGTAACAATGACAGCTAACGTCAATATAATGTTAAATTAATTGGCAAATTTTTCTATTACTTAAAATGGTGTTTTTGAGTGAGAAGGATACTTAAGATGTCAGTCTTTTCCTTCTCACTCAAAAACACCATTTTAAGTAATAGGAAAATTTGCCAATTAATTTAACATTATATTGACGTTAGCTGTCATTGTTATAGGTGGTACAAAAAAAAAAAAAAAAAATCGTATATCGTTGAATTGGCCTTTATAAGTACTCTTAAAATCTGAAGTAATATACAGTGTGTTAGGTTTGAATTAAGAAAGTAGGTATACTTTGTGACTGACCCTGTATACCTGCGAACCTCATTTCACCCTCACGTCATGCGCTGTTATTTACTATAACAAGACGCAAATTTTGAGCAAAATAAAATCAGCAGTTTTCGAGATATTTGCAATATTCCAGACTTTTTAGACACCCTGTATAGTTTTTACTATGTACAGGGTGGGCAAATAAGCGAGGTAAGCGGCTATACCTCCGAAACTAATGATCGTAGAGAGTTACGGTAAAAAAATTTATAGGATAAGTAGGCAAGGGAAAATGCTGGAAATTATTTTCAAGTTTCCAAGATGGCTACCAGAGGGCGTTTGCGCCATCTTGAATTACATAAAGTTACGTTTCTTGTGATTTTCCCCAATGAATGTAACAAAAAAGTATTTGCGTTTTAATGTTAACTTAAAGTCGAACATTTTTTGAAAAAAACATTTTTCTCTATCTTTCGAAATAAAGTGGGGGGGGGGGTATTTGAATGTTGTTTTAAATAAATGCCTGTAACTTCGAAACGTCTTTAATACATTTGGTATCATTGAAAAGAGCATTTCTTGGGCTTTTAGGTTTCTTCTGATAATGACAGTTGTGACCTAAACGGCCGCCGATTGAGGGCGTTATTTGATATTATAACCAAAATAATGGATTTTCTCAAAAAATTTAAATGCAATGATATGACTTTTTGTAGACTAGAAAATAGACAAATGACAAAAAAAGAAAAAAAAAAAAAAAAGAAAAAAAAATATTAAGATGCGGTTTGCGCAGGCTTATTGGTTAGTCATTTGTCTATTTTCTAGTCTACAAAAAGTCATATCATTGCATTTAAATTTTTTGAGAAAATCCATTATTTTGGTTATAATATCAAATAACGCCCTCTATCGGCGGCCGTTTAGGTCACAACTGTCATTATCAGAAGAAACCTAAAAGCCCAAGAAATGCTCTTTTCAATGACACCAAATTTATCCAAATGTATTAAAGACGTTTCGAAGTTACAGGCATTTATTTAAAACAACATTTAAATACCCCCCACCACTTTATTTCGAAAGATAGAGAAAAATGTTTTTTTCAAAAAATGTTCGACTTTAAGTTAACATTAAAACGCAAATACTTTTTTGTTACATTCTTTGGGGAAAATCACAAGAAACGTAACTTTATGTAATTCAAGATGGCGCAAACGCCTTCTGGTAGCCATCTTGGAAACTTGAAAATAATTTCCAGCATTTTCCCTTGCCTACTTATCCTATAAATTTTTTTACCGTAACTCTCTACGATCATTAGTTTCGGAGGTATAGCCGCTTACCTCGCTTATTTGCCCACCCTGTACTACAGTTTTTGCATAATTATTTTTTGAACCGGAGTGATAAAATATGAACAAAATGCTCTAGCAAGTGTCTTCCTCTCGTTGCTAAGCTACTTTTTATGCCAAATTGTAGTTTATACTATAATGCTTAAAAGACCCTGTAAATATAAAATTTGCACTATGTACAGGGTTATTGATTGAATTTGGACCACCCCAATACAAGTTTTATTCCTAGTATAAGAAGAAAACTTTCTATATGAAACTGATAGATACAAAGCTCTACTATATTTCTAGATACATTTAATTATACAGGGTATCTCAAAATTTAAAAGGGGATGCCATAATTTTTATTGCAAATTCGGATTCTACGATAAATTCTAAGCGTATTTGACTAATATGTTCCGTATCGATTTTCAATTGTTTCCTGTCAACTAACCTCTATTGATTGAATTTAGACCACCCCAATACAAGCTTTATTTTTAATTTTAGAAGAAAACTTTCCATACGAAAGTGATAGATACGAAGGTCTACTATATTTCTAGATACATTTTATCTATACAGGGTGTCTCAAAATTACGTGGCTAACCAAACATACCTTTTTTTAAATGCAATTCCATATTTCTAATTGCAAATTCGGATTCTCTTATAAATTTTAAGCCTATTTGACAAATTGTTCTGTATTTATTTATTATTATCTGTATTTTATTTTTTAAATTTTTTTACGGATTTTTGAGACACCCTGTATAGACAAATTTTATCCAGGAATATAGTAGACCTTCGTATCTATCACTTTCATTCAAAAAGTTTTTTTTCTAAAACTAAAAATAAAGTTTGTATTGAGGTGGTCTTCGTCTATATTCAATCAATTGAGCTTATTAGACAGAAAACAATTGAATATCGATACAGAACATATTAATCAAATAGGCGTAGAATTTATCGTAGAATCCGAATTTGCAATAAAAAATATGGCATCACATTTAAAAAATGGTAAGCTTGGTTAGCCACGTAATTTTGAGACACCCTGTATAGACAAAATTTAACCAGGAATATAGTAGACCTTCGTATCTATCATTTTCATTCTGAAAGAGTTTTCTAAAACTAAAAATAAAGCTTGTATTGGAGTGGTCTAAACTCAATCAATAACCCTGTATTTACAGTTTTTGCATAATTAATTTTTGAACTGGAAAGACAAAATATAATAAAATACTCTAGCAACTGTCTTCCTCTCGTTATCCAGCTACTTTTTATGACAAAGTGTAGATGATATAATGCTTTAATGACCCTGTAAATATAAAATTTAATTTATGTTCAATTTTTTCATAATTAACTTTTGAACCGTAGTGACAAAATATAAACAAAATGCTCTAGCAACTGTCATCCTTTAGTTGCCCAGCTACTTTTTATGCCAAAGAGTAGCTTATATAATGCTTAATAGACCCTGTAAATATAAAATTTTAACTATGTACAGTTTTTGCATAATTAATTTTTGAATTGGAAAGACGAAATATAAACAAAATACTCGACTTGCAACTGTCATTCTCTCGTTGCCCAGCTAATCTTTATTCCAAAGTGTAGATTACATAATATTTTTATATATGTTTATATAACACACAGTATGTTGCATGCCAGATCATCCCTTGTGACGTCACGCGCCGCTTTGCTTAGGAGAAACGAACTCTGCCGATTGAGCATCTATTGCAGTTGACAGCATTGTTAGCAGTTTACCGCTGTGTGGTGCGGGTTGGGTATTGAGCACGTGACCATGTGGGGAACGGATGGTCGTCACTATCAATAAAACACCACTATTTTGCTCTTGGAATAAACCGAATTGCATTTAATCATTGCTTGTTCATAGTCTGCCATTAATGGAACATTTCCAGCATGCTTAAGACTAAATACACCGCCGTAATATGAGAAAAACCGATAAACTAGGAACTAGCACATTAACCAAACAACTACTTTTTTCACTTGCCCGACACTGTCTCCAGTGTCTCCCGGGAAAAATGTGCAATGTCAAATAAAATATAACCTAAGTCGTCTGTCATTATCTTGCCCAACAGGGACAGATAAGGTGACACTAACCTACTCCGAGTAAAGAAACGAACCAGACGGTAGGCAACACCGCCACAGCTGTTTGTGGCTGTGTTTTGTTTTGGATTGATCTTTGATCAATATAAATCTAAAATCATTCTAAAACTAAAATTTAAATAAAAACCTTAATTTTTACAATTTTATTTAATTTTTCATTAATTTAAAATTATTAGTATAAATTAGGTAAATCACATTTTTAGTTCTTTTGCAATGCTAGAACATGGATCTTGTTAATATTGTAAAATATTAAAGGAAGCAAAAATTAAAGCAAGGTAATGTAAAAAAAAATTCTTCAATGATTATTTAAACCATGCCAATCCTCTTTGTAATCTTCATAAACGACTTGTATTCGGTAGCAGATGAACCATGGCAAACTATTATTAACTATGCCGATGACACCAACTTGTTGATTGGAGACAAAAATAGTTTGAACCTAGTAAGCAATAGTCAATATTTAACGTCTAAAATTGAAGCATGGTTTACTGATAACGGCTTAATTTTGAACGCAGAGAAAACTGATTTAGTCCTGTTCAGGACAAAACAATCAAACTTTGGTAAACTGGAAGGACTCCCGATTGTCGGAAAAGACATAACAGTATCTGAAAACACGAGGTTCCTAGGGGTTTATCTGGATGAGAACCTTGACTGGTCTTTTCATTTCGATAAACTCTTGAAAACTTTGGGAACTATCTGCTAGGGAATACGATTCACTGGTAAATATCTAAGTGAGCAATGTCTAAAAATTCTGTATAGCGCCAATTTTGAATCCAGACTGAAGTATGGTATTATGTTCTGGGGCCGAGATGGTGGGGTTCAGAACATTTTTATTGCTCAAAAACGAGTTAAGAGAATAATTAAAAAAATGGATTATCGGCAATCATGTAGAAACACTTTCAGGTCAATGGGACTAATGACAGTATACGCTCTGTATATATATGAATGCTTAATGTTCTTTTTCAACAACAGAAGTTTATTTTTTCAGAATCCACAGGTAAACAAATATAATACAAGATTAACCCATCAAATTATGTATCCAAAACACCGGCTGCAAATAACAGAAAAAACTCCCCACTATATGTGTATAAAGCTGATTAATAAGTTACCTATGGATTTTAAAACAATTGTGAGTAACCAAAAATTTAAAAGGGAGCTAAAAAAGTTATTAATCCAATTGGAACCCTATCATCTCGACGATTACCTAAACATGTAGAGGTTAAACTCTCCTGTATTGAATGATTATACTATATCATAAGTATAATAATATATCTAAGTAGTCTTTCTTTTGCTGACGCAATTTCATTTTGTTGTATACGTTGTTTATGACAATCTTGAAATAAAGTTACATACTATTTCTATTAAACCAGACTACAGTCTTAAAATTAATATGCAGTCTTTACTGGAATCCTAGCTTGCTGCGTTCAGACATTAGTTATAAGGGATACTATGGCTGATGCTGCCCCAGGTAAGATTATAAAATTGCATAGATACTACACCATTACTACAAGTTTTTGTAGTCTGAAATTTTTTTAAGGATGGTCAAGTGCCTATCTTACAGATCTGCATCTGGTATATGCTGCATAAATCACTACTTTTTCATGTGGATGTCAAAAGTATTTCAGTTTTCATTATTGTTTTATGTTTAATATAATAATCACCATCAGATAGTGTAGTAAACTCCATTGCTGAACCTCAAGCTAATAATATGTATTATACCTAGTCTTTTCTAAAAGCATTGTTAAAGTAACAGCAGTAATAAGGTAGTTTGCTGTGAGTTTAAGTAATAGGTCTACTCATATGAGACAATATTTACCTATCTAGTAGTATGATTGTAAGGCAAACATCTTTGGGCAGCTGCAATGTTTAAAGAAATAAGCCAATACTAATAAAGCTGAACTTTTAGATATTTTGATTATTTGAGCTTACCACTTTATATAAATACTTTATCAGAAGGAAAGTAATACCTCCACTCAGTGGAGGTAGACTTCAACTTGTTCATTGTAAATAATCACCCATTGGTTTTAAGTTAAAAATAACCAAAGTATAAATGTAACTAAGACTAAATTTAGTGTATTTGGGAGAAAACAGAGAGTTAGTAATATAAATGTGGACAACATATACATTGAAATGAAGGGAAGTAGAAAAACCTATGAAAAAAAAAAGTATCTTGTAGTAATTTTCGATCCAAATCTAAATTTCTGAGTACACGCGGATTATGTTATGCGAATTGATGCGAAAATACTCAAAGAAAATTAATTTTATTTCAAGAGTGGGACACCATTTGATTGTTTATACTAGGTTGATGTTGTATAATAGTATTGCGTCAGCGCATCTGCAGTTCTGCTCGACACTTCTCTATAGCCTACAAAGTACGTGAGTTTCAAGTGGTTCAAAACAGAGCAATGAGAACAATTTTGAAATGCATTAGGTACACTTCCATACACGCAATGCAGACAACCCTCAACATACTCCCTGTAGAACAAAAAATATCGTTTGATACCCATGTATTTGTGTACAAACTAAAGAATGAAATATTGCCTGATTAAATTTGTAAAAAGATAGAAATTTTTTCTGATGTACATAATTATAATACAAGACATTGTAAAGATTTCATAATTAGTAGAAAATGTTAATCAAATTTAGGTTTTAATTCATTACTGCATAAGGGACTTCTTCGATTTAATTGGTTGCCAGTCAATATAAAGGAATCGCCTAATGTACAACTATTTAAAATAGAACTGCGAAAACACATTCGAGAAAAAATGAATATGTAATTTGCCAGTGATTTGCTTGTTGGTTAATTTTTGGGACATGTGTGCATTGTATTGTTTTGTTTTTCATGTAGCATTATCGCTAAATAAATACTATTATTATATTAATACTGTGCACCCGAGCACCCACTGTGACGTCACGCGAGGTAGCGTTTCGAGGAAACAGGTTTTGCTGATATGGCCGCCCTCTTGGATCTGTTGTGTTGTCAAGTAAAATTCCCACTTGTCAGTCTTGTCACTTTGCTTTTGTTTATTTGTTTTAGCATGCTGCTAAAATTAATTATATTTTTATGACAAAATATTACAATTTAACTAATGAAAATTATACACTAAAATCAAGTAAATGTATATTTTTTGATTGACATAATGGATACAATAGCTGTTGGCCTAGGTAAGATTACAATGGCAATTTCATACCTAACCATGCTATTGCTGATGCATCATTACTACACATTTTTGTACTAACATTTTTTAAGGGTGGTTCTAGTAACTAATTCGGGTAGTCTTACAGATCTGCAACTGGTATATGCTGCATACATCACTACTTTTCCATGTGGATAAAAAAGCACAACTTTTATGAAGAAAGTGACTAGGACTGCAATCAAGTCAAGTTGAAGAAGAATAAAGTCGTGTGCAATATTTTAAACTATCTACATTAGGTACAACAGTGGATTAAAAAGCAAGTTTTAAGGTGAGTTAAACTGATTTTAAAGCCAGATTTGTAGTTCTAATTCCACAAGAAGTAAGCAGCAAGCAGTAGTAGCCATGTCAATTCATAGTTCAACTTTAGTAAGAAGGAAATAACATAACCCCAATAACCCCAAAGTCTTATAAACCATCAAAATTTGATTTGTTATCTTGTGGGTTGTCATTTTTAGGCAAAAGCAAAAGAAAGTATTTGTTAAATGATATTCCAAAAATCTATGATGGGGTGTTACAAGTATATTATTTATTTTTACTGCACCATACTGATTACTTTTTCTTGCAAAACTAGAACTATGAATCCAGCTTAGTGATATTAACATTAACAAAAATAAAAAGCAATGCAGTTTTCATTATGGTTTTACCTTTAACACAATAATCATCATTGTACACTAACACTTTGTAGACTGCATTGTTCAATCTTGAGTTAATATGTATTATATGTAGTATATGAGGCAGGGTTTACCCAAGTAGTTGTAGTATTAATCATAAATTTAATTCTTGTCCATAACAACCCAGAGTAAACAAATAACCTGGACTAATTTGTTTACTACGTGTTGTTATGAACAAAAATTAAGTTAATAATTATGTCTATGTATACCTGCTAATTAAAATTAAACTAACTTTTCACTAAAGTCAATCAAAAGTTTTCTACACAAAAGTTAAAGCTACGCATTTGTATATGACATGCTATACTTAAAAATTACACTAAATTAAAATTAATTTTACCTAACTTAAAAGTAGACCAACTTTCAACATTGGGTAAATTTCAGGCTAATTTGTGAACCGTTTGTCACTTTGTGTTGTTATAAAATGTGTAACTTTATTTATATTTTTTCTCATTTTTTGTTTTGGTCTTACTCCATATCTTCAATTTCTTTTCCATCATTTTATCAAGGATACACCAATTCCATTTAGTGCAGTAATCACAAACTATGTCACAGCCAAAGAAAACTTGATCCATTGTTAATTATTTTTAATTTTACAAATGATTATTTTATACCTGAACTTTTTTATGAATGAAATCATAAATCTTTGACCTTCTTTAGGTTAGAATATGTCCAAACAAGTCATAAACACATCTATGCTATCTAATTTAACATAACTTAAAGTATTTTGCCTGGTTTATACTTTTAAATTAAAAAATTAAATTTAATTTTAATTACATGTAATGCCCGGTTTATACCTCCAAATTGAAAAATTAAATTAAACTTAAATTAATTTAAGTTGCATGTAAAATTAAATGAAAATTGTGGTTTATATGTTTCAAGATATGCTAAATTAAATGACATAGATGTGTTTTTGGCTTTGTCGTATTTTAGACATATTCTAACCTAAAGAGGGTGAAAGATTCATGAAAAAGTTCAGCTATAAAATAATCATTTGTAAAATTAAAAATAATAACCAATGGATGAAGTTTTCTTTGGCTGTGGTTACCACACTAGTTGGAATTGGTGTATCCTTGACAAAACAATGGAAAAGAAGTTGGAGATATGGAGTAAGACCGATAAACAGGGAATGAGGGAAAAAACAAATAAAGTTTTACATGTTATCACAAGGAAAAGTGACAAAGTTTTCACAAATTAGCCCGAATTTTACCCTTAGTTGAAAGTTGGCCAACTTCAAAGTTAAAATTAATTTTAGTTTAATGTAAATTTTAAGTATAGCATGTCATATACAAACATGTAGCTTTAACTTTAAGAAAATTAATTTGACTTTAATAATATACTTAATTAATTAATAATAATTTACTTTAATTGTTAATTTGGAGGTATAGCCCAGACATTGTCCCCGGTTTATACCTCCAAATTAACAATTAAACTACATTTTTATTAAAGTCAATTTAATTTTATCAAAGTTAAAGCTAGACATTTGTATATGACATGCTGTACTTCAAATTTACACAAAACTAAAACTAATCTTAACTTAAAAGTGAATCAACTTTCCATTGGGTGAAATTCAGGCTAATTTGTGAACCCTTTGTCACTTTTCGTTGGGGTAAAATGTGAAACTTTATTTGTTTTTTTTTCTCATTCTCTGTTTATCGGTCTTACTCCATATCCCCAATTTCTTTTCCATCGTTTTATCAAGGATACACTAATTCCGACTAATGCAGTAACCTCAGCCAAAGAAAACTTCATCCCCTGTTTAATATTTTTAATTTTACAAATGATTATTTTATTGCTAAACCCTTTTACCCTTTTTAGGTTAGAATATGTCTAGAATACGTCAAAGTCAAAAACACATCTGTCATTTAATTTAGCATATCTTGAAAAGTATAAATCACAATCATTTTCATTCAATTTTACATGTAATTTAAATTTGAATTAACTTTTTAATTTGAGGGTATAAACCAGGTATTAGTTTTTTTAAATAGAACCTTATATTTTTTAATACATTTGTAGATACTATGTAGAATTTTCAAAGTTTTATGTTAATGTCTATACTTCAAGCTGGTAGAGCTCGAATCAGATGAGAAAAGGCCACCGCATCATCAATGACGCAGTTTTTAAAACTATTTCTTTCTCCTTCTACAGTTGCCGTCGCATTAGATATAATCAGAGGCGTCCTATTAAAATATTCCCGAAAATATATTGTTAAGCGGTCAAAAAGCCACTTGGCAACGTAGTACGGTTTTTACTTGGACACAATTAAAACAGATGCGGCAGCGGCCAGGGACATTTGGACCTTTTTATATGCTTTTACTAGCCGGCACTCTAAACGGTGTTGCCAAGTTTAAAAAAATGTAGTGGCGGACAGGGAGACTTAGGGGGTTAGGTTAGGTTCCGTTTTAGTCTGGTGTTTTGGTTGTATTGTTGATGGTCGCAGTTGAAGTTCACATAGTGTTATGAATAAAAAACGTTATTTTGTCAAAATGTCTTTCAAAAAGGTTGGAAAGAAAGGTGTTATCATATACAGCCAAGGCCGTGAAATCGTCAGTAACGTCTTACAATTTATGAAGAAAGAAGCAGAAGGAGTTTCCATTCCTTTGAAAAACTTGTTGTCTTTTATTTTCTTTATTAAAAACGACGAAAATGTTTCATTTTACTGATAAAATAATAGCACGCCACTGACTGGCTGCAACAACTTGGAAAGTAACGAGAGCAGCAATATTTAAAGCGAGACGTACAGAGATCGTGACATCATCGTTTGATGACGCCTGTGGCCTTTTCTTAGCTGATTCGAGCTCTAGTTTTACTTGAGGTTTTACTAATATTCATTTTTTTTTCAAAGCTCGTCAGACGAAGAACAAGAAAATGGAGAAACAAATTATGAAATAGAAACAGAAACCGAAGATTTGGTGAATACTGGTAATAAAAACGCAAACACCCAGAATACAGATGGATGACACGATCCTTTACTTTTTCGTTTCCAGTCACTTTCTCTGTGAGCCTGAGTGTCTGAAATTGTCTCTACTCCGGTGAAATTTTAGGTGTTAATTTCCCCTTGTTTTTTTTTGTCTGTTTTAATAATCATGGGCGGTAAGTTGATTTGTGCTCTTTAGGTCATTACTCGTAGGGTATGTATCCTCATGTTTTTCTTTATTCTATAGACAATTCACCTCCACGTTTTACTCCAACTCCTGATAGTGCGCGCGCGGGTGGCGTATTGCCGCCCTACGTGCCTTGGCTGCCCTTCTCGCACGTGTATCTAGCGGACGGGGTTCGCAACCATCCTCCCAGCATAGCAACCCGTGGGGGTCTCCTGACCCGTCGAGGCCAGCGACGCCCCCGGCCCTAGCCGAGGAGCCTGCTACGGGGAACGGGACTGCCCCGCCGCAGCCCGCTGATAGGGAGCCTCCTGCCCCTAGGTATGGAGCCACCATCATAATCAGTGGTGCTAATTGCACCATAAATTTCAATTATTATTAATTTTTAATTTTTTTTTTCTCTTATTATTGTTATTATATTTTTTTTTATTACTTTATCTTATTTCGTTTGTTTATTTTTTTTTTAGTAGTAATATACTCTTTAGTTGTTGAAAGTTGTCTCTTTTGTGTGTCTTTCCCATCTTTTTTCCTTATAAAGGCGTGCATTCTGGGGTCCAGGGATCATAATAGGGTAATATTCTGCTTACGTGAACAACTTCTCTTTTTGCTTTATCTGATCTGCCTTTCTGTATCTCATAGTCCACGTCCGACATTTTTCGTCTTATATAATAAGGTCCGAACCGCCTAAGCAGCAATTTTTCACTTTTCCCTACTTTCCTTATCGGGGTGAAAACTTTCACTTGGTCACCCTCATTAAACTCCACATGTCTATGTTTACAATCATAACGAAGTTTATCTATGTTTTGTCGTCTTTTTATGATTTCAGCAGCAAAATTACGTATTGCCAGACTAGTTTCTCTCATTTGATTGCTATCAAGAGATTCAGCATGCGGCATTATGTTCGCTTCAGTTGGTAAAACAGGTTCTCGTCCATATACTAGCATAAAGGGTGAGAATTGCGTGCTGTCTTGTTTCGCTGAATTATAGGCAAAAGTTACATGTGGTAAGTATTGGTCCCAATTTGACTGATTTGTGTTGGTGTACATTGCCAACATATTTGCAAGAGTCTTATTAAATCGCTCCGTAAGACCATTTGTTGCTGGGTGATATGCCGTTGTAAATTGACTTGTAGTGCCCATTTCTTTCAATAGTTTTGTCACCAATTCTGATTGAAATACTTTTCCTCTGTCACTTAATAATTCCTTAGGCGCTCCATGTCTCGTAATTATTTTTTCTAAAATAAATTTTGCTACGGGCCCTGCTTTTCCACTTGGTAACGCCTCAGTTTCTGCCCAACGTGTTGCATAGTCTGTTGCTACCACTATCATGGTTTTACCATTGCTACTTCGGCGAAAAGGGCCTAAAAGGTCAATTCCCACCTTTTCAAATGGTGTTCCCACAGGAATTGGGTGTAAAAATCCTATCGGCTTTTGATTTTGCTGACCTTTTCTAGCTTGACAATCTGGACAACCCTTAACAAAAATTTTCAACATCTTTTTGCAACCCTTGCCAATAATACCTTTGCTTAATTTTTGATAGCGTTTTTGCTATTCCCAAATGACCACTCAGCGGTTCCGAATGGTGAGAATACAAAATTTCTCCCACTAACTGTTGTGGTATTACTAATAGCTTATCTCGACCTAAATCATTCGGATTTACTCGGTATAAAATTCCGGATTCAATCCTGAAGTTTTTGCCGGCTTACGTAAACCAATTGTAGCATTTTCCGATTTTTTGATCGTCATTATTATTTGAGAAATTTTTTCATCTTTCTTTTGTAACTCCTCAATATTACGAGTATCCAAAACAAATGTTTATCCGTATCTGGTTGCAGTACCGGATACCTACTTACACAGTCAGCGTCTTTGTGCGCAATCCCTGATTTATGGCACACCGTGTAATCAAATTCTGACAGTTTTAATGACCATCTGGCTAAACGACCTGTGGTATCTTTTAATGTCTTTAGCCAACATAAAGCATGATGATGATTAGTTACGATTTTTACAGGTTTACCATAAATAAAGTGTCTTAACTATGAAAGTGCCCATATAACTGCTAATCCTTCTAATTCAGTTATAGAATAATTTTTCTCCGCTTTGCTAAGACTTCTGCTTGCGTAAGCGATAGGGTGTAACTTATTTCCTGTGTCTTCCTGCAATAATATAGCTCCTATTCCATCTTTACATGCATCTACCCTTAATTCACATCCTTTGTTTGGCTGAAAATGTGCCAACACTGGTTCACTAATCAATTTCTGTTTTAGTGTTTCAAACGCTTTGTCATGTATGTCCTGCCAATCAAATTTATTCTGTTTCTTTGTCAGATCATGTAAGGGGCGTGCAATTTTTGCAAAATTTTCTATAAACTTCCGGTAATAGTTACAAAGTCCTAAAAAGCTTTGTACACCTTTTACATTCTTTGGCCTTGGAAAGTTTTCAATTGAAACTAATTTTGATTTATCAGGAAAAATTCCATCTGTCGAAATTGTATAACCAAGAATATTAATCTTTTCTTTTAGATATTCACATTTTTTAGGTTTTAACGTTAAGCCTGCACTTCGACGTCTATGAAAAACTATAGATCCTGACCACGAATTTTTTACTGTTACATTGTTTAACTTGCGATAATCAACACAAAATCGTGTCTCTCCAGACTTTTTCTTTACTAATACGACGGGACTTACCCAGGGCGAGTTACTTTGCCTTATTATATCGTATTGTTCCATTTCTCTTATTTGCTTAAGTATTATCTCTTTCTTTTTGTGCTACTTTGTAAGGTTTTTGTTTTATAGGTTTAGCATTTCCTATGTCAATTTCGTGTTCAATTACATCTGTTCTCCCCATATATTTTGGTGTTTTTGAAAAAACGTCACTATATTCTGAAAGTAATGTCTGTAATTTGTTACACAATTCTGGGTTCGTTATATTGCTTAGATTATGGTCATTCATGGTAATCATTTCTTCATCATCTTCAGTTTCATCAATACAATGAACTGGAATTTTTGTTATATCCATTTCTATATTTTTCTCTAAATAACCGATTGTGGAATTTTTTAATATGAACACTTTTTCAAACCTCATATTGTTAATTTTGATGTACCATTTGCCATTTCTTACAAAAATATTTGAACAAATCAATCCTCTTGGTCGTAGGTATTTATCGTTCTCGATAAAGCACTACTTCGTGAACTCGTGCGGAGATAAGGCACAGTTCAGTCGTACCGTTATCTCGCGACCAACCTCGACCATGTAGTCGGTTTCAAGTGTAACCTTCAAACTTCGCGCGGTTGACTCAATTTCAACGTTCGCAAATACCCTATTAGTATCTTCCATTTGTTCTATTTTCCCTATGTTGTTGTTGACATTGTTGCCAAAATATAAAATCAATGGGTCAAGTTCATGGTATAATGTCACAGTATTGGTATTATAGTCAATTAATGATTTTTTACTACCCAAGAAGTTATGTCCCAAAATTAAGGCTTTTGATAAATTTTGCACCACTAGTGCCTCAACGGAAATAATTGTGCCATTCACTTTTATAATTACCTCAGAATTACCGAGAGGTTGAACTGGATAGCCTCCTGCGGTTATCAGTTGTATATTGTCTCGTAACCGTCTCATGTTACTGATATAATCTATGTCGACTACATTTTTACAAGCTCCTGTATCAAGTAAAACAGGGACGTTATCTTTATCGTTAACTGTGATATGTACTATTATTGTTTGTTTACTGGTGCCCGTAGATGATAATTGGACAATTTCGTTCGGGCTTCTTAGTTTTGAAATTGTCCTCTGTCGTTTGGGTTTCTTCGGCCTTGAGGTGCATTCCTTTGAAAAGGCCTGTTATTGAAGTTACAAGACACGTGACCGGGCCTACGGCAATCAATGCAAATAACCCGGCCGTCGTGCGTTCTCGTACGAGGCAAATAATTATTATTATTATTTCTCCAGTTTTGATTAGAAAACTGATTTCTGTTCCTATTAAAAGTATCATGGCTCTGGGGTTGTTGCGAATTGTTTCTTACAAATTGTCGCCCCCTATTGAATGAGTTGTTCCTCGGACTATTTTGATTTGGTCTAAAATTATTCACCCTTGGAACATAGGTATTTCGTGTCTGATTTTGAACCGTATTTGAAAAATTCCTATTAAAAAATGTCCGTGGCCTTGTGTCATTCCAGGTCCTTTGCCGGTTTGTTGGGTTATTACCATTGTTACTGTTTACTGCCGCAGATACTGACAATAAAGCTGTACTTTGTGTCATTTGATTCACTAATGTCCTTTCTTTTATATCGCTTATCTTAATTACCAATTGCTTTAAATCGTCAAAATTTCTATTGCTAGAACTAAGCAAATAATACATCTCATAGTAAGACGGATGTAAACCATTTTCAAAATGATCCCTAAACGCGTCAAAAGTCATTTCTGGGTCAATCTCGTTTGCGATTGCCAATAGATCATAATAGTACTTTTTTATGTCCTCGACGTCTTGCTGTTTGCGAGTGTTTAATCGAAATTTTAACTTTCGGAGTGGCTGTTCTCCTGAAAACTCTTTCAAAAAATCTGATTTAATATTTAGCCATGTTTTCATCTGATTCTCTGGCTCACTAATATAATTACTAAACCATGTATGGGCTGGACCTTCCAAAAAATTAGCTAAATAAGATATTTTGTGATTTTCTGACCAGCTATTCACAATCGCTGCTTTTTCGTATTTATTTATAAAAATAGTGGGAGAGTCAATAGAAGGGTTAAATGTAGATAGGCATGTAAACTTAGGGGTAGCCGGAGTTTTTGGCTCAGCCAAAGCTGCCTGTAATGTCATGTTAGCCATTACTAAAGTAATGTTAGGGCGTATGGCACGGTTTCTTTCCCGAATCACAGGGGGTGGGCAAGGATTATTAGAACTTTGTAATAATTCTGAGGGGCGGGATGGAGATAAGCTTTGGTGGCACTACCACTTCTAAGGGACTTTCCTGCCAAGGCCCTTCTGTTTCTCGCGGTTTAGGCGGAGTTCTACTTAAAGAAGCTCTTGGTTTGAAATAAACTTCCGTGGATTGGGGCTTAGAAGTTGAAGTCGAGACTTGGGGAGTTTGAGCTTGACCGCTCACGACAGTATTGTCAAGAGTATTTTCTTCGTCCTCACTGCTTGTCAAACAAACAACTGAACTGGGTTTGTCAAGCTTTTGTTTTTGTGAAGAAGTTGCCGTTTGTGTCGGAGCAGGAGAACTCACAGTCGAACTGTGATGTTCGGGTTTGAAATCTTTTAATTCTTTTATCACCTTTTCTGGGTTTCGACCTCTAGCGATAGCTTCACGTAACACGAATTTTTCTTTTTCCGACAAACTTTGAGCCCTACTGCGAGTTTTTACTCGATCTTTGTCACTCGACTCACTCATGGACAATGTTTAAATTCATTTATGTGCTATATTTATTTTTTTCAAATTATTTTCGTTTTTTTTTTAACCAAGTTGATTATTCCTGGCAATTTCTTTACTAATTTGCTTGTTCATCAAACTAATAATTTTTTAACGCTAAAATACACTAGCATTAATACCCCCATGCACAAAAAAATAATAATTAAAATTTTCTTAGCTGACCATAAATTATCTTTTCCCGAACTATTTGATACACCTCCACTGTTTCCCGCTTGAGAAATAATAATTTCCTCCTCTTTTGAAGATGTACCACCCATATTAAACCAAAATTTTATCAAATGAGCGCTTCAATAGCAAAGGTAATCCCCAAAAAATCACTAAATAAATCAACGTCACTATCCCTAGCCAAAAGAAAATAATACTTAAAATTTCTTTTCTAGCCCACACATTATTTTCCTGAATCTGTATCATACCCCAAAAAATAAAATAAAGATAAAAAACTCAACTATTGTTTTTCATCCATCTCAAAACAGACCGGCGCCTCCACCAAATGTCACATTTAATTTATGAGCCCTTCTGGGTTCATCAATTAAACTGACTCACGACGTTAAACGTCGCGCCGGGATCCCAGTTTTAAGGATGGAATCAAACACTGAGTTTTCTATTAAACACTTAAATCTATTAAATATAGTATACATAAATGGGTTTGCACAATACGGTCATAAACACACTAAAAGTTGGCAATTTTAACAATTGTACTTACATAGATTCCTAAGCTAAGGACTTAGCATTTTCTGGCGGCTGGCTTGGTCACTTTCGTGCTGGAACAACTTTGGAGAATGGACTACTTAACTTGATCTTCTTTTACGAGGAGAGTCGACATCTCGACTTCTTGGTTCAGCTGGTCACACTACTATCGATTGGTTCACACTGATCCTATACTGCTGAAATCGGCGTGTTTTATACCCGATTGGCTGACGTAGTTTGTTATTGTTCGTCGCCTATTTTTCATATTCCTGCAAAGCAGGTGGTGGCGACTCATCACTGATATGGTGCACCCGGTGCATGATGCACTCGATGCATCATGGTGCGACCTTGCCTCGTGCGCTTAATATTTCGCAATCCTCAAATATTCAAAAATATTTTTGTTTTTAAGTCAGTAAGTCCATCTTTTGAATTAATGGATTTTCCATTCGTGACAATAACGCCTAAGGCGAATGACATTAGAAGTTGCCTCTGGCAGAATCAAAGCTAGGGCAGCTCGACATGAATTAAAAGTGCAAAACTTCTACCTTTTGTTGTTGTCCATGAGGTATTGGAAAAAAGCTATTACCTCAGGGGGGTTTAGCTAAAAAATATGGAACATTCTTTAAGGCACAGTAATCTCACCAATATTTGATGCAACTATTGTACTGCTTTATGGTAGACTCGGAAATGGATTTAATGTGAGTGTTTATAGCCTCTTCAGGAATATCCTTTAATTTAAATGCCGCCCTGATAACACTGCCGCCACCAGGTTAAGGTCCTTATGTAAGGGGTGATGAGATCTGAAAGGCGAAGATAAAATGCGCTGTTAGGTTGGAATTCAATAATATTAGATAAATGAGCGAGTTTATTAAATATTGGATACCAGGGTTGAGAAGGCCACTTTGGAACTACTAAAATTCCTTCGGCCTGATCTACGACTATTTTATTTAGGACCTTACAGATAAGGACAAAAGGAGGGAAAGCATAAAATTTTAGTCCTTTCCAAGATACCGTAAAGGCATCAATATTGACAGATTCGGAGTCGATTTCCCAAGAAATATACTTCTGACATTTCTTGTTTATGCGAGATGCAAAAAGTCAATTTCTGGAGTACCAAACTCCAGGACTATTTTTGCATATGCATAACTCGCCAATTTCCATTCGCAGTCATCGAGAAGGACCCGTGAACTCTTATCAGCTTTGGCGCAATCAGACTTAATATAATAGAGAGTATAAATGTGCTAGGACAAGAGGTAAAGAAGGTGAACTCTTATGTCTACCTAGGTCAAGAGTTAACATTGGGTAAAGCCAATCAAGAACTTGAAATTAACCACAGAATACATCTAGGATGGGCGGCCTACGGGAAGATGCGTCACGTCTTCAACTCCAACCTACCCCTCAAACTAAAAACCAAGGTTTACATGGAATGCATTCTCCCAGTAACAACCTACGGATGTGAAACGTGGGTCCTAACAAAGAAAATCTTAAATAAATTAAAGATACACCAAAGATCAATAGAACGAAAAATGATAGGAATAACGCTTAAAGACCATAAAACCAATGAGTGGATAAGAAATAGAACCAAGGTAGAGGACATAGTGAGGCGAATAGGCAGTCTTACATGGAACTGGGCCGGACATGTTGCCCGAAACAAAAACAACTGGAGCGGAAAAATAACAAGATGGAGACCTTGGGGGGAGAAAAGAAGCACCGGCAGACCACAACAAAGATGGCATGATGACATCAAAAGAACAGCCGGACTTAACTGGAACCAAGTGGCACAGAACAGGGAAAACTGGAAAAATATGAGAGAGGCCTATATCCAAAGGATAGAAAACGGCTAGAAGAAGAAGAAGACTTAATATAAGATGCAAATACCCATAAGTTATTCTTCTCACACCACTGCCAAATTTCTCTGGTTACATGGTTTGTGGAGGGTATACAGAAGAATGGATCTACGTCTAATGTTTTTAGTAAAACATTTCAAGCCAAGGAGGGTTGCTTTGAGTTCTAGAAAGTTTATATGGCGGGAGAGCTCTGGTTGTAACCACAACTCTCTCGCATGCTGTAAACCGCAGACTGCCCCCAACCAGTTTTGCTAGCATTAGTGAAAATTTCTAAGTAAAAGTCATGAGTGCGAATTTCATTAAAATAATTGGATATAATACTAGTCCACCAGGAAAGTTCATTTCGGAATACCAATGGCATTGACAATTTTGTCTTGTAGTTCTGGTTAGACTCCTTTAAGGCTAAATATGTGTGCCTTTCAAACTCTTTAGTGTATAATTTTCCATACTTTACTGCTGGACAGGCTGACACTAAAATACCAATAAATTGGGCAAAAAATCTAATAGAACAACTATGGGCTGTTAACAAAGAAGATAAAAATTTGATAATTCTTTGTATTTTAACTTTGGGTAATCTTAAGTCTGGTGAGCTAAAAAGAAATTTAGAAGATAAATTGACCATGGTACGTATATAATTCGCAGACAATTTATAATGTGATAGCGGTTCTGGTTCTTGCTGGTTTGTTTGTGGTTTTTATAACTAGAAAAACAAAGACAAACTTTTCTTTTCAGTGAGCGGGATACACTAAAAACAAATCTCAAACTGTTTCAAATGGTAGCTCTCAAATGTTTGCAAAAAGTTGCAGTTTTGTTTTATTCTACAGGAGTTTCTGTTTTGTTTTCGTATTGTGTGTTTAGTGGAAAACTGCCATTACATCGATTATGAACAATACAGATATATATTTATTGGTGAATCGTGCAGGTACATACCTTAGTTGTCCCATCTGTACATACAGATGCCTCTTATATATGGGTGAAAGGCAACGAAAATGCTACACCAGAAGAAAATCTAAATTAAAATGGTAGGTAGTTTTTAAAACGTAGTAGGATGTTCATGACATCTAGGATTAACAATTTATTTTTTTCCAACTTGATCTTGTTCTATACCAACACCCTCACAAGATAATCTCGCTACGCCTTTCTCCAATATACTCTGTTGGAGCTTACAAGTAGAAATGTCTTTTGAAGTAAAAGTTTGTAGCACAAAGGCTCGAGCAAAATAGCACGCCACCGTCAAAATATGTATTACGCATGTCTCAAACTCTACAGTTTGACTCGAATCCTCAAACTGCTCCGGCAGCCATCAAACCAACCACAAACTCTGCACGAACAGTCGGCGGTGCAATTAGAGCTGGTCCAAGATTTGAAATTTGGGTTGCCTGAACGCGATAAACGCATAGAGCATGCGTCAACAGTCGGAAGTTAATAAAAAAAACCTTCAGTGTTTTGATATGAATAGTGCAATTGGTTTTTTGGTAAATATTTACTTTTTAGCAAAATAACCTTAAAGAGACTCTGAACATGTGTTGGAGCTCAATAAAAATGATAGTAGTTTAATTTTTCGGGGAAGTTATTTGTATTCTTACTAAAAAGGTAACTATGTTGTTAAAAATGTAGCTTTCTACTTTAATAAGTTTCTCATACAGTATTGTATTTTGCAATGTTACTTCCAGTGGCATACGATTTGTATCAATGACCTTTTTTACGTTTATTAGCTCAAAATAGAGATATTTAGGTTTAAAAATGCTTGGATGCAAAATTTTCAATTTTGAAAAATGTAATTTCAATTTCTATATCTGTTAATATTGCATCGATAATTTCATACAGATTTATGACTTGGTTTAAAACATCTTTTATAAAAGCTGTGTTTTCCCGTAATGTGTTTTTTTGCACAATTAGTCCGAGTTGATCTAATTTAGTTTCTAGCAACTTTTCATCGTGTTGGACTGTATCAATTGTGTTGTTAAATTTCTCTAAAAGGTTGAGAGATAAGGAATTCTCTTTTCTAATATTTGAGGCTAATTTATTTTGATTTAGTTGTAGTTAGTGATTACTTTGAAAATTGATCCTATACCGTTTATTTATTAAGCCACGCTTGTACCTATGGGAATGCGGAATTATTTCCTTATGTTTTATTTATGCCCTTTCTTGAGTGAGACTTAGTATTTTTAAATAATTTATTATTTTGAATTTATATTCTGTATGTTTCGTTATAGTTTCACTCAAGTTGAATGATTTAGAATGGAGTTTATTTAGTTCTTCGATTATGGGGTTCATATCGTAGTAGTGCAAAAGTGTATATGAATATTCTTCCAATTTTGCTTGCCCCAATTTAATTGAAATTAACCAACTGTTATTTTTTCTTCAATTGCTATTGCAATTACTATGTGAAGAAATCTGGAATAAAATTACTGTTATTAGAAACTATACTTTTGTTGTCACGGTCGCCTAATGTTGGAAAGGTGTACCTTTTCTTTATTTTCTGTTTTTCCCGTCTTCTTCTTAGTATTTATACTAACTAGTATAGTAGGTTTAGAAAATTTATCAGTATGTTTTTGCCTATTGTGTTCTTTAAGGTACACGTTTTGATCGGGTTTGAAAAGTTTATTTACATCATCTTTATGTTTGTTTAATTTTTCAGCTAAATTTTCTTTTTTTTTGAGTAAATTAGCATTTAATTGGGAATATAAAGCTTTAGTATTTTCTTTGTGATTATTGATATAATCGTTTATTAAAATTTGATCTAATTTAATATCAAAAGTGTCGTTGGTAGTAAGGTGTCCTTGGATGAGGTCTTTGGTTTCAGATTTGTAACAGAATAAATGGTATGGTTGTAAGCGAGAATAGCGTAAATCATTTTTGTTTTGATTGGGGTATCGCCATATTCTTGATTGTTTAATAATGGGATATGTTCCTGTTTAGTTGTGAAGCTAATTGGACTGCACTTCTTTCTGAGGTTATGCAAACAGCAAATAAATTCGAACCAAAAAATTCCTTTATTGTGAACTCAACAAATAATTTAGATTTAGTTAACGGGTTAAAGTCGCAAGAACAATTAGTATTTGATTAATTGTCAAATTAATCGTGCAAAACATGAAAAAATGCGTGCAACAACAAAACGTGTACAAAATCGACTTTTTTTTAACAACACACCGTTCCCCGGTCGTGATCTATCGCTGTCTCTCACACAATCACGTTATTAATCGTCGCGGCAGGGTTGTCACGTTGATCTTTATTTACTTAGAGTCGTAACATGCCCCCTCGTTAAAAAGTAATCGCATTTTTCCCGTTTATTATCCAGAATCCAAGACGGATAATTGTCAATAAATTCTGAATCCCCGCATGAAGGTGTTTTATGTGTTCACTCATGATTAACAAATCGGTAAACTTGTGCTTGTAGGGCAAAATAATAGAATGGCTTTGGTCAAAACTATAATTGGAATTAGTTACTCGTCCACCTACTCGTAAGATTCCGTTTGAGTCTAAAAAAGAATTTAAATTCAAAATTTTACTGTTGTTTAAAATTTTGTTACGTCGTTGCAAGTGAACTGTTTCATTGTAAAAACGCATTTTCGAAAAGAATTTTCGAAACGAAAGATTCGTCCAGTTCTTCGATTGTCAACGTATTACATTTTGGCTGTATTTTCTTTAATCCACGATTTTTAACTCTACAAATGTACGCTACAATTCTTAGCAATTTATGTAAAGTTGAAAACTTGTCAAAAATATCCAAGTCAGGTAGGTCAATTTTTATCTCTACAGCATTATTTATAATTACGAAACGAAGGAAATGACAAACAGTCTTCTCCACAATACTTTATTATGACCTTAGATGGTAAGGTCTGCTCAACAAGTTTCGGTCACATAAATGACCATCTTCAGGAGCTACAAGAATAACCTACTTTACATGGTGTACCAGAAGTTAAATGTTAAAAAACGAGAAAACGTACCTTAAATCGGTCGATCAATGTGACTACTGTCTTTTTACAAGGGGAGAGACAGAGAGACTCATGTCATAACGAAATAGTGACTATAACATAGTTAAGTAGGTGAACAAAGCTGTAAAATTTAACACATGTAACAATTAAATAAAAAGATTATAGGGAAATTTAATAGTTACCTCATTATGGAGAAAAAACTAACTATAGCACATTAAATTAAAATTAAAACTTAAACTAGACCCATTTAGGGCTGGGTGAGACCCTAGGGGGAAAAAAAGATCTTAAAACTCGTGCACCATCCACTGAAGAGGCGATCAAACAGGATCCTGTCTCCTTCAGTGGATGGTGCACGAGTTTTAAGATCTTTTTTTCCCCCTAGGGTCTCACCCAGCCCTAAATGGGTCTAGTTTAAGTTTTAATTTTAATTTAATGTGCTATAGTTAGTTTTTTCTCCATAATGAGGTAACTATTAAATTTCCCTATAATCCTTTTAATTAATTGTTACATGTGTTAAATTTTACAGCTTTGTTCACCTACTTAACTATGTTATAGTCACTATTTCGTTATAACATGGGTCTATCTGTCTCTCCCCTTGTAAAAAGCCACATTGATCGACCGATTTAAGGTACGTTTTCTCGTTTTTTAACATCTCGTTTTTTAACATTTAACTTCTGGTACACCATGTAAAGTAGGTTATTCTTGTAGCTCCTGAAGATGGTCATTTATGTGACCGAAACTTGTTGAGCAGACCTTACCATCTAAGGTCATAATAAAGTATTGTGGAGAAGACTGTTTGTCATTTCCTTTCTTTCGTACTCTTGCGACTCCACTGAAAGAATATGGACTACTACTTCTTTATTTATAATTGTTACAGCAGGTTTAAATTCAGATACATTTTCTAAAGTAAAAAGTTGATTTACGTCGTCACTAGAATTGCATGAGTAGTTATTGTATTGAAAATGTTGTAAAAAGTCAGGTCCTCTAAACCAAAGGTTGCATCCTAACAATTCTTTAGGACTTAATCCCCTAAAGATTACATCAGCGGGATTATTTTTGCTTGATACATGCGCCCAATCGTTTAATTCAGAAATTTCCGTTATCTTAGAAACGCGATTGGCTACAAAGGTCTTAAGCTTAGCGGGATCAATTCTAAACCAAGACAATACAATAGTTGAATCGGTAAGATATTTAACGTTAGCATGTTTGATATCAATGGTTTGTAATACTTTATGCATTAATTTAGCCAATCAAAACACAGCTAAAAGTTCGAGTCGCGGTAAAGTTAATTTTTTAGCCGGAGCTACCTTAGATTTCGCAGTCAAAAGTCTAATTTCTCTTTTTCCTGAAGTATCTACAGGACATAAATAAATGCAGGCTCCGTATGCCTTTTCCGAGCTGTCACTAAATCCGTATAGTTCAATATGTGTCGATTCGGAAATAATAGCAAGTCTTTCTATTTGAACTTTGTTTAAACAAGATATTTGGTTTGAAAATTCTATCCACAATTGTTTTAAATCGTTAGGAACTTCTTCGTCCCAGCTAAGTTGTAATTTCCACAAGGATTGAATGATAATTTTTGCTCTAATTAAAGCCGGACCCACCAATCCAAGCGGATCGAAAATCTGCGATATTGTGGACAAGATCGTTCGCTTTGTTACTTTATTGGAGGAAGAAGTTACGTTAATCGAGTACCTTAATAAGTCCTGCTTAGAATCCCAAACAATGCCTAAGGTTTTCAAATGTTCACCATTTTGGAACAAAACAAGATTGTCATTATTATCGTTATTATTAAACTCAACAATTTTAGTCAACACTTCTTCACTGTTTGAAGACCATTTTCTCATTTTAAAATTAGCTTGTCCTAGAATTGTATTAAGTTCTTGATACACTTCAATTGCTTCTGCTTCAGAGTTGATGTAAATTGTAAAATGACTTTTTGATTATGTTTGACGTCTGCGGGTAAACATTCTGATTCAAATTTGCTAATTCTTTTAAACAACCTAAAGCTTGGAAGGGTGCACTTGCCGTGCCATACGAGACTGTGTTAAGCTTGTATATATCTACTGGGTCCCTTTCATTCCAACGCCAAAATTTTTTGAAAATTTCGTTCATCTTCGTGAATTTTGATATTTCGATACATCATTTTGATGTCACCGCTAAGTACAATTTTTCTAAGCCGTGTTTGCAACAAAATTTAGTACAAGTCCTTTGGCACCGTCGGTCCTACCATAAGCAATCATTTAACGAGTATCCCGAAGTTGTTTTTGAACTCGCATCAAAAACTACGCGACATTTCGTAGTAATAGAATCCCTAAATACCGCACTATGGGGTAAATAATAAATATCGTTTGATAAAGAATCACTGTGTTCATAATTCTCGTTTTTAAGGGATCCTTGAAGAGTCATTTGTCCGAGCCCTTCATACTGGCGCATAAAGTCAAAATATTGTTTTTTAAGATTTTCGTCTTTATTAAATCTTTTTTCGAGGGAATTTCTCTTTTCCCTTAAAAGCGTCTCTTTAAAGCGCTTACTTTTGAATCTCCTAACCAAAGATTCGAATCCTCTTTAAATGGGTATCTAACAATAAAACTGTTATCTTTGTCTCGAGTTGTAGTTTTTTCAAAGTACTGTTCACAAAAGTTTTCTTCTTTTGTTGGAAATTTGCAGCTCTCAAAGTCCTCAAACTCCCAAAATTTTGTGAAGGAGTCATGCAACATTTTATTCGTGGCAGAGTTTGTTGTTAAGTGACATATTGTTTTTTGTCTGCAAAAATTACTAAGTACCAAATTTCCTGATATTACCCAACCCAAAGAAGTCTCTTGAAGTATTGGCAGCGAATTTCCCAATTTAATTTGTCCGGTTCCGAGCAGATCATAAAATATTTCAGCGCCTAAAAGTACGTCGATCTGTTTAGGTTCATTAAATCTCTCGTCTGCTAAGTTAATTTCTTTTGGAATGTCAAGTTGCGACTTCTGAAATTTCAATAACGGCAATTTTTCCGTGATAACGGGCAAAACTAAAAACGACAAAGTAGTTTTATAATCGCTAACTCGAGACCTTATCGCGGTTTGCGTACGATTGTTAATTTTTGTGATTATCTTACTTACTCCTAACAATGGTAGATCGATTTTATGACAATACAAATTTAATTTGCGACACAAAGATTCACTAATTAAATTTGATTGACTGCCACAATCAATAAGCGCATTACAATTATGCCAATGTCCAGTTCTGTCAGCAATAAGAATCATTGCTGTTGATAGTAAGACTTGATTTCTACCTAAACTTGAGCAAGATAAAGTTAAAGAGTTGTCAGGGTTGTGAAATTCTTCATGCGTATTATTTTCGTTGGATTCAACAGTTACCGAGTCATTTTTCCGGTCGATTGTGACAAGCGTAGGCCTATTAAAACCGTGCGAATTACGAGAGCCTTGAAAACCCGACTCTTGTAGGTCATTAGAGCGATTTCTGTTATTAGACAAAGGCGGTGCGACATCCAAATGCGTCTGCAACGCACTGTTGCCACTACTAAGACCTCTTTCATCGAAATCTTGACCCTGAAAGGTTCTTTCTACGTGTAATGCCGTGTTGCTTTATTACACGTTTTACAACCACGCGAATTGCATTCGTACTTCATGTGACCAGTTCGAAAGCAATTTGCACAAAGTTTATGTTTTTTTATTTCATTATATTTTTCTGATAAAGATAAACTAATAAATTTCGGACATTGATAGATGTGATGATTTTCACTACAAATACAACACTTATTTACGGGATTTTCTGTAATAGCGTATGAATAATTTTTAAAGTTTGTAACTTTGTTATCAGGTTTTTCTTTTTGTGACAATGGTTTCGAGAAATCACGTATAGTTTCTAAAGCAATGTAGGTAATTCCTTACTACTTTGTTTAAGTTCCCATTCTCTATTAGTTTGCTCATGTAACTTACTCAAAACGATAGGGATTACTAATGCGTCCCATTGTTCTAAAGGCAATTTTAGCTTTTCTAACGCCGATTTATGCTGTTGAACTGAATCTGACAACTTTCTTAGATTTGATGATGATTCTTTGCTTACACTTGGTAGTTTAAAAAGTATATTTTTTACGTGATAATTTATAACTACCTTTTTATTCTCATATCTTTTTTCTAGCAAGTTAAAAGCGATAGTATAATTGTCTGCAGTTATGTCCAAATTTTCTATGAGCTTTAAAGCGTCTCCTTTACAACATAGCTTCAAATACAACAGTTTTTCGGGTTCAGTTAAACTTACTCTATTATGTACTAAAGATTCGAATATGTTTTTAAAGCTAAACCATGTTTCAGTGCTCCCATAATATGAAGGTAATCCTAAATCTGATAATTTACCAGTAATGACCGATTGTTACTGAACGAGTTAATTAATTCTTCTTTAATACGACGATTCAGTTTCAAGCCTATGTTGCTTTTCTGTTTTATCAAGAAATTCCAAACGAATTTGAATACGGTCAAATTCTTGAAAATCGTCTTCTATACTTTTGAGACGAATTTCAAGCTGATAAAGCTGTGTGATTTCCGTGTTAGTCAATAGATACTGTTCAAATCGGGACAACCGCTCGATTATAACCTTACGAATATGTAAAAGTTCCCGAAATTCATCATCAACTGTTTCGTCTGAGTGAGCTTTACCTTTTTTCCCTTTCGCGGCCATTTCAAGCTTAAATCGATAATGTGGAATTAACAAATACAATAAAATTAAACAGGATTAATATAGTAGGCCTGCAGAGATAGACAAATTTCATTTACGTGAATGTTTACATGCAATAAACGTTACTGAACGGGGAAAACAAATATTGAATAATTTGAAAAACCTATGTCTAACAACCAACGTTCACTGTAACAGTATGGTTCAAGGACAAAACGAGATAGGTAATGGCAAAAAGTATGGAAAACAAACATAAGAAAGGAACGGACTCACCGATGTTTTCGGCAGCTTCTTCAAGTTAATCAATATCAATCGATTCAATTCCCAATTCCATAGGTTGGAGGTTGATGCATTCCATCATCCAGATGTCCTAAATCCGGCTGAAGTGACCAAATGTTTAGTCGTGAAGCTAATTGGACTGCACTTCTTTCTGAGGTTATGCAAACAGCAAATAAATTCGAAGGACCGTTTACCAAAAAATTGGTTTATTGTGATCTTAACAAATAATTTAGATTTAGTTAACGGGTTAAAGTCGCAAGATCAATTAATATTTGATTAATTGACAAATTATTCGTGCAAAACGTGAAAAACTGCGTGCAACAACAAAACGTGTACAAAATCGACTTTTTTTTAACAACACACCCCGGTCGCGATTTATCGCTGTCTCTCTCTTTCAGTTTCCGCGGCAATCACGTTATTAATCGTCGCGGCAGGGTTGTCACGTTGATCTTTATTTACGTAGAGTCGTAACAGTTCCGCTAAAGTAGAATGTAGCCGTTCAACGACTCCATTTGATTCAGGATTTTAATTTTATGTAAACTAAGAAGTTCAGTTATCACTGTATTCTTAAATTCTGTACCATTATCCACTATAATTTGCTTAGGGATACCATGATGTGAAAAATAATTTAGTAGGTTGTCAGCAATTTCCGTTAATGCCAAAGAATTCAAATAATATGCTTGTGCATACTTTGAAAAACTATCTATTATGTTAAAAAACTTAGATTTTTCCAAAGTATAAGTATCTAGATGTAAGATTTCGAAAGGTCTTGAAGCTGTAGGGGTGATATTTATTGTAATTTTAACGGGATTTCATTCGTATTTGCTTCGCGCACATATTTCACAATCGTTAATATAGGTTTAGACTGAAGATTTTAGCTCAGGCCAATAATATTTTTCTTTTAAAGCTCGCGCGCACTAACCGGCCCGGCCCGCTACAGCCCGCACCGCTACGGAACGCGAATTTTGGTCTCCGCGCTCACTAGTCGGCAAAATGTTTCAATTTTTCCGGTCAGTATACAAATTTTGTTGGAGATGGACGTAAACATCATAGTTGTTAGTTTGCTCTGCGAAGAAGAGGAACGCAATCAAGAAAATGCTAAGAGAAAGCGAAAATGGGTTCACGAAATTTGCAGAAAAAGGAAGAGAGACGGTGAATTTGCAACTTTATTCCCGGATTTAATCACGCATCAGGAGAAATTTTTTCAGTATTTTAGAATAACACATGAAAAATTTCAGGAACTGTTATTCTTATTAAAAACTGATTTAACAAGGCAAAATACCAATTTTAGAAGCAGCATCCCACCCGAAGAACGATTAGCCGTAACTTTCCGGTAAGTTTTTGTTTTTAGCTAGGCATTCATTATAAATCCTATCCTAATGATTCAAAATAAAAGTTAATATAAATTAATTTTTATTAAATGCAAATAAAAGAAAGTAGAACAAAAATACAAATGCAAGTAAGATTTATAAACAATAAACATAATAATATTTTTAAGTGATATCAAAATTTAAATCGGTTGCATCATTGGAATAGTTTTGGATGTTGGGCTGGGTAGGTGGCTGAGGCCCTTGCGGATAAGGAGTCTGCGATCCTTGCGGATAAGGTCTCTGAGATCCTTGCGGATAAGGTGTCTGAGATCCCTGAGGGTAATTAGTGAAGTGGGAGGAGTTTTCATCTTGAAATCCAGAATGCGAAAACCCGTAAGAAGAAGAAGAAGGCTGTGGCGGTGCATTTACTTTCGGCTGAAGGCACTTGATTTCAGCTTCCTCTATTATTTTAAATACTTTGGATTTAACTTCTATCTGTATTTCAGGGGGAAAGGTCTCGGCAGTATCAGCCATTGCAATAAAAAACTGTCTTAGACCTTTTGGTTCTGTATTTACAGCAAGTCTTGTTGCCTGAGATTCCAAGTACTTTTCCAGCACGTTGGCTACTGAGTTTTGTGGAGCAATCCGTTGCTGAGTTCGCTTTTTACCCTTTGATGTAGCTACCGATGGTGTAGTTTCAATACTAGTTACCGATGTAGGTGTTGATGGCTCTGATTCAACAAAATTATTGCCATCTTGTGTGTCATCATTACTCTCTTCTTCTTGGGAATGTGAGCTCAAGTTGTATTTTTGAATACGATCAGACAAAAATGCCTTTAAAAATGACAACTCCTGTTCGTATTTGTATGCTTTAATTTTGGAAGCAGCGTCTCCACTTTTGCATTGTCTAAATTTTAGAGCTTTTCTAAAATTGTCCCGGATTCTGTACCACCTTTGTTTGCATTCGGAAACTGGAAAAAAATATACTTGATAGTCTGCGATCCGTGTAATATTAGTGGGTGTGTGTACTAATTTTAGCTCTTAAAATGGAAAAATATGCAAGTTTGAATATGTCAAAAAAATGTATTGTAAATTTATATTAAATCATTTTACTGCCTTTATCCTAATATATATTTTTTTTGTTATAGGTTTCTAGCTACCGGCGACTCTTTCAAAATAATAGCCTTCAGTTACAGACTTGGACACACCACGGTACGAGAGATTGTCCATTCAACCTGTTCGTCGATTTGGAAAGTCTTGCAACCTCTATACATGCCCACTCCCACAGAACAAATGTGGAAAAATATAGAAAAGGATTTTTCTGAAAAATGGCACTTTTTCCGAATTGCGTGGGTGCAATAGACGGCAAACATGTCGTAATTCAAGTTCCACCCAACACTGGATCGCTCTATTTTAACTACAAAAAACTTTTTAATGGCGTTGGTGAATGCAAATTATAACATACTTATCGCCGATGTTCCCGCCGACGGTGGGATCTTTTCAAACTCTACTATGGGAAAAGCTTTACTGCAAGGAAAACTGTCAATACCACCGAACAAAATTCTTCCTGGTACTGATACTGCTTTACCACACGTAATTGTGGGTGACGAGGCATTTCCCTTGTACAATAATATAATGCGTCCCTATCCTGGGACCCAAACAGGAAATGATAAAGCAAAGACAATTTTTAATTATCGACTGAGTCGCGCACGAAGGCTCTCAGAAAATGTGTTTGGTATTTTAACCCAAAGGTTTAGGATCTATCAAAGACGGTTACAAATGTCCCCGGAGCACATAGATGATGTTATTTTAGCAACATGGTGCTTGCATAACTTCCTCAGGAACGATATACCCCAAATGGAATGTGGCACACAAGAAAATAATTTGGATACCAACGCATCTACACTTCAAGAGCTGAGAAACATTGGCGGTAGGCCCACTGACGAAGCAATGCGCATTAGAGACGAATTTAAAAATTATTTTTACACTACAGGCGCTGTAAACTGGCAGATGGACATGGTACAAAGGGGCTTTAGAAAAAATGTTAAAAATATCTGTAATTTTTGATAGTTTTAATATTTTTCTTTAGAATAATAATAACATTTTTTCTTTGCAATAACTTACCTGGTTGACCTATCGCTTTCCCAATTTCCTTCCAACAATTATTTTTTATGTCTTTATTATTTTTATGTTTATTATAGATTAGAGTAATTTTTATGACTTAAATCATATAGTTCGCTGTACTCGCTAACCAGCAAAATAAGCCCTTCTTCATCCATTTTATGACCTAATTACGTCTTTTTTGTCGAACAATCTAGCGCCCACTACTCCACATCACGACGGAACGCAACGAACTATCGGCAAAAGAATTCTCACCACAGATTTCCGTGGACGACCGGCCGCGATGTTGTCGTCCGTTGCCGATAAGTGCGCGCTGCTCGATATACGTACCAAGTAAAAATACATTCGCGTTCCGTAGCGGTGCGGGCTGTAGCGGGCCGGGCCGGTCTAGTGCGCGCGAGCCTTTAAGCGTTTGACTGTTTCCTTTATACCTCGGTGATTAGTTTTCCCCTCATGGTAATTTTTAATAATATCCCTAATATCATCTTTAAGATGTACATCTATTAATTTTTTTCAAGCAAGGTATGAATTTGAACGAAGGCCAACGAAAAGTTTGTCTAATTATTTCACAAAAGGGCTCGAACATATTGGGATCTTGAAAATATAGGTAGGACCTTTTATTAGGTACCATTGCTGCTTGAACAAAATTGATTACGTCTTGATCAAAATAGTTTTTTGATAATTGTACGTGAATTCTTTTTTTACTTTTATGCAAGATGTGGGTTGTAAACTTGGATGGAGAGTGCAAAACATTATGAATAATAATTTGATTTGCTCCATAATTTACAGCTGTTTCAGAAATTGGTATTCCTACAATTGGATCTTGTTCGGCATTAGTGTGAATCGTATTATTATCATCATCGTCAGGCATTTCCAGCGGGTCATTATCTGGTTGTGCAATAATAGAAACTTGATCCATATCGCGATTCGTGTCAGGTTCAACGGTGTTGTCATACACCTCGTTAACAAACTTGTCTACATCAAAGTTATCAGGGTTTTCTGTTTCTTTAACATGAATCTGAATACGAGACAATACAGGGGTGGGCATAAGTCACCTGGCAAATTTGCAAAAATTCAAGAAATTTTATAAAACGGAAACACAAGTTTAAGAAACGTTCGTTTTATTTCATTATAACACAAAATTATTTATAATAGGTGTTGAAAATGGTCACCGTTCATCTCGATACACTTCAAATAACGTTTTTCGATCGAATTAACAATACGGGCGAGCATCGCGAGGTCTTCATTGATGATATCGAACTCGACTGTTATCCAATGTTTGAGATCTTCGACATTTGCTATCGGATGCGTATAAACCCGGTTCTTCATTAGGCCCCAAATTGAAAAGTCCATCGCTGTGAGGTCCGGAGACCTTGGGGGCCAACCAATGCAACCACCTCTACCAATCCATCCTGGGAAGTGCTCGTTGAGGAAAGCGCGAACCTCCAAGCTGAAATGCGGCGGGGCGCCATCCTGCTGCAAAATTATGTTCCGTCCTTCGAAACTGTCGTCCTCATCCAAGGTGACGCGTAATTCTTGTAAAAGCTCCAAGTAAGTTTCCGAATTAACGGACACGTCGAAGAAATAGGGGCCAACTATCCCTCGATAATTCATTCCGGCCCAAACCATAACTCCAGGAGAACTCACTTCCTTTTCGAGGATCTCATGAGGATGAGCATCGGCCCAATAAACGCAGTTATGCCTATTTACTTCTTACTTGAGGTCGACAAGCATACTAACTTATGCCCACCCGGCCGCGTTGCTACGCGCACCTGAAATCCGAGCGAGAGTGGTGGGTCTGACGCATGAACTGTTTTCAAGGCTGCCAGGTGACTTATGCCCACCCCTGTACATCTGCATTCGTATTAAGTTTTCCTTTTCTGTAAACTATGCTATAGTCAAATTCCTCTAATTTAGTACGCCAGCGGAGTAATTTTGATGACGGATTTGTTAAAATTTTCTAATTTTATTTATTATGAAATTTCGTCTTATTATAGTTTAACTATTTAACGCTTAACAACGATTTAAACAATGTTCTATTTACTAATAAACTGAAAATTGTTTTTCTACGACTTTTATAGTAAATAAAACTTTTCTTTCTTATTTATATAATAAAAGATTGTTTAAATCGTTGCTAAGCATTGAATAATTACCTAATAATAGGGTGAAATGTAATAAATATCGGTTAAACTTGTTGTTGTTTAACGTTACTAGTTTTTCTAATTTATTAAAAGTTTATTTCATCTGATGTTTTTAATAAAATATAAAATTTACGCCACACATTTTTTATTACCTGAAATAACATACACACAAATATTTATTGACATGAAAACTATCAAAACACAAATACAAAAAGAAGTAGTAGTCCATATTCTTTCAGTGGAGTCGCAAGAGTACGAAAGGATGGAAATGACAAACAGTCTTCTCCACAATACTTTATTATGACCTTAGATGGTAAGGTCTGCTCAACAAGTTTCGGTCACATAAATGACCATCTTCAGGAGCTACAAGAATAACCTACTTTACTTTGTGTACCAGAAGTTAAAAGTTAAAAAACGAGATGTTAAAGAACGAGAAAACATACCTCAAATCAGTCGATCAATGTCTTTTTACAAGGGGAGAGACAGAGAGACTACTGTCTTTTTACAAGGGGAGAGACAGAGAGACCCATGTTATACCGAATTAGTGAATTTAACATAGTTCAATAGGCGAACAAAGCTGTAAAATTTAACACATGTAACATGAATTAAAAAGATTATGGGAAATTTAAATAGTTACCTCCTTATGGAGAAAAAACTAACTCTAGCACATTAAATTAAAAGCAAAAAACTTAAACTAGACCCATTTAAGGGCTGGGTGAGACCCTATGGGGAAAAAAGAGTTTAAAACTTATACACCATCCGCAGAAGAGGCGATCAAACAGGAAACAAAATGGAGGTGCAAATTTTTTTTTAAAAAATTCACATTGATAAGCCCTTAATTTGAAGGCAGAGGGGGAAACGTTAAGAGGGGGTGACAATAAAATCAATAACTTAGCTGACAACAGGTAGGTAGTTCTGCAACCCACAAAGCAATTGAAGATTAACAATAGAAAGGTTAAAAACCCGCAACCATTCAAACCGCAGGTAGTGAAGTTGAAAGTAAACAATGCACCAAACCAGCAAACAGGTGGACAACGTATTAAGCCAGATGGGGGTGGCTAATAGGGGTTCAAACAAGGTAGTAAATCTCGAAGAAGTGCCGACACCGACACACGCCACGGTGAGGGAGGGGATGGTGAAAGAGGAGGTGTTAGGGTTGCGTAAAAGGGTATGGGATGCATTAAAAGGTTAAGGACCTAAAAAAGGAGGTTGATGTATGGTTAAGCTTATCATTCAGGCAGGTGCACCCACCATCCCCAGAAGCCTTGT
This sequence comes from Ips typographus, assembly GCF_016097725.1. Classification (NCBI taxonomy): domain Eukaryota; kingdom Metazoa; phylum Arthropoda; class Insecta; order Coleoptera; family Curculionidae; genus Ips; species Ips typographus. Next base: position 508,351 of record NC_138432.1, read on the forward strand.
TAATCTCAAGCACGTCAAGGTGGTTAAGGAGGCTGCCCTTACCACACACATGCAGAATCTTGAAACCCTGTTCGGTGTTGAAGGTATGATCATTCTAACGAAGATGTCGAGAGAAATTAGATTTCATATAAGTGGTATTTAGGTTGGGGTTGTTGGTGAACTTCAAGTACTCCCGAGTGTGTTCATGAATGCGAGTGGAGAACTTCCTGCCCGTCTGACCAACATAGAGAGCATTACATCCTGGGGTACAACAGGACAGTTGGTAAACGCCTGATTTATGGAGTTGGGGAGTGGGAAAGGAATTGTCTGGAGGTGTTGGAGACTTTGAAGCAAATATTTATGTTATTTAACCTGAAAATGTTTTTAATTTGAAGTGACAGTGGACCCAAAAAGGGGATGGAAAAGAATTTTGGGTTTTCAGGTTTTTCTGAATGTATTAAATTCTTATTAACAAATTTTTTAAAATGGTTAAAATAAATTTTATTTACTAATGTGTTTGGAAAATTATTATTGGTTGCTACTGTTCTGATCCAAGAAAGTTAAAGTTTGTTTCAGACATTGGTATGTTAAATAGACACAGCAATCATGGTCTCCTTCCATGTTTCCAACCTCTTTCCCAGCATCCCACCACCTGATTGTTTAAACTTGGTCCAGGATTTGTTGTCCGCTTCAGAAGGTCTGGACCCTTTCCAGGTAGAAGACTTATTAACCCTGGTGGCTCTGGTACTGGACCAAAACTTTTTCCAGTTCAACAACACCTTCTATTCACAGTCCGGGGGCCTGGCTATGGGTTCATGCCTTTCCCCTCTGCTAGCAGAGATTTTTATGTCCAACATTGAACATTCCCTAGAATCCTACCCCTCCTTCAATAAAATACTCTTTTTCAAAAGATATGTGGATGACATTTTTTGTATTTTTGATGGGTCTCTTGATGACTTTCAACAACTATTCATGTTTCTTAATGATTTACACCATTCAATCTCATTCACCATGGAACTAGAGTCATTCCATAAACTACCTTTCCTTGATATTTTGCTTTACAGGTCTTGTAACCACATTGAGTTTTCCATCTATCACAAACACACAAGCACTGACTGCATAATCCCCTTCCAATCCAATCATCCAATTAATCAAAAGGTTGCGTCATTAAACTGTTTCTTTAACCGTCTATTTAACGTACCAATGTCTGAAACAAACTTTAACTTAGAACTTTCTTGGATCAGAACAGTAGCAACCAATAACAATTTTCCAAACACATTAGTAAATAAAATTTATTTTAACCATTTTAAAAAATTTGTTAATAAAAATTTAATACATTCAGAAAAACCTGAAAACCCAAAATTCTTTTCCATCCCCTTTTTGGGTCCACTGTCACTTCAGATTAAAAACATTTTCAGGTTAAATAACAATTCCTTTCCCACTCCAAAGATCCTACTCCCCAACTCCATAAATCAGGCATTTACCAACTGTCCTGTTGTACCCAGGATGTAATGCTCTCTATGTTGGTCAGACCGGCAGGAAGTTCTCCACTCGCATTCATGAACACACTCGGGAGTACTTGAAGTTCACCAACAACCCCAACCTAAATACCACTTATATGAAATCTAATTTCTCTCGACATCTTCGTCAGAATGATCATACCTTCAACACCGAACAGGGTTTCAAGATTCTGCATGTGTGTGGTAAGGGCAGCCTCCTTAACCACCTTGAGGTGCTTGAGATTAACAACGCTACTAGGGATGGTGGGTGCACCTGCCTGAATGATCAGCTTAACCATACATCAACCTCCTTTTTTAGGTCCTTAACCTTTTAATGCATCCCATACCCTTTTACGCAACCCTAACACCTCCTCTTTCACCATCCCCTCCCTCACCGTGGCGTGTGTCGGTATCGGCACTTCTTCGAGTTTTACCACCTTGTTTGAACCCCTATTAGCCACCCCCATCTGGCTTAATACGTTGTCCACCTGTTTGCTGGTTTGGTGCATTGTTTACTTTCAACTTCACTACCTGCGGTATGAATGGTTGCGGGTTTTTAACCTTTCTATTGTTAATCTTCAATTGCTCTGTAGGTTGCAGAACTATCTACCTGTTGTCAGCTAAGTTATTGATTTTATTGTAACCCCTTCTTAACGTTTCCCCCTCTGCCTTCAAATTAACAACTTATCAATGTGAATTTTTTTAAAAAAATTTTGCACCTCCCTTTTGTTTCCTGTTTGATCGCCTCTTCTGCGGATGGTGTATAAGTTTTAAACTCTTTTTTCCCCATAGGGTCTCAACCAGCCCTTAAATGGGTCTAGTTTAAGTTTTTTGTTTTTAATTTAATGTGCTAGAGTTAGTTTTTTCTCCATAAGGAGGTAACTATTTAAATTTCCCATAATCTTTTTAATTCATGTTACATGTGTTAAATTTTACAGCTTTGTTCGCCTATTGAACTATGTTAAATTCATTAATTCGGTATAACATGGGTCTCTCTGTCTCTCCCCTTGTAAAAAGACAGTAGTCACATTGATCGACTGATTTGAGGTATGTTTTCTCGTTCTTTAACATCTCGTTTTTTAACTTTTAACTTCTGGTACACCAAGTAAAGTAGGTTATTCTTGTAGCTCCTGAAGATGGTCATTTATGTGACCGAAACTTGTTGAGTAGACCTTACCATCTAAGGTCATAATAAAGTATTGTGGAGAAGACTGTTTGTCATTTCCTTCCTTTCGTACAAACACAAAAGTTAAAAAATAGCTTCGAGCCTGTCAGTCGACGATTCTACGCAGTTAATATTATTTTATTTATTACAATAATTATTTTATTTCTTATCCTTTATGGTTATCCCATTTGCCTTAACAAGAACCATGTTTTCAAAATTTGAATCGCTAAGGGCATTTCTACGCGGTGCATTTATTATTTCCGCGAGAAATATTCGTAAACCATATATGCACCTAGTATTTCTGCTGATGCACCCAATATTTCTGCTGACGCTAGTAGTAAGTTTTATAAAGGCGATTGTAACGCTGCAACCGTAATCATTAAGACCGTGTCAAAGCTTCAGGCTGTTCGGCTTAATTGTTCACCATAATTTTAAGTTTTTAGTTTAGTAAACGTCCTATAATATATAAACTCTTTTTTAAAAGTTACTCCGTCTGACTTCTCATTTAATTGGCGCAGCCGGTAGGATAGTGCAATTTCGCCCTTTATCGGATTCCGTTGTGCGAAAGTGGTTTTTAAATCTTAGTGCACTATCTGTAACCAATTTTTCGGGACAAGACGGGAAGATTGACATTCCAAGACAAGCTAAACCCCAGGACATCAGCCACGCCTTTATAGGACTCCTATGGTTGTGAACCGCTGCAGTACAGGCTTTATGGATTCTTCTTTGACTCTACTGTAAGTTTTTGCTGAATGACCATTGTTTTTCATGTCTCAAGCGTCAAAACGACTAAAAGAAATTTTGTATTGAAATAGGGTTCGGTTTAGTAAAAGAACGAAACAGTTCAGATTCAAGTTCAAGTGAGAACGAAAGCTCAGATAGCGAAGAGAAAACAAGATACGATTCAAATCCTAAAGAAAAGGAAATTGTAGATTTATTTGACAACTTAATTTTAGAGAACTCTAGTCATACAAGTAAGGAGGTACAAAGTAGTAATAATAATAACTTTAAAATGGAAAATATTAGATTCCATACCTCTCTTTTGCCCACTTTCTCTGGCAAACAAGAACACCTTGAAAGCTTTATTCTAGCTATCGGCGAATTTTATGCATTATATTACGGCAATAGTGAAGCCCAAAAACAGCTCGTAACAGCCGCAATTAAATCAAAGTTAGTTGATGATGCTAGAAATTTCTATCTTTCTAGACCAGATTTAAATGATTGGCTTGCTATTAGAGCAGCACTTAGACAAAAGTTTGGCGATCCAGTGACTTCATTGATTGTTTTAATGCAACAAATGCAATACATTATAATTAATAGAAATGAATCAATGTTAGAATTTGTTGACCGATTAAAAACCTTTGTGCAACGAATTATTGCTAAAATTCAATGCGAAGTTACCGATTTGAAGTGACATTGACACCGATTTGAAAGACAACTTTACTTTCTCAAGTAGAAAATACATCTGTTTTATTACTAACTGCAAATTCACCACAAACTTTAAAAACCATGTTAATGATACAAAGACTTAACACATTAGACACTGCTCTTCAACATGTCATTAACTATAATATGATTGATTCTCAAGTAAATTTTACTAACAACCATTCTCCTATGCGAAATCATATGGAAAAACCACACCAATCATTAAATTACAATAACAGAGGTTTTAATAATAATTTTATTAACCCTCATACTAATCAACATAATACTAACCAAATTCGACCTCAACCTTTTCCAAGTCAACCTATAAATGTTCAGCCTAGATTTGTTCCGAGACATTATCCCACAAACTCACAAGTTTTTGGCAAGTCAAGACAAATACCTCAACAAAATAGACCGAGACAAGATACACCTACACCTATGTCTATTTCAACTGCCGGTCCTTCTCGTTTCTTACATCAACAAAGACAACCCCTAATGAGACATAATACGTTTATTCCTACAGGACCACGTAACTTTATATCTCAAGAACTTACCAACGTTGAAGTTAACTCACAGACTCCCCTATATGATGACTCCTTGATTGAGTTGCCTTACTTCCAACTACCCCGAAAACAAATGACAATTCTTATAGATTCCGGAGCATTCGATTCTAAATATAATTTCACCAAAATTTGCAGAATTATTTTCAAATAATATGTACATTGAACCTTTCGAAATAATTTCTTGTAAACAAATCCATCAAGAAAATAGGAATTTAAAATTAAATTTGCTAGAAGAACTAGGTATTAACTACACATTTAAGCTTCGTGTTTTAAATTGGCATAATGATTTTGATGCTCTTATAGGCACACGAGATTTGAAGAACTTAAATGCTAATTTATGCTATAAAACTAAAACTGTAACCATTAATGGCATAAAAATCCCCTTTTCTCTTGCATACAACAAACCTCTAACTAGACCAATAGAAAATTTAAACAACAATTTTTTAGTCATACCAGTAAATTATGAAAAAGGTGCAGCAATTTTACCATCTATTAACATAAATGAACATATTATACCAGACTCACTAGTCGAAGTAAATAATGGTTTATGTAAAGTTCCCAATCCAACACCAAATGTACAAGTTAATTTCCATCAAATAAAAGTAATCCCGCAAGACCAATTCGACTTACTTGACCCACCGACAAGTAATATATAATTTAACCCTGAACATCAATTACGACTTGATCATTTAACCCATCTAGAAAAATCAAAAATTTTACCACTATGTCATGAATTTAAAAATATAATGTACAATGAAGATTGTGATTTGACATTTACAAGTCAAACAAAACACTTCATATGAACTACAGACGATAGACCAGTCTATGTAAAATCCTTTAGACACCCCCCAAGCATGAATCAAGAAATTCAATCTCAGATTGAAAAATTGCTTGACAACAAAATTATTCGACCCTCAATATCACCATATTCTGCCCCTGTTTGGATAGTTCCTAAAAAACAAGACGCATCTGGAAAACGGAAATTTCGAATGGTTATCGATTATCGAAGACTAAACGATGTTCCTGTTGAAGAAAAATACCCGTTACCCAGAATAGAAGAAATTTTAGATAATCTTGGTAAATGTACTTATTTTACTACACTTGACTTAGCTCAAGGTTTTCATCAAATTGAAATGGATCCTTCATCTATTAAAAAAACAGCTTTTTCAGTAAATAATGGCCATTATGAGTATCTGCGCATGCCATTTGGCTTAAAAAACGCGCCAGCGACCTTTCAAAGGATGATGGATGAAATTTTACGTGATTATCTCTACCGATTTTGTTTTGTGTATATGGATGATGTAGTAATATTTTCGAAATCTCTCAGAACATATTGATCACATCAGAATTATATTCAAAAAGTTCAAAGAAGTAAATCTCAAAATTCAATTAGATAAATCCGAATTTTTGCGTAAAGAAGTTGCTTTTCTTGGACATCTTATAACGTCCGAAGGTATTAAACCAAACCCTTTAAAAATCGAAGCAATCCAACGATATCCAATTCCTAAAACTCAAAAAGAGATAAAGGCTTTCTTAGGACTAGTTGGATATTATCGCAGGTTTATTAAAAACTTTTCTAAAATTACTTTTCCAATGACAAGATGCCTTCGTAAAGGAAGTAAAAATTATATCGGAAATCAAGAATTTAAAGAAGCTTTCCAGAAATGTAAGGAACTTATTAGTAATTTACCTGTTCTTCAATATCCAGATTTTAACAAATCTTTCAAATTGTCAACTGATGCATCCAATGTAGCAATAGGTAGTGTTTTATCTCAAAACGACCATCCTATAGCTTTTTACTCTCGAACTCTCAATTCTGCTGAGAAAAATTACTCTACTATAGAAAAATAACTTCTTTCAATTGTAGAGTCAACTAAACATTTTCGTTGCTATGTCTATGGTGTAAAATTTGTAATTGAAACTGACCACAATCCTCTTGTTTGGCTTTCAAAAATTAAAGAACCAAACTCAAGATTAATACGTTGGAAATTAAAACTAGAAGAATTCAATTTTGAAATTAAGTACAAAAAAGGAAAAGAAAATGTCATTGCCGACGCATTGTCTCGGATAGACATTAATACGAAAGAAACTCGATCTTGCGTTGATAACGAGTTGCAGTCGATTGTACCTAACACCGACGAGACAGTTGCAAATCTTGCAGACTTTGACTTAGCTGACTATGTGTTAAATCAAGGATACTTTAATGAAAATACCTTCCTATTTCCGAATTACCAGTAAATCACGCTTCTAATCGATTAATTATCGATTACGGCAAAAATTTCGAACACAAATTCACAAGACCTTTTAATAAAAATCATCACTTTGTTCGCATTTCTCAAGAAGACAGACAAGAACATATTTTGAAAATCCTAAAAGAAATAATTAAACCAGACGTGACTTTTACGGTTCATATTCCAAATACAGAGTTACGGATTGAATTTCAAAGATTAATCGCTGCAAATTTAAATACCACCGCTAAACTTGTGTTATCAAACATATACTTAACCGATGTAACGAATACAGAACAGCAGATAGAAATAATTTCACAATACCATCAACACAATCATAATGGTATAACTGAGACCTATAACCACCTTAAACAAAAATATTACTGGCCAAAATTAAGAGAATCAATAACCAATTACATAAATAAATGTGAAATATGTTTACAAAAAAAATACGAAAGACACCCGTATAGAATTGCATTCGAAGGTCCACTACTATCAGATAAACCTTTTAAAACTCTTCACATAGACATTTTCCAATTTTCGAATTGTCAATTCCTAACCATCATTGATTCCTTTTCAAAATACGCCCAAGAAAATTACATTACAGACAAAAACGCTGTAACAATTTTGAATAAACTTAGACATTACTTTGCTCATCATAACACTCCTCAAAAAATAGTTTCGGATCAAGGTAAAGAATTTCATAATAACACCTTCAAAGAATTTTGTCAATTATTTAATATAGAAATTCATTACACTACACCAGGAAATTCATCATCAAACAGTCCAATAGAAAGATTGCATTCAACAATACTTGAGAAATTAAGAGTACTAAAAATGCAAAATCCAGATGAAACACCTCAAAATCTCATGATATCGGCAATCTTAATTTACAATCAAAACATTCATTCAACAACTGGACATTCACCTTTTTCAATCTTGTACGGTCCGTATTTCAATGAACCTAGTTTAAATAATGATTTAACTATTTATGAGCAGTATAACGACAAAAGAAAGAAATAACTTTTACCCTTTTACGAGCATGTTTATAAGACAGCACATACAAAACAAAAATCCTGAACAACCACCTAACATTCAAACAGATGATACTGTGTACAGAAAAAACTCGCTTCGTAACAAAATGAACCCTCAGTACATTCGCACGAGAGTTACGGAGACTAACAGAAATAAAATTACAAGTATTTCTAAAACAAGACCTGTAAACGTTCATTTAAGAAAAATCAAAAGACTTAGGAAAAATCCTACTTCTTTTCAGTCTCCCGATCCTTCAGACGCAGGCCCTTCAAGTACACCGACTACCTAATACAGGGTACTACATGGAAGATGTATCACCATCGCTTATTACTAATCATTATCATACTACGTATATACCATTTAACACATCTAGTATTAAGTTTACTTGATCTCAGTTCTTAACTAACATTGTAGTCTTAAAACCTTTAGTAGATGAACAAAATAACAAAGCAGTAACCACTTTATATTTTCATACATACAAGCTTATTAACCATACATATAGCAATTATGAGAAACTAAAGTTAATGGAAAGCAAAAATCGCAGGAAGCGAGGACTAATGAACTTTCTTGGAAGTGGTATTAAATTTATCACGGGCAACCTAGACGATAAAGACCTGGATACAATTACTCAGAACGCATTCGCATTCGATGCATAAGATCAACGAACTTAGTTCCTTTGCAGGTAATATAATGAATAAATTCAAGGATACTTTAGATATCATCAATAAAAATTCAAACACCATTAAAATGGGTTTTTCAAAATTATCGAATGAATTAACATTAAACAATACATCCAAATAAATGATCTAAATCAACTATTGGAAAAATTATTAAGGATGATATCTTTTGCACACTTAGAAACACTAGATTTGGAAATTTTGTCTCCAAGCGAAATAAATGAAATTTGGGAATATCTAAAAAAGCTCTATGGCCTTATACACAGGACATATCACAGAATTAACCCATTAAAGCCCGAATACATGTTTTGTGATTTTTGTTGTAATTTTTGACTTATTTGAAGCTAGATGGTTCCAAAATGATGATAAAAGAACATTGTTTGAAAAATGTATAGCTATTTTTTGTTTTACATGCCGTTACCATATGGTAACGCTAGGCTATTAAGGTATTGTAAAAAATGAAATTCGGTTTTTGGCAAAATGTTATTGTATTGAAAGTTTTTACATAGAAATGGCTCTGTATTTTATTTATTATGGAAAATTGTATTGCATTCAATGCACCGTCCCACTTTGCATTTCAGGCACATGGTCCTAACGCTTGAAAAACAGCCTTCTCCTGCACACCGTCTTCTCTTTTTACCTTCAGTAAAGGTTAGCAAATGATTTTTTTCGTCGTAGCGCAAATCATCGCTTATCCGATTTCCTGCCATACTGCTTATTGCCGCTGCTGGTCTTCCAGGTCCCTTACTGGGAGTTCCATATTTTGCCAAATACACCTGTACAATATCTCGACGGAACTGAAGCTGAGTTATATTATGACCGCTTTTCTTGTGTATTGTCCAAGCGTTTTCAATTGAAACATCTATTAGCCAAGTGAACAAGCACCACCACCACTTTTTTCCTCTAATAGAGATCCTGTACCGCGACACGTTTGCGTCCATTACGTCGGTGCCACCCATATGCTTGTTATACATTGCGATTAGATTGGGTATGGGTACCTGCATCACCTTCTTCTCGTTTTGAGAAAATCGTCTGACAGATGAAATTGGTGAGACTCCCTATGATGTGGATGCTACAGTTACTAAACTGTTGTCCTGCCAGCGTACAAAAAGAACACCATTTTGTCTATCTAGCACGTTGGCGACGTCATGACCCACTTGTGGGTCACGCGGCGTTTTCTTACTGGACATATGTGCCCACCGGTGGGGCACGGACTATTGGGTGTTATATTGCTTATAGAAAGCTACGTTAATATAAGAACATCTTTGAATTTGGAGCTACGGCTGTACCACGGATTTATCTTTGTATGTGCAGCGTGACTTCGTAGAATTCGGAATTTTCCGATTAGAACGAACTAAAACAATATATTGTCACGAAGGATAATAAATCAAATTTATTTCACTTGAAAGGAAACATTAAAAAATGTGGAATGTTTATATTACTTGAGCGGAAACATTAAAATTGTGGAATGCGGTCGGAGGGCAACTGCCATACCACGCTGGATATACCGGTTCCCGTCCGATCACCGCAGTCAAGCAGCGTAGGGCGTGGTTAGTACTTGGATGGGTGACCGCCTGGGATCATATGTCACGACTAGCGTGACGTGTTGAATTTAATTCAACTTATTTTGCCTGGGATCTCGTTTCAGCGTGAAAATAAAACACAGTTAACTCTACCATCAAGTTCTATTGAATAAGTACCTTAACCTAACAACTCCTAACTTACTAGCTAATAAAATAACAGGTTTCCTAACCCAACGAAAACGTTACTAACTCCCAATAAAATCATAATAAACCAGGCGTAAATTAACACACAACATAGCAGTACAATAAACATACTTACATCTCTGTAGAAGACAGAATCTTGGAGAGAGGCTGGTCACTTTGACGCGCGTTCACGATTAACTTTACTTGAGCGTTACGGACATGTCTAATTGACATTTGTGGTTCGGTCACTAACGTGGTGCACAGCAAACTGGACTGGCTGGAAAGAACTGGACTCAACTGAACTGAACCCCTCTCTAGGGTGCAACCTCTTTTTTATAGTATTCCAGACACTGATTCCACCAATCAAAACTCCCAGACCTGGCCTCGTCTAGCCGACAACTCGTGACGACCTTCGACCATCGGTACTTGGAAAACATTCCACATTATTTCGCAATTCAGCAAATGCATCTTAATTTCAGTTGCACTCCGACCGCATTCCACAATTTTAATGTTTCCGCTCAAGTAATATAAACATTCCACATTTTTTAATGTTTCCTTTCAAGTGAAATAAATTTGATTTATTATCCTTCGTGACAATATAATGCTAAAAGAATACTGTTATTCTTTATTTATGAATATAAGTAACTACATTTTTTATTACTACATCAAAGAACTCTTTTATTTTAACAACTTAATAAACGAGGAAAAGGAAACAAAATTAAAAAATCGGGAAAAATTAATGATTAATTTTTTTGAAGCAAATAATACATATGGTGGGTTGCCCTTCACAGTCTTCGCAAAACGTTGACACTTTTTTTGCTTTCACTCTTGCTTCCTTTTTCGTGTTTAATGGTTTTATAACATTCAGCGCATCTTTTCCTACTACTTCTGGTTGATCCCTACTCTGCTGCTCCCTGACTACTCTTGCCTCGTTTTCGATTTGTGTCTTTTATTGTTTTGCCAGCTGGGACATTTGCACTTGCTTGTGATTCTACTTCATTAGTGTATGTGCGTAAGGCCTTCTGAAGTGCCGCCAAGCGGAACCCGCTCGATACGAGCAGGGTGCCCCTATGTCCGACACGCCCAAAGGATTTACTTAAGGCACTGCACTGACACTAACGAGCCGTCCGGGCACTAGAAAGTTCGGACTGTCGCTCGTGACCTCCCTCTGGGGATGACCCCAGAGTTCGGTGCCTTAGCCGAGCTACGGTGCATCTTTTATACTCGTCAGCGACCTCATTACGCTAACCTTGCTGACTATGGTGGTTACTGGGTGTGCACCGTAAGTACTAACACGGGTGTGACAATATGTTTGACAATCCAACAGATCCTCGCACAATTTTACACTTGTATAAAAGTTGTCTAAGTATAGAATTCTTCCACAGTTGGTAAGGTTTTTTAGTAACTCCATACATATGCGATAAGTATGGCCGCCAATATTAGTTGCAATGGAACCAGTAGAATCGTTTTTTTCCGGCATAGACTCTTAGATCGTACGTGTATCCTTCAGGCGTGCATACTTTGTACAATTTTACACCATACTTGTGCGATTTTGCAGGAAGATACTGCCTAAAAATCAGTCTGCCTCTCCATGGGACCATACTCTCGTCAATGACAATTTCTTCTCCAGGCTCCATCGTACCTTGAAATTGTCGACAACACAATTCTAGCACATTTTTCAATTTGAACAGTCTGTCGTTTTTAGCTGTGGGGTCGCTATTGTCGGCAAAATGCAAACACCTCAGCAACAAGTCGAATCGATTTCGGGACATCGTCTTTTTTACTCTAGTATTAGAGTACATGTCATTACTGGACCAATATAGGCGTATTTTTTGGCAGATTGTTGACACCCATTATCATTAGAATGCCAAGAATTTTTTTAACTTCTGATCTGTTAGTTTCTGTCAATTTGTGCAATAATGATCGTCGGGGAAGCGTTTTTTTCTGGATAATGTGCAATGCGTATTTATTGGTTTCTTGGACTATTGTGTCTAAAATTTCATCACTTATGAAATGCTTGTAAATATCAACCGGTTCTGCGCAATTTAAATGGTCCACTTTCAATCCACTCTGCCCAATGAATGGAAATTGCTTTGGGAGGTCAGTGCAATGTTACCAAATATCAGGTGAAACAGTTTCTGCTCCTCTCACATACTCTACAGAAAAAGAACCGTTTCTAATATCTTCCTCACTATTCGAACTTTCCGACGAATTCTCAACGTCTTCACTTTCATCGGGCTGATTATCGGAAGGATGATAGGAATTTTTGGAATCCTCAAATGGCTCAGATTCCGAAGAAGAATAATATTTGTCATTTGAATTTTCATTTTGTAAAGTTTGAAGTGGTTGGTCTACGTTTAATGGTGGGTTATCAGTTGTTGGTGACATTTGCGAAGAAGGTAGAGTAGATGATGGTTCAACTAACGACGGATCATGTGTTTCTTGTTTTGACGAAGAAGAAAAAGTTGAATGCGGTTCAACATTTTCACTGGAAGTTTTTGCTAATTTCACAATTGTTTTACTTCTTGAACTCATGTTGATTAGTATATCCTTTATTTATCTGCAAGGAACATATTAGATATAGATTATTAGATAACTTTACTTTCCAAAAAAAAAAAAATGAAAATTTTAGAGAAAAATACGAATGCAGTGTGGAACTGATGATAGCGCAGTATTTTCTAATTTGTAGAAAAGTGATACGGACATGCGATGCGAAAACAAATAAGCGGTATGGTAAAGCAAAATCTAATAGTTCCACAGGTGAGGTAGTTTTTGACAGCAACAGTCAAGGGGTTCTATATAGTGTGTATAATACAAAAAGAAAAATATGGAACTATTACTTATACCTTGTACTGGTGTTGCGGCTGCGTCGTAAAAGATTCCGTTCGCCGCTTGCAGTGGCGTTTTATACGCAAGCCGATGCCGTACTTGTTTACGTGACCAGCCAATGAGAAACATTTTGCTGATACGGTTTGACCCACCGGTGGCTGCAGAATAAATTTTTCTCCAACAGCCGTCATGCTCCACCGGTGGGTCACGGTTAAAACTAGTAATTACTACAAAATATTGTCAGCAGTTTTACATGATTACACATTTATCCGGTTTAAAATATGAAAAGTACAATTTTGACCGAAATGTCACTAACGTCCCAGAGAAAGAACTCGTCACTAACGTCCCCAAGAATCGCCAACGTGTCTAATTTTGAACGATGTTCTCCTCGCTTCAATATTTTTGTTATTGTTATTTTATTAGGTAGAGGACATGATTTTGGAACTCTATTTTCTCTAATTGTACCTGTAGCGCCGTAACCATTTTCACGTAGATAATGTAATAAATTTACACTTGTAAACAAATTATCAAAATAAAACCTATAGTGTAAGAGCTTTTTTCCATCAGGTATCTCATGCAGCATTCTGATAAATGGTTCAGTTGGCTTACCGAAAATTTTCTCCATTTCTTTGTTCTCATTAACGCACTTTCCTTGGTACAAATCAAAGTTAATAAGATCCAGCAAGAAATCTTTCTTTCAGTTTGTCCATAAGAGGCCTAATTTTCCAAGCTTTATCTTTTAAAATGGGATTATTATTGTCAGCACAATGTAAGAATTGCAATATTTTAAAAAATCTGTTTCTTCTCATCAACAATTGTTTTTCATGTCATTTCCGGTATCCCAATAAAAACGTTTTCCGGGCAGTTTATTATAGCCAGAAAGAATTAGAATTGCAATAGTACACCTCATTTCACCAACTGAAATATTTGGGTCGGGATTAGTTTTGAATTGGGCATAAAGCTTCGACTGTTCAAATATTTCTATTATTGATTTATCCATGTATTTATCATAACTGGGAGAAGGAAACTCGTATTCTTGGTTTACCAAATCTCCATCAATCCAAGAAAATTCCGTACAGTTGCGGACGGAAGTAAAAGCCAAACTTATATTTTGAGGAAGGTTATTAGTTTCTTCAAAAGAACCAATCCTTTCATTGTTAGTCAAAACAACTTCTGCTTTAGCAGCTAACTGTCCTCCGGAAAGATGGTTTACGTCACAATCTTCCTCGTCTCCCGATTCCTCGTCGGTTAGTGCGGTAGCTTCTGGAGGTTCAATATATATTGAATCGATATCTACGTCATTAGAATATGCTATATTTAGAGCCTCTTCTAAAGTCAAACCAACACTTAAAGTAAATATTTTAGTTGTAAAAAGTATTGTATCCTAAAGTCCTAGTGTTACCATATGGTAACATTTAACTTTGGACAGTTTTGCAAAAAAATACACTAGTATCAAGTGATGTTTGTGCATGAAAGTCTAATCTGTAGTGCTTTGGCAATACTAATTTGCATGCAACAATTTATTTCACATAATATTAGATAATATATTTCACTTACACAAACTTGACGTCCATACTTTGTTATAAAAATCCAAATCCTTTTTATAAACACTGCTATAGAATCTCAACAAACACGCTTATAATAAGTAAACAACCGCCATAGTCAAAAATGATGTCATCTAATATCAATTACGTCGCCATCTACCGAAGGTAGTTAGAACTTTACGTCACTACCAAATAAATAGGGATCTGTAATTTCGTTGCCATATGGTAACGCTGGGCTTTAATGGGTTTTAACCCTAATCTGTAAAACTGGTCTATTAATAATGGACGATATGGTCATTCTTGCAACCAAAATACCAGTGTTTGAAGTGAGTGCTTGTGATTTAAAATTTGTTTACCCCGTACCCAACAACGAGTCACAAATTGTGATTATAGCAAGTTCTATTGTAATGAACTTTGGTATAAAGTTTGTAACGAAATAAGTGACAAGTGGATATGTTCGAAACCACTTATTGATAGCTGTATTTTATCCAAAAATTGTCAATATGCTTTAGTTCACAATAATTATAAAGTTCACACATTAACACATGCACATGCTTTATTGTTCTGTACAAAAAACATCAGAAATAATTTATGAAGATTGTTTTAGATTTGAAAAAGTGTTAATAGATGGCTGTACACTTTTACAAAGTAAATGTGATGTAATTATTGATAAGCAAAAGTATTCACTAGCTATTAATAATGTAACCACACTTTTACCAGATGTACCAAGTTTACAAATTACCAACTTTTCTCTAAATCTTAAAATTAAACACTTAGATAATCCAGGTCAGGTTCAAGACGATCTTTTAGAACCTATTAAATTTGAAGAATTACTTTTGCAGAATAACTCGCACTTAACTTTAGTTATTATTACTAGTATTTGTATTATAGTTTTAATTTGTGCTTTTTGTGTAATATTTTACTAATGGAAAAAACATAAAGATTTTAAAGTTATTCCCTTAAAATCGCTTCAAAATATTATCAACGAGGACGTTGAATTAACTTAGGGTGGAGGAGAAATATCCCTAAACCATATATGCACCTAGTATTTCTGCTGATGCACCCAATATTTCTGCTGACGCTAGTATTAAGTTTTATAAAAGCGATTGTAACGCTGCAACCGTAATCATTAAGACCGTGTCAAAGCTTCAGGCTGTTCGGCATAATTGTTCACCATATTTTTTTAGTTTTTAGTTTAGTAAACGTCCCATTTCAACAAATAAAGTCTTTTTTAAAAGTTACTCCGTCTGACCTCATTTAATTCGCGAATGAAAAAAGTCGTTCGACTGGAGCGGATGACGGCAGGCAAGTGTAACGAAAGAAGAGCTTTTTTGATTGATGGATAATTATTTAAAGCAGTAATATTGGTATCACAGTCATTTATGTATTGCAGCAACTCGAGTTCAACTTTTTTTTTTAAGTTATTCTTTCTGGCATCCATGTTTTCAGCTGTTGTCGATAGTGTTAAATCATCAAATTCAAAAAACTCATCTTCCTTTGTGGCTGATACACAAGTAGGATTACTGAGAACTAAATCTTCAATCATGGAAAAGTCGGTACATATAGTATCTATAATTAGTTTTAAAATTTGATCTTCATTTAAATCTGCTTTTGAATGGGATTTAAAATTATTAATCCATTTTAGTTTGAATTTTGGAATTGAAAATGAAGCTTTAATAGCTTCTGAAACTTCAACTGAATCCAAATTGATTTCAAAAAAATTTTTGAATCGTTTTAAAAGTCCATTTTTACATGCTTCTAACACCGGGCGAGTGAAGACTAATTTTTCACTTTCTAACTTTTCAAATTTCCTAAGTATTGACCCAAGACATAGTAGTAAATAGCCATAAAATGTGTTTTGTTCTCCTTGAAGTATATCCAGCGAGTCGGCAAGTGGTTTTAAAATATTTCAGTATTCCGATAAATAGTTCAATTCGAAATCCTTGAAACATTGAATATCGATTCCTAACTCTTTGAAAACCACCGGAAGTTTTTGTTTATCTTTTATTATATGAGAAACTGCATCATAGAATGAATTCCGTCTTGTCGGTCCGGGATAACTTATGACCAAGGACTTTTTGTATGATCTCGGCATCATAGATTTTATGTCTGTAATGGCTATCAAATTTAAAGTATGACTGTCACAACGAATATGACGTGGCAAATGAGGATGTAAAAATGCTTCTTCCAAGTCATCACTGTCAACGAAAGAAATGCTTTCTTCACCTGACTTTTCTCCGGAGTCATCTTCTAAACCAAGTTCGTTAAAAGCCTTTACAAAGTTTGATCCGTTGTCTGTAACAGTAGCTACTAACTTGTCGTTAATATTAAATTTGGTATGAATATCGTCAATTGTTTCGGCAATTTTGTCGTATGTATGTGACCCAGCAAATATTTAACATGATAGAGCTGCAGAACACCTGTTAAAATTTTGTGGGTTGATCCAGTGAACAGTTAAACCGAGAAAGCTAGTGCAAACATATTTGCAATTACTTAGCTCCTTTTTGACAGACTGCAAGGTTTCGTGGCAGAGATCGTTACTTTTTCTCATCGCAGTTTTTCGACTCATAACATTTAAATTTGTCCCTTCAAAAAGGGAAATGAATGATTCCCTTTCAATTACATTTATCGCAGACATTAAATCTGTGATGAAATACAAAAGCTTTTTATCAAAGTCTTCTTGGTTTGGTTGTGAACATTTATTTCGGAATGTCTCTGTTATTTTTTATAGCATTTTTTGTTTTTTGTTGCTAGTTTTGCTATTATCTGCGGATATTAGTAGAGAGTATTTTCTTTTTGAGTTTATTTCTTGATTAGATAAACTATCCTTCTCTTTTTTCAACTTTTTGTGACCTTCATAATCTTTCAATGATGCTGGATGAATTTTTCTTATATGCTTAAGAAAATTTGTTGTTACTCCAACTTTACCTTTAATGTAAGTTTTCTTTGGGAGACATAATTGACATTCAGCCGTCAACTTATCTTTTTTCACATCAGTAACTTTAAAAAACGTTCCATAAAGATATGGACATCTACATAGTAAATGTCTACAGAGTAAAACGTTGACTATCTTCTACTGAAAATGAAGCATTGCTCATCAGCTCTGGTAAGTGCTTAACGTTAATTGAACTACAAGGACACAACAACATAACTGTATGCATCAGAAAAGGGGACGCCAAAAAAGAAATTTCATAATAATACTGATTATCGCACTGTGCTATAGTAAAAAATCAATCAAATTTAATTTTTTTTTAATGTCATATAATCAAAGGAGAGACATTTTACAAGTATGTATATAAGTTGTATTTAACCTATAATAGATAATCAATAAGAAAGAGATAATAATAAAATTGTCTGAAATTACTCAAATTTTACTTGAAAAATCGATTATTAGGACTCAACATTACACTTGTGTTTACACCACGCTTTTTAGGAACACCTGCATTCTTGCCTACATGGAATTACCCAAAGCGCCACTAAAAAAACTGTTTTGACATCCCCCGATTTACCGCTCCCTGTTCTAGGCATGTCCACGTCTTTTATATGGCGCCAGAGTGGAAATTTTCTGTTAAACCACATACATTTGCAAAATATATTTTGATCGGCTGACGTAGTTTGTTATTGTTCGTCGCCTGTTTTTCATATTTCTACATAGCAGCAGCGGTGGTGACGCATCACCGCTACGATGCACTAAGTGCATCCTGGTGCGACCTTGCCTTGTGCGCTTAATATTTCACAATCCTCGAATATTCTCGTGTTTTTAAGTCAGTAAGTCCATCTTTTGAATTAATGGATTTTCCATTCGTGACAATATTAATGAAGGTATTAAAATAAGTTTATTATATCATCGAAAATGTTTATCACGCCAAATGTGAAAATGTTGATCTTCGTGGATTCCACATGAGAAAGTGTTCATGGAAATGTGGAAAATGTAGCGAAAACAAACCTGAAAATGTTGGTGGGAGGGCGCGAAAGAGAAGCAGAGTAGATGACAATATTGATCAAAGTGTCATTGAAGCAATGAGTGAAACATTGCAATTGGTTTTGAAAAATACAAACGAGTTAACCAAGAAAGTCGATCAGCTACTAGCCGAGAATCAAATTCTCAGGTTAGAAATAGCCAAACTAAAGGAAAACCCTTCTTCATCGTCTAGTAACTCGCTTGTTTCATATGCGTCAGTAGTTTGCAACAAAAGTAACCAAACCAACGATAGCAAAGTATTATTGATTAAACAGAAAAGCCAACAAAAGGACATCAAGCAAATTAAAATAGATTTAAAAGAGAAGGTAAATCCAGTGGAGCTTGGAGTGGGGGTCGCCATCGGACGTCCGACAAAGAATGGTAGCTTGATACTCAGTTGTGGCATGGAAAAAGATATTAACAGTGTACAGTCGGAGATCCAGACCAGGCTTGGTACCGAGTATGAAGTAGACAGACCAAAAAAGCACGAACATAGAATTAAAGTTGTAGGTGTTAATGCGTGCGAGCACGGCATTGATGATGAAGAGATTGTAAATAGGGTGATAAAGCAAAATGATTTAAACAATAATGACATCAGCTTTAATATGAAAATACTTCGAAAAACCAATGTTGTCAACAACAAATTTAACATTATTTTTGAAGCAGACTCCAACACCTATAACTTGTTGATAAATAAACAAAGATTAAATTTAGGATGGAATAGATGTCCCGTATACAACGAATACGGAATAATACGGTGTTATCATTGTAATAAATTTGGCCATCTACAAAAGGAATGCAAAGATAAACAAATTTGCGCTAAATGCACAGGGGAGCATGACTCAAGGGAATGCCAGGAAGTTAATGTTAAATGTATTAATTGTATTGTGTCAAATCAAAAATATGGATTAAATTTGAAAACCAACCATACAGTGTGGGATGTAGCGAATTGTGAAACCTTAAAACGGATCGAAAAAATGCAAAAAAACAAATTTTTGCAATAGCAATCAAATAATTTAGTTATCCAAAACTCCAGTATCATTTACTTTAATTGCCAGGGATTTTTGAACAATAAAGACTGTATTTTACTCCTTATAAACGACTGGAAACCCAAACTTATTTTTTTATCCGAAACTCACGTCTCTGCAGATGTCGAATTAGTGGAATTGAACATACGGTTATACAGAGTGGAGAGCTGCGCAACAAGCAACCGCAGAACTGGTGGTGTAATGGTTTTTGTCAGAGACGATATAAAGTATAAAATCAGTACCGTTCAGTGTGAGAGTAATTATGTATGGTTGTTGTCCATTGAGTTTTGTTTAAATAGGATTAAGTATTTGTGTACGGTTATGTACCACCCACCCCAAACAGAAAACGCCAAATTTGTTGACTACTTTAGTAACTACTTGGACAATGTTAGTACCTTTGATGGCATAAATATTATTGTGGGCGATTTCAATTTTGATCTTTTGAAACCTTCGTTTTATGGCGAAAAAATATTGTCACAAGTGTATGTTAGCGGGTTTTCGCAGATTGTTGCGTCTGCTACAAGGATCACTGATAGAAGCCAAACACTAATAGATTACATTATCACGAACAAGAAATCTTTGTCTTATGAAGTTCACTTGACGCCGAAAATCAGTGATCATTGTATTCTATCTATACACCCTGAACAGGACACGAATAAACAACATGAAATGACGGTTTGTTGTAGATCTATGAAACATTATATCTTAGACCAGATGCAGGAATACTTGCTTGATGTTTCGTGGACAAATGATAGTGGAGATGTAAACCTTCTGGCAGATAATTTTATTGATAGTATTATGAATATCTTGAACGTAATGTGTCCTAAAAAAGTTATGACATTTAGACAAAATTATATCAATAAACCGTGGATAACCGCGGATATTAAAGAGAGCATGCAAGTCAGGGATAATTTGTACGTGGGGGCCGTCACTGGGGGGGATGGCGAAGTCTGGAGGGAGTATAAGAGGATACGAAACCACATTGTAAAACAGATTAAAATTGAAAAAGAACGGCATTTTAAAGATATTATTGACAACAATAAAAACAATCCAAGAGAAATGTGGAAAAACTTAAAACTAATATTACCTGGTAAACGCTCATCTACACCAGCTGAAATTAAGTTTGAGGGTCAGTATATTTCTGACGAGTTGCTTATTGCCACAAATTTTAATCATTATTTTATCAACAGCATAAATGAAATTGTAAATAGCGTGCCTCCGTATTCCCATCCCGATGGAGCCACCTCATCAGCTCTTAATGTGAAAACTTCGTTATCTCGCTTTGAACCACTGACTATGAGAGAAATGAAAGATATTTTGAAAAAGTTGAAAAATGTTGGGGGTGGTATCAGTGGTATTTCAAAAGCCATTTTATGTGATGTGTGTACTGTAGCTGGTAATCATCTACTGGATGTTGTGAATACATCCACTTCCAGTGGCGTATTCCCAGACAAATGGAAGGAATCAATAGTCACTCCAGTACCAAAAATCCAAGATACAAAAATGTATAATGAATTTAGGCCGATTAATACAGTCGAAATTTATGAAAAGGTGCTAGAACTCGCAGTAAAAAAGCAGTTTCAAAAGTATTGTGAGGAAAACGACATATTGGTTCCAAATCAATCTGGTTTCCGGGAGCAGCACTCCTGTGAAACGGTAATTTTAAAAATTTGTGATGTTTTTAATCGAGAATTGGATAGGGGCAACATGGTTTTGGCGGTATTTTTAGACTTTAAGAGGGCTTTCGAGACGATTGACAGAAATATGCTGTTACAAAAACTAAGAAACATTGGAATTAAAGATGTGGCCTTAAAATGGTTCGAATCGTATCTACATAATAGACGACAGAGAGTCAAATATAATAATCGGGTGTCTGAGTCATTGTCTGTGCAGCATGGGGTACCGCAGGGTACTGTTTTGGGCCCCATGTTGTTTTTATTGTACATTAATGATATTGTTGAAAGTGTGAAGGGGTGCAGCATCGAACTGTTTGCTGACGACACAATGATTTATTTGGCAAACGATATATTAACCATGCAACAATTAGTAAATACTGATTTAAAAAACATCTTTGAATGGCTTTGTTTGAATAAATTGTGCATAAATGTCGTAAAATCAAAATTTTGTTTATTTGGTAGAAAACATCGCCTACACGAAATTAATATCCAAGACCTAAATATAATTATCGACAACAATCAAGTTATTTACGAAGATCAGATTAAATACTTAGGAGTTATTTTGGACTCAAACTTAAATTTCTTAAAGCATGCTGATTACATAACTAGGAAGTTTGCAAAAAAAGTTAGTTTTATTGCAAGAATTGGAAAACAACTGTCCATGGAAACCAGGTTCATATTGTATAACAGCATAGCTGCTCCCCACCTAGAGTTTTGCTCCACATTGTTGTATGGTTTACCGTCATACAAAGTAAATCAAATACAAATTGTACAAAATAGGGCGATGAGATCCATTTTAAAATGTAACCGTTATACTCCTGTTGCCACAATGTTTAACGTTTTAAAGATTTTATCCGTCAAACAAAAGATTTTATTTAGCGTTTATGTTTTAATTTTTAAGATAAAAAACAAAATGATTGCACCATATATCTGTGATAGAACGAAAATTTTTAAAAATGTACATAGTTATAATACTCGTCAATGTCTCGATTTTATATTGCCTGATAAATGCAACACCGATCAAATGCTTAACACTGTTTTAAATAGAGGATTGTATGATTTTAATTTGTTGCCCCTGAATATTAAGAAATGTGAAACCCTAGATGCTTTTAAACAACTTGTCAGAGCACACATAGTCAGTAAGTTTTAATCGAATGTGTATACATATTTATAATTTATTTTGAAAATTTTTTTATATATATTTTGTGAATGGTTTTTGTATATAGCAAACGCTAAATAAAGTACATTATTATTATTATTATTATTATTATTATTATATTTGATCATACTTGCAATAAATAAATGCAAAAATAAATCACCTATCAATGTAGCATTTCTCAACGTAGTCTGTATGCAAGTAGGAAACAAGGTCGATAATACCACAGTATAGCCAGTATACAGTAAAGACACTCTCGGATTTTCCTTTGAAGTCGGGCCCTCAATAGCTTTCCGCCGTTTGCTCCGCCTATCAATTATCTCTTGGTTTACGAGGGTCAAAATATGTCGCGCGCTGCGAGTCGCTGAAGCGCACACTTGAACTGTGTATACAAGGCCGGTTCAAAAACTATTTTGCTTAATGCACATTTTACGGTTTTTGTTCGGCTGTTGTTGAATTAATATGTGTGTTAAAAAAATGTTCAGTTGAATGATTAAAATAGTAAGTACAAGCCAATAAATAAATAATAGGTATATTAAATATATAATATAATAACCACTGTGTTATAAATAAACAGAAACTAAATCAGTTATAACATAACCGAAGTTTAATTTAAAAATATAACTAATTATTATGTTAAATATTTACAAATGTTGCAAAATCATAAGTTTTGCATTTTTTTTGTTCATCTTGCAAATATTAATATTCCGATTAGCAAACTTCAATGTGAAAAGTAAATTCGTACTCTTGTATACAATGCAATAAAATAATCCAAAGGAAATTGATCACATGGATGTTTAAACGGTACTTGAAGAAATTGTGATTTTAATTTATATCCAACAAATGGCTGAGCAGCAAGTTTTTCAAAATTTTGTACAAATATACTTTCTAAGACCGCAACAAATTCTACAATGCTTTTTGGTGGGACAACTAGTCCTCCAAATTTGTGCTTTTCAGAGTTAAATGCCTTTAATTGTAAAAATAAAGTCTCCGGCTCTCCCAAACTATCAGTGTCACTCAAATTCATACAAAAATCGCATTGGTGTTTAATATAAGTCTTTTTTAACAGATAACCCGTTACATATATTAGGGCATTTCCTTCAGGTGAAGTTAGATTCCTATAATGATTGACAAATACTGGAAGTGGTACTTTATTTGACTCAGATTTGCTAAATTCCTGCTGAAAACTTAATAAAATTGGAGCATTGGTCAGATGCAACAATGTTTCATTAATATCTTTCATGCAATTAAACCCATCGCTTTGGTGGAAATATTTTAATGAAAACAGTTTTTTGAAAGCTCTACAAAATTGAATTGACGTCGGATTTTTTGAATTTCCACAACAATTCCGAATTTGACCAAAAAAATTCTCCAAACAGTCTTGGTTCAAATTTCTGGTCATCAAAAAGGTATATTATTAGTCTTAAGTTTTTCAAATAATATTAAAACAGACTTAATGGTTAACTGCCATCCAAAAAGGAATTTCATTTGTTTTGTAATGTCTTTGCCTTGGACATTTTCAACTCTCAACGTTTTAAAGTGTTCTGCCATTTGATTTAAAAATAAAACTTGTTCTTCAGTACCTTTGAAAACAGCAATATTTAGAAGCGACGCCGAATTTAAAATGTCAAACAAACTATTTATATTTTTAATGAAATTCACAGTGGCGGTAGCAGATTCTGGCAAAATATTAAAATCTATATAAGCTGACATAGCTGTAGTAACTGACCAACTAAATACCTGAACGGCTAATTTCACTTTGATTTTCTGAAACGCGCTTGGGAAAATATGTGCGTTAGTCAGTTTAGGCATTAACCGAATATTTTTTGTTACATCAATGTCATATATTTTTTGAAGATATTGTTTACTAGTTACTCCAGCGCTTGAAAGAAATTTATGTTGAAAAAAATTGTTTCTTGTTGATTTTAATAAGTGAGGTACATCAAAAATATAAACTATTTCTTTGTTGTCAACTGAAAAGCATGGGTTATCTGGAGTTAAATTTAATACTGTTTTAACAAGATTATAGAAATTTGATCCTTGATCAGAAACGACTTCAAAGTGTTCAACTCGTAATTGCATTATTTTGAAAACAAAGTCGTTAAATCCAGGATTAATTTGTCACGGTCGTGTAAAACGATTTAGAGTTCTTACAGTTGGTAAACGGTATACTTTCGAAAATTGTTTATAAGCTGTAGGCCCCAGGAAATACACGCTCAAAGAAAATTGCTTGAAGTTGTTTGTGTATCTAGAACCTTTAGAAGTCTTATTTAAAAGACAAAATTGACTTTTTAGAAACTTTGATGATTCCTCAGAATAATTTTCATCTATAAATGTTTCTACATCACTCATAGTAATTTTCTCGTCTAATCGCCTAATATTCTCATCTGCAAGTTTTTGTAATTCCTGGAAGGACTTTCTTCGCTTCATTTTTCTGGGAGTTGAAGCGATATAAAAGCCGTTTGACTAGCCATATCTAAAAAAAAATGTTTGAATGCCAAAAAATATTTCCTTTCATTTTATACAGGGTGTCTCTAAAAGGTCTGTACAAAATTCTATGACATATTCCTGACATCAAAATAAGCCGATTTAAAGCAACTTACCTTAGTCCGAAATTGCTCATTTTTCGAGATACAGGGTGGTCAAATAAAAATTGATTTTTTAAAAATGTAATATATTTTTTGTAACCTATTACTTTCAAATCTACTACCCAAGGGTTTTTAAGATGCGAAAGAGACACCCTGTATAGTTACGGCGATAAACTACTCTATTTGAAAAAAATTAAAAGCTGAATAAATTTCATATAAAAAGTTGTTCATTACCTAATTTTGTCGTGATTTGTGTTTGGATAGATTGATCTTCATAGAACACTATGTTGGTTTGAATTCCCAAGTCGCACATATTGTTATGTGCCCTTTGTTCACTACTTATGTTGGGAAGTAAATTAGCATCTATTGCTGCAGATTGTCCGGAAACTAATAAAGTTGGAATCGCTCTATTAAGTAAGCGATTATGTAGTGAATTCGTGAAACTTTTTGTCGAAAAATGTAAAGAACACACAATTAACCTTGTGTGACATTGTTCTGGTGTAAGTTTTGAAAACGGGTGATTTCCGGTAAACCCCAGTTTTATTTTCCACTGTTCGGATCTATAAAAATACATAATGTGTTACACCATTTTCAAAATATGACATTATTATATATTACCTCAATTCATCTTTGGGAAACCGGAAAATCGAAATGTTTTCTTTTCCACGATGGGAATTACAAATTGGTACTGAACAGTAGTCACCAGGCATTATTATTTATAATTCAAATCTTAGTATTAGTTAAAAGTTATGACAAACACAAAACAATGCCACCCGATATCAATAGGTTAAATATACGCTACGAGACCCAGCGGCACGTCGCCGATTCACCGTGTACTAGGCTCCGCCAGAAACTGGCCTGACATGGGCGGCGGGGCAAGGAATGGTCACGTTTCGATGCCGACGCAAGTGTCCCTACTGTATACTGGCTATACTGTGATAATACCAACAAACTTAAAAACAAAGAAATAATTGAATGCGCTTGTTGATGTTGAATTGAAGTCGAACATTGTGAAAATATAAGGGCACAAAGCCCTTAAAACACTATTGTAACTAATTGCACAATTGTGTTGATTTGATTAAGATATATTGTCACACCCGTGTTAATAGTTACGGTGCACACCCAGTAACCACCATAGTCAGCAAGGTTAGCGTAATGAGGTCGCTGACGAGTATAAAAGATGCACCGTAGCTCGGCTAAATCACCGAACTCTGGGGTCATCCCCAGAGGGAGGTCACGAGCGACAGTCCGAACTTTCTAGTGCCCGGACGGCTCGTTACCCTGTTGCAATGCCTTAAGTAAATCCTTTGGGCGTGTCGGACATAGGGGCACCCTGCTCGTATCGAGCGGGTTCCGCTTGGCGGCACTTCAGAAGGCCTTACGCACACACCCACACCCACACACCCCCTCTTGGACGGTGTTCGATGCTAAGAGTAATACAGTGCCTAATAAAGAAGACTTACTGGAGCTACAGTCTTGTTTCTCTTCCTACGCTACCCCCTAAACGTGACAATATAATATCTTTAGTAGTGGGACAACCCGTATTTATTAATTTCAAGTCAGCTGTTCTAGCTGTCAAACTGCTTTGTTTGAATACTAAAGCCCAAAAAAAGTCAAAGAATTCCATTGGTTTACTAAATGGCAGTTATTAGAATGAAATGTATTTTAACAGTCTAAAAATGAAATGTTACATAAAGTGATCATCAAAAGGTCGCAAAATTACCATCTTAAATATCGAAAAGTTGGTTCTGTAAATAAAATGCTATTTAGTAACTAGAACGAAACCAAACGAAAAAATAAAGGGGTCCGGAATTATGCCAGGAGGCATAATACCTTTCATAAGTAGTGTACAATTTATTTACAGATTGCCCCAAGACGTTTATCAAACGGCAAAAGTCAGCAAGTTATTACTCTTAATGGAGAATCGAGGCATGGAGCAGTATAAAGGAAAATCTCTAGCTGAGATCAATATCAACCCCGAAGAGGAGTTTGCTGACGAAGAAACAGAATAATAGACAATCCTCTGGACGATCTAAATGACAGCAATGATATCATGGGTGACAGTCTAACAGATGGTATGTTTTCACTAACACCACCTTTAAAATATTACTTTTTTTCCGAGATATTGTTTAATATAAACATGGTAATTTATTCAATACGCAAATTTTTGGGGAAATGTCAGTTGCCACAGAATTTTGTTTTCACCGTAGATAATAGTAATCCACATCTAAGAAACGGTAGTAAATTTTGTTTCCTCTTTTAGAGAACAAGACTTATGTTTAAGAACCACTTCAATCAACCTCATCACCATCTATTTCACAACTGGCAGTTCAAACGCTGAAGAGTCCATCTACCTCAAAAACTAAAGTATCCGGAAGAATTCAGTGGACCACAAAACCGTCTATGGTGGTAAAAAAGCATTTTAGCAAACACATTAGAAAGAGAGAAACATTCTGAAATTCTCAAATACAAGGACTGGGTTAGAGTAAAAACTTTACATTGTTTACAATCTTTACAGAGATAAGGAATGAATCTTTGTTTATACTTTTGCGATTTAAACCTTTCGGTTACGAATTACTGTACAGATAGTTTCCAAAATGAAACAAGCCCTGTTTGTTTTATAATTTGTCACTTTGTGAAAACTAAGACTGTAGTTAGGTACTGCAACTTTGAGGCGTCAAATTAAAAAACTTTTTTTTTTACTTTTCACGCTAGTACGGTTTATTTCATTGAAAAACGGTCTAAATGAAAGTTACAAAACACATTTTTGCCTATCAGCATGAATTTTTTTCAATTTTTTTTCGTCATAGAACACTTGCAGAAGATATGCCTCAGTGTGATGATCACGACAGAACATTTTTAAGTAACTAAATTGATGGGGCTGAAGTGAATGGGGGGGGGAGATTGTGACTCCATTGCTTTATTATAAACTGTATTTACGTTTTTTTGTAATACCTCTTTTGTCATTATTGCCTGCCAATTTCAACGAACCAAATTAAAATAGTCATTTTTAAACTAGAGTTGCGACAAAAGAGGCAACACTAGAGAACAGAGAAAATTGCAAAAGTTACAGTCTAATAGCCAAAAAGTTGTTCTACAACTTTCATTTAAAAGTTTTTTTAATTAAATACACCGTACAAAAAATGAAAACAAATTCCTATGCTAACCTTCTATGTTCCTCTCGTTTTTTTTTTAACATCCGGTACATATTCCTTAGTACTTAACTACAATAGGTTAGATCTTGTTATGTTACCGTTATGAAATTAAAATTTTATGATAAGGACTATTTTTACTATTTTTCTAAATTATTTTATTACTGTAGTCATTGGGCGACGTGTCCCAAATAGTTTAGGAACTTTTTTACTTTTTTGTTCAAAACTACTTCTAGTTTTCTTCTTAAAGTGGGTTACTTTTATTCTATGCTAGTCATGTTGCGGCAAATTTAGTTACTTTTTATATTTTATTCGAGTTTTAGTTATTTGGAATAAAATGTTTTTATCATATTTCTATCAGTGTTTTTATTTTGAACTTACTTTCCTGATTCCCGCAGTTGGTAAATATCTACATTCAAAATTAAAACGACCAATTTTAAATGGTAAGTTAATTCTAAAATCACATTGTCAGAGCATTATGAATACCTCATAAGTAATGTTCTCTATTTTGAGACAGTTACCAAGATATTAAATATAAAAAAATACACTTGCTAATCGTAAACAATTTTTTCTGTACTTTTCTTAAAAATATAAATTCTCATTTCACAGAATTAGAGCCTTTTCACACGGACCACTCAGCAGCGCTGCTAAGTAGCGCCACTCAGAAGCGCCTGCAACTTTTTGCAAACGTTTGCCTGTCATAAACGCGCCACCGATCAACAGTTCAAGTCCTCGGGTCGGGTCAGTCTTCAGTTTGATTTACAATGGATAGTGAAACAGAAGCATTGTTTCTTTTGTTGGCGATTCGAAGGCGTCGACGGCATCACAAAAAGAAGAAGATTTTGGGACCATCCATTGCTAAGTGAACGACTTGAAAGAGGATTGTTTGCAACGTTGTACAGAGATTTGGAACAAGACGACGAAAAATTGTATGATAATGAGCTCCCAACTATTTTTTTTAAATTATTTTATTACTATAATTATTGGACGACGTGTCCCAAATAGCGGGAAATTGCTCAACGGCAGCTATAAAATCGTCTGTATTTACCTCCTCATCCATCTCTGTGGGCTTCTGTGGCGACACTGAGGTGTCTCGTGTGAACACTCGCATTTAAAAGCATGTGTTGCTATTGGTGGCGTGTTTTTTAACGGTCGAGCGTTTTGGCGAGAGTCGACCACTACCCGCCACCGTAGCGCTGCTAAATCGGTGATCGAGCCCGTGTGAATAGCTCCATAGAAAACAGTGTTTCGTCAAAACGCACTTCTCAGTAGCGCTTCCAAGCGCCACAAAGTGGTCCGTGTGAAAAGGCCCTTAAGTCAACGAATAAACTTAATTTTGGGCCACCTCGTATAACCATAAAAAATAGCAGACCCGAAAATTAAAATAGACATGTCCGAGTCCTTTCTTGAACTTTAAACAAATGTGTCAATCTGCGCGACCGTACTGTCTGAAAAATTTTCCTAAAACTCTAATTTTCAATTAACTTGATGAATTTGTTTTGTTTTTTAGTTTAAATAAACGAATTGACATCTACTTCCTGGTATAAATAAAGGCATATCTTCCTTGAAAATATTTTAGATGTGTAAGATTTAACTTAAGACCAAACTTTTTTTAAATCACACCTTCCGTTCTTGAGATGTGGGTAGAATCCCAGATCAGTAGGACACCCTGTATCATAAAATAATCTATATAGAACCCTATATATTATTAATATATCATTCTTCCCACCATGCATTGTAACGAAGCGTTTAAATTCGTTACTAATATTCCACCAAGCGGGTGAAACTGTGCACCGTAGATTATTGTAAATACGCTACCGTGTACAGTTTGGCGGAATTGTGGAGGGGGTAAGCCTTGAGCGACGTGCCGATCGGAACTGTGGCGCTCCTGCGTTGAGTGGCGGCGGCCCCCACTACCGACGCGTCATTATAGTGGGGGCCCTGAGAATAGTATAAATGTAGCTCCGTAGCACTAAGCAGGGAGTCTCGCACCACCTTCGCAAGACTCTCTCTCTGGTAAACCGTTTCGTGCCGTTCCGTCCGTCCGTAACCGTAAGTACCGTGGCTTGGTGGCGTAGTGTCGCCGGGCTTGCCCATCATGTAGGCGCATGTCGCATGATGCTCCTTTACCTTGTGTTCTGGCGCATGGTCGGAACACGTCCTTCACCCTTCTTTCCCCCCTGTTGGCGTAGAGTCGCAGGGATACCTGGTCGTGTTGGCGTAGTTCGCATGACGTCACCCCACCGCAATACGTTTTGGTTCGGTTTGGCACGGTATGGTCCTGTCCCGAACCAAGTATGGCGTAGTGTCGTACGGACGTTCGTCCTTTGGGTCCTGGCGTAGTGTCGGAATCCGTCTCCTGTTCTTTCTTATGGTAGTTCTCACCAAAGCGAGACGGCCGCCGAACATTGCCGCGTTAGTTTTAGGCACCGTAGGTTAAGCACGCGTTCGCTAGGATAAGACCGGAAGTTTATGGTTAAGGGGTACTTCTTAAGTTTCTTGCACCGTGCGGAGTTTTAAGTTTCACCGTATGTTTGCTTTCCGGAATAAAGAGAGTTGATTGGTTACCAGTTTGTTTTACTCATCCTTGCGGAGCTCACAAACCCAGAAACTTCGTTCTCTACTGTTTAAAAGCAGCCCGAAGGCAATCGTGTTCCTACTGGCACGTAACAACTCAGTAGGTGGCGCCCGAGTTCAAAGCGGTTGATTAGAAGGATTTTAAAAACGTGTCACAGCATTAAGTTGAGTGGTCTCCGACCTTCCCCACCTTCCAATATTATAATATTCGTTAAATTCAACATTAAATTCTTTCTGTATTCTCGATCATTTAGGCTCCAACCCCCTCACTCTTATATGCCACTACGAAACTTGGTATATGCTCTCGATCAACTGGCCTCCAATAAGTAATGCCGCGGTGTTGCCGCTTTTTTGAGTCGGGTTAGCGGTGTTTTATGCGGAGTTGATGCCGCACAGGCCATGTGTCGTTTGTATAAATGTATGAGATCGCTGCGCCACGTGGTGGAATTTTCGTGAACTGCATTGTATAACTATATAATATTATAATATAAAACTTATTGGGTACTGGTGCTTTTTAAACTATCTCCCAGTAATTGGTACACTTTTGCCTTAAAACTAATTTTTTGTGCTGCAGACAACACCTTCATCTTTGCAGCAAAACTCTTTGCCAGTGAACATCTGGGTCATCCTGGCCACTATATTGTTGCGCAAATTTCTTTACGGTGCTTGTTAATGACTGGAACATTTCTTCTTGGGGCGTTTTTTTTTAACCTTACTTCTCTGGAGGGAGGGGTCAGATTCCAATAATCTTTTTGGAGTAGGAGCTGCCTCTGTCACACTGTGTTCTGTGGGTTCTTCATTGTCGCCATTGTCGGATACCACCACATCTGCTTCCTCTAGAATTGTACTGAGTGTCACTGGACCCTCCTGCTATGATGCTACTACTCACAGGAACACTTGACACCCTCTGTACATTTGATATTGTCACGTTTAATTTATGAGGCCTACTGGGTTCACCAATTAAACTGACTCACGACGTTAAACGTCGCGCCGGGGTCTCAGTTTTAAGTATGGAATCAAACACTGAGTTTTCCTCATATAACACTTAAATCTATTAAATATGGTATACACAAACGTGTCTGCCCAATACGGTTATAAACACTAAAAGTTGACAATTCTACAATTGTACTTACATAGTCACAAGCTAAGGACTTAGCATTTCTGGCGGCTGGCTTGGTCACTTTCACGTTTGAACAACTTTGGAGAACGGACTAATTAACTTGATCTTTTCCCGAGGAGAGTCGACATTTCGACTTCTCGGGTCAGCTGGTCGCACTACCATTGATCGGTTCACACTTATCCTATACTGCTAAAATCGGCGTATTTTATACCCGATTGATCGGCTGACGCAGTTTGTTATTGTCGCTTGTTTTTCACATTTCTGTAAAGCAGGTGGTGGTGACTCATCACCGATACGGTGCACTCGGTGCATGACACATTCGGTGCATCGTGATGCGACCTTGCCTCGTGCGCTTAATATTTCGCAATCCTCGAATACTCTTATGTTTTTTAAGTTAATCAGTCCATCTTTCCAATTAACGGATTTTCCATTCGTGACATATGCCTCCGCCCCAGAAAAACTGGTCCCCAGTTTTAAATGAACAATAATAAACACTTTAAACAATAGAAAAAACATATCGTTAACATAAATTTACATACCAAGGCATTCTGATAAATGGTTAGTAAGTTTACATATGCGAGTATTTCATAGTACGCAGTTAAGTTTACAATCATTTCTTAATAATAAGTTAGTACTTATTCTAACAAGAAACTCAATAAAATCTTTCCTCTCCTGTAACTATACATAAACAATATCATGCACTTTTATTTATCCTAAATCTATTCGGTTCCGGCAATGGCAGAACAGCAAAAATATTGCAACACTGAGAAAAGTTCAATAGAGGCTTAGTCCTATGAGCCAAACTTCGCATCTCACATCACTGAACACCATTGTGATCACTGTTCCATAAATGTTTGTGGTGTGGGTCGATTATTCAATCGATGATTCGGCTAGCTTGGACCTTCGTATCAACGTACAGGCCCATCGTGAGTTCCAATAACAATAATGGCTCATCATAGTCTCCTTCCCTCTTACATAGTCCTCAGTGTTACATGAAATATAAGACAAAAGGTTAGTATGTGCTACTTAAGGCTTAATAACAACAGATAATAATATATAATATTACGCGCATATTTCTTTTATATCTCAATTAAATCAATAACCTTTACCCGAGTGAATTTTATTCACTGGTATACTTCGAACCGATTGAAATAACTTTTGCATATGTTTAACTAATGTCCCAATTTCCATATCAACTAAATTGCTGTAAAAACTGGAACATTAACATTCTAATTTTATTTCAAATCCGTGCGGAGAAATATTTTATTTATCCAAAAACAAAGCTAAATTGACGATAACGTTTGATTGCTTCTCCCCTAGATTATCTGTAAACAAAAACAAAAAAGTAAATTATCAAAACGTAAACACAAAATAAAATTTATGGTTGTCCAACGACCCCATGGTCTGAAATGCACCTAAGTGGTGTAAGCAACCTATACTCGGTTCATTTCGTCTTGGCAGCGGTTTTGACGTAGGTCAGGGTAACGCTTGTATCAGCGTGCGGTCGCATATTATTGATGCATTTGTTTCGACCTAATACATTATGCTGGTATTCAAAAATATCCAACACTTAAATAAAACGAAAACTCGTTATTTTAATCTGTCTATCCCCCAATATCACATACCCCTGACATTTATATTTATTCAAGTATTTACTTGTTCGGCACCTACGGCATTTCCCGATATATTTAACGTCCCTCGTATTTTTTGTTTAAGTATGCCATTTTAATTATATCATTTTCCTCATTGTAGGCAAATAACTTGTAACACGCGCGCTTAGATAATCATTTTACACACTTTTGGCGTTACTGCGGAAAATTAGACTAATATCCGTTCGTGAATCTTTCAATTGGCCATTAAATTCAGACGCGGATAAGAGAATAAAAATCCCTGAGCTCAGTAACTTCAAATTTAGGTACAACTCGGTATGTGAAGTTTGTACCCAACAAACGTAATATTTTCACTTCAACAAAATTATTACTTTGTATACAAAGTGTTACAATATTTATGTCAGTTAGGGATAGACGGTGCCTTATTATCGTTTATTTATTTTACTTATGCGGCACTGCATTCACAGCAGTTTTGTCATTTTATGGACGAAGCGCTCCTTTATTTTTTCGTCTCCAGTCACTTTCTCTGTGAGCGTGAGTGACCGACGTTGTTTCTACTGCAGCGAAATTTTCGTTTTTCCCTTTGTTTTTCCAGTTTGTGTTTCCAGATTGTTTAAATAGTCATGGGCGGTAAGTTGATCTGTCCTCTTTAGCTCATTACTCGTAGGGTATGTAACCTCACGTTTTTTTTTTCCTATTTCATAGACAATTCACCTCCACGCTTCACCCCAACTCCGGACAGTGCGCGCGTGGGTGGCGTATCGCCGCCCTACGTGTCTTGGGCTGCCGTTGCAGCTCGCATGACCAGCGGACGAGATTCGCAGCTAAGCAACCCGTGGGGGTCCCCTGACCCGTCCAGACCAGCGACACCCCCGGCCAAAGCCGATGAGCCTGCTACGGGGAACGGGACTGCCCCGCCGCAGCCCGCTGATAGGGAGGCTCCTGCCCCTGGGCATGGAGCCACCATAATAATTAGTGGTGCCAATTGCACCATTAATTTCAATTATTATTAAGTTTTTTTTTTATTTTTATATATATATATTTTAATATACTCTTTAGTTGTTCAAAGTTGTCTCTTTCGTGTGTCTTTCCCATCTTGTCCTCTTATAAAGGCGTGCATTCTGGGGTCCAGGGATCATAATAGGGTAATATTCTGCTTACGTGCACAACTTCTCTTTTTGCTTTATCTGATCTGCCCTTCTGTATCTCATAGTCCACGTCTGACTTCTTTCGTCTTATATAATAAGGTCCGAACCACCTAAGCAGCAATTTTTCACTTTTCCCAACTTTCCTTATCGGGGTGAAAACTTTCACTTGGTCACCCTCATTAAATTCCATATGCCGATGTTTACAATCATAACGAAGTTTATCTATGTTTTGTCGTCTTTTTATGTTGTCAGCAGCAAAATTACGTATTGCCAGACTAGTTTCCCTAATTTGATTGCTATCAAGAGATTCAGTATGCGGCATAATGTTCGCTTCAGTTGGTAAAACAGGTTCTCGTCCATATACTAACATAAAGGGCGAGAACTGCGTGCTGTCTTGTTTCGCTGAATTATAGGCAAAAGTTACATGTGGTAAGTATTGGTCCCAATTTGACTGATTTGTGTTGGTGTACATTGCCAACATATTTGCAAGAGTCTTATTAAATCGCTCCGTAAGACCATTTGTTGCTGGGTGATATGCCGTTGTAAATTGACTTGTAGTGCCCATTTCTTTCCATAGATTTGTCACCAATTCTGATTGAAACACTTTTCCTCTGTCACTTAATAACTCCTTAGGCGCTCCATGTCTCGTAATTATTTTTTCCAAAATAAATTTTGCTACGGGCCCTGCTTTTCCACTCGGTAACGCCTCAGTTTCTGCCCAACGTGTTGCATAGTCTGTTGCTACCACTATCATGGTTTTACCATTGCTACTTCGGCGGAAAGGGCCTAAAAGGTCAATTCCCACCTTTTCAAATGGTGTTCCGACAGGAATTGGGTGTAAAAATCCTATCGGCTTTTGATTTTGCTGACCTTTCCTACCTTGACAATCTTGACAACCCTTAACAAATTTCTCAACATCTTTTTGCAACCCTTGCCAATAATACCGTTGCTTAATTTTTGATAGTGTTTTTGCTATTCCTAAATGACCACTCAGCGGTTCCGAATGGTGAGAATACAAAATTTCTCCCACTAACTGTTGCGGTATTACTAATAGCTTATCTCGACCTAAATCATTCGGATTTACTCGGTATAAAATTCCTGATTCAATCCTGAAGTTTTTTGCCTGCTTACGTAAACCAATTGTAGCATCTTCCGGGTTTTTGATTGTCATTATTATTTGGAAAATTTTTTCATCTTTCTTCTGTAACTCCTCAATATTACGAGTATCCAAAATAAATGTTGGTATTTCTTCAACATCGTGTTTGTCCGTATCTGGTTGCAGTACCGGATATCTACTTACACAGTCAGCGTGTTTGTGCGCAATCCCTGATTTATGGCACACCGTGTAATCAAATTCTGACAGTTTTAATGACCACCTGGCTAAACGACCTGTGGCATCTTTCAATGTCTTTAGCCAACACAAAGCATGATGATCAGTTACGATTTTTACAGGTTTAAGTATAGGTCTTAAGTATGAAAGTGCCCATATAACCGCCAATCCTTCTAATTCAGTTATGGAATAATTTTTCTCCGCTTTGCTAAGACTTCTGCTTGCGTAAGCAATAGGGTGTAACTTATGTTCTGTGTCTTCCTGCAACAATATAGCTCCTAGTCCATCTTTACATGCATCTACCCTTAATTCACACCCTTTGTTTGGCTGAAAATGTGCCAACACTGGTTCACTAATCAATTTCTGTTTTAGTGTTTTAAACGCTATGTCATGTATGTCCTGCCAATAAAATTTATTCTGCTTCTTTGTCAGATCATGCAAGGGGCGTGCAATTTTTGCAAAATTTTCTATAAACTTCCGGTAATAGTTACAAAGTCCTAAAAAGCTTTGTACACCTTTTACATTTTTTGGCCTTGGAAAATTTTCAATTGAAATTAATTTTGATTTATCAGGAAAAATTCCATCTGTTGAAATTGTATAACCAAGAATATCAATTTTTCCTTTTAGATATTCACATTTTTTAAGTTTTAACGTTAGGCCTGCACTTCGAAGTCTATCGAAAACTTTACGTAATTTTTCCAAATGTTCATCTGTTGTTTCAGAAAAAATTATAATGTCGTCCATGTAAATTAAAACTTCTTTCCATTTTAAATCTCTAAACACTACATCCCCTAACTGTTGGAATGTTGCCGGGGCATTGCACAACCCAAAAGGCATTACATTAAATTCCCATAATCCGTGACCTGGCGCCGTAAAGGCAGTAAGTGGCTTACTTTCTTCTTTTACTTTGACCTGCCAATAACCTGAATACATGTCTAACGATGAGAAATACTGGGCGTTTCCTAAGTAAGTCAAAATATCCTCAATATTAGATCCTGACCACGAATTTTTCACTGTTACATTGTTTAACTTGCGATAATCAACACAAAACTGCGTCTCTCCAGACTTTTTCTTTACTAATACGACGGGACTTGCCCAGGGCGAGTTACTTTGTCTTATTATATCGTACTGTTCCATTTTCCTTATTTGCGTATCTATTATTTCTCTTTCTTTTTGTGCTACTCTGTAAGGTTTTTGTTTTATAGGTTTAACATTTCCTACGTCAATTTCGTGTTCAATTACATCCGTTCTCCCCATATATTTTGGTGTTTTTGAAAAAACGTCTCTAGGGACAAGGGGGCAAGTAGGGTTCGCAATTTATTCTGTAATCCTAAGTTTGCTATATTACTTAGATTATGGTCATTCATGGTAATTATTTCTTCATCATTTTCGGTTTCATTAATACAACAAACTGGAATTTTTGTCATGTCCGTTTTAATCGTTTTCTCGAGATTACCAATCGTGGAATTCTTTATTACAAAAATTCTACGATGACCGACATTTTTAAGCTTAATATAAAAATGTCCATTCTGCAAAAACGGTAATCCTACGCAAATAAGACCTCTCGGTCGTAAAAAACTATCTTTCTCAATAAAACAATATTCCGCTAAGTCAGATGGTTGTAGGTTCAAGTTCAATCGGGTAACTATATCATTCCCGGGTTTCAACACGTAATCGCCGGCGACGGTAATTTTCAGGGAATTTACTGTTGGTTCGTTTGCTATGTTTACGAACAAATCTTGCTGTGGATCGCATTCTTCAGCTGAATTATAATCCCCAAAATTTATGATCAATTTGTCCGAACCATGCTGCAATGTCACTTTATTGTTATTATAGTCAATGACTGACTTTGTCGTCGTCAAAAAGTTATGTCCCAAAATTAGAGCTTTGGACAAATTTTTAACCACTAATGCTTCAACGCATACCTCTTTATTATTTATTTCAATCGTCACTTGTGAATTTCCAATAGGTGTAAGAGGGTAACTGCCTGCCGTAATTAGTTACATTAAAGTAATTAATTACAACATCATTTTCCAAAGAATACATGTTACATTTACATTTTCTTGATTATTTACTTTTAAATGCACATACAATAACCCTCCTTTGACGCCCTTTGATGACAGGTGGACAATCTCGTTAGGGCTTCCTATTGACGAAATTGTCCTCTTTCGTTTGGGTTTTGATATACCCGATCATTTCGACGGTTATCTGAATTATTTCTGGAACTGTTTGCATTCCAGTTGCACGATGCATGCCCAATTCTTTTGCAATTAATGCATCTAATGCGTCCATCGTGTGTTCTTGTATTCGGTAAATAGCTATTACCTTGATTTCGGTAAGGTGCTTTGTTTCCATAGTTTAGACCTCTGTACGCATTATTTCTATTCCCTTGCATATTCCGATTTTGGTAATATGGCCGTTGATTGCCATTATTTGAACCATTATTAACGGCATTGTTCCTTGGTGGCATATTTCTTGTAAAATTTCCACGATAATTGACAAAATTCCTGTTCGGACCGTTACTGGTGACATTCCTGTTATCTACGAAATTTCTCCTTGTGTTATTACTATTATAATAGACTCGATTTCTATTTAGATTGCCATCTCTGCGTGGAAAATTTGTTGTATTTCCTGGTCCGCTCCTGACTATTTGATTCTCGTTATTTAACGCATCGGACACGGAAAGCAGTGCCGTGTCACGTGTCATCTGATTCACCAGGGTTCTCTCTTTAATGTCACTCAGCTTTAACACTAGTTGCTTTAAGTCATTAAAATTTTGATTACCTGAACTCAGCAAGTAATACATTTCATAGTAGGATGGGTGTAAACCATTTTCAAAATAATCTCTAAAAGTTTCAAAAGACATGTCCGGGTTAATTTCATTTGCCAAAGTACGTAAGTCATAATAATAAGATTTAATGTCTTCATTGTCCCGATGTTTACGCGTGTTTAATCTAAATTTTAGTTTACGAAATGGCTGGTCACCTGCGAATTCTTTTAAAAAATCTGTTCGAATTATTGCCCAAGTATTCAAAACATTTTTTGGATCATTTACATATTTTTGATACCAAACTTGTGCTGGTCCGTCCAAATAATTATTAAAATATGAAATCTTTAAAGAATAAGTCCAGTTGTTTAATCTTGCGGACTTTTCATATTTATTTAAAAATGTAATGGGGCAATCACTTGATGGATTAAACGTAGGTGGACACGTAAATTTAGGGATGGCCGGAGCTTTTTGTTCGGCCAGTGCTGTACGTAAAGTTATATTAGCCAATAATTTCTTGACTTTTTTAACATAAGACACGATCCAACTAATCGATCAAACACGATCGTTTCAGTAATACTGACTTGCTTTTAACAATTTAGCAAACAACTATTCAAAATGACAATGTAGGACAAAATTAATTATGCAAAAAGAAAAATTATATTTTTGTTTTAAAGAGGTAATTTTCACTCACGATAAGAAAAATCAAAAATATTTTTTTCTGGTTTAAAAATTCACTTTTTTTTTAACAGTGTTTTTCATCTACCTAAAACAACTCTACCAAACGGCGTTCTGAAATATGGCAAATTCTACCAAATGTCATTCTGACACAAAATCGGCGCCTCCACCAAATGTCACGTTTAAATTGTAAAGCCCTTTTGGCCCAACAAGTTAAACGAGACGTGCGTTTATTACTTTAATAAACGCCTTTACCGAGATCTTGTTTCAGAGGTAGAATCAAACCACTTGGTAGGAAAGTATAATTTAATAACTAAATGACAGTTAAAACTAATTGACAAGATGGTTGGTTTATCAACTTAGCGAATCGGAATAAAACCTTCAAACATAATTCCCAAAGTAACACTTTAAACAATACCTTTTACATGCACAAAATATTACAATAACAAATCTGTACTTACATTAGTTAAACAATTATGAGGGCAGCTTCCTGGAGGGTTTGGCACTCGCGATTCATTATAATTTAAGAGATGGTTTACTATTTAATTAATTTATAAACCCGGTGCGGGTTGCAGAATTCAGGACGACTACATTCTGTGGCGTGAGCGGAGTCTTCTGGCTAGGTACTGCCTTCTCCGACGTGGTGCACAGCAAAACTGGACTGATGGAAAGAACTGGACTGAACCCCTCTCTAGGGTACAACCTCCTTTTTATAGCATTCCAGACACTGGTTCCACCAATCAAAATTTCCAGACCTGGCCTCGTCTAGCTGACAACTCGTGACGACCTCTCGACCCTCGGTACCTGGAAAACATTCCACATATTTCGCAATTCAGCAAATGCATCTTAATTGCAGTTGCACTCTGACCGCATTCCACAATTTTAATGTTTCCGCTCAAGTAATAAATTTGATTTATTATCCTTCGTGACATTACAATTCAACATCCTTCCCACTAGTACAGTGAAATGGTGAGACTAGCAAATTGTGGAACTTGAACACTTGTCATATTAGGTTAGGTTAGGTTAGGTTAGGTTAGACATTTTTCCCAAAGGTTAATGAGTGCACCATGCTTAAAACCATGGAATTTGCTGATTTAGCTAATTCGGAATAATATCTCAATAAGACCAGACATTGTTCAGTAGAGACCGAGTAATGCATAAAATACGAAATGAAATGGAAGCATAATTTTGAAACAAAGCAACAACTATACTGTATAATAAAGCTCCACATGCTGAGCTGTGTACTTATTTTTACAGGGCCCAAGGATTTTATTCTGTTATCTGCGTCTGAATTTTTATTGCGCAAATTCTTAAAATTCAAGAACAGATATCAGTTTAATTTTCCCTATAAGATAAAAATGGTTACATGCAATAAAAATAAAAATATTGAATGTTGTTATTGTGATGTAGGTACCTACCAACGAATAAAGATAAATAAATGAAAAAATTAATATTGTCGGTGTAATAATCACCTTGAACATATAGTTGTTTATGCATTTTGCGAAGAAAGCAACTAATTCGCGAGCGATAAGACAAATTCGATTCATCGCTACGCGCAGTTATGAATAATGACTAATTATCGGATTGGTTTAAATAAACCCAAATAGGACAACAATTTACAGTGTAATTTTAGAAATCGGTCTTGAAGTAACACTTGGGTAAAGTTAATCTATAAGTTTCGCGAAAGTGATCAAGCCAGCCGCCAGAAAATGCTAAGTCCTTGGCTTATGAATCCATGTACCCAGAAGGGCTCATAAAGTAAACGTGACAATATTACGACAAGAACATAAAAAACGTCAACGTGTTTTAATTGATTTCAGCTGAATACCTAACCCCCCTTTAAAAAAAAATCAAAAACTTTTTATTACATCCGGAGATTTCCGACAAAAACCGAAAAAGTCGAATTTCTATTCGTTTTTTACCACTTTATTAATGATTATTTTGGAATTTACTTCGGATGTAATAAAAAATTTTAAATTTTTTTTACCAAATTATTATGTAAAAAAATGCGCATCGTTGCTTCCATTTAACTAAAGCTCTATCAACAATAGTTTCTGAGATGGCAATGCTAATGCATCGAATTTGTAAGTTTTAGAATTAAATGTAGAATTTAAAATGTATTAAAAAATGTGGTTCTATTTAAAAATACCAATATTTTATCTGCTACGAATTATGCACCACCCTGCATAGTCAAAACAAAAATAAAACATTTCTAATTTTTGTTTAAAAAAAAATTGCCCAGCTTAAATTAAAACTGACATTATCACATAGCTTATAAAAAACAAAGATCACAAAACGGTGCGCACTAGATGTAACAAGTCTTCCTGATCAATGAATTCAAAAATTCAATAATATACAAGGTGTTACATTAGAAAACAAAGAAAATTTGGACTGTCACAGTTTTACAAGATGCTTTTTGTAGCTACCCAAATAGTTTACTCTAATTAAAATAATCAAATCACCTTTATTGTTAATTCCTGTCTATATGAGATATTATTTATAGAAAGGGAATAGCTTGAATAATCAAATTATCTAAAAATTCAGAAGAATTTACTTGGTTTTAAAAACACTGCAACTACACAAAGGTATTTGCTTTATAATCATAGTACTCATAAGATAGAAAATGTCTCATACAAGCGGTGTCTTGAATTCATCATTTGTACTCACTGCAAACTACCTCATTATTCCTAATAGTTTAAACATGCTTTTAGATGACACTAAATATAATACATATTGATTTGACGTTCAATAATGCAATTTACCAAAGTAAATAATGATGATTATTGTTGAGATTAGTGTGTTAACGTAAAACAATAATGAAAACTGCAATGCTTTTCATTTTAATGTCAATTTCAGTAAAAATAGTTAACTAACATTAAAACTTGCTCTTTTATGCACTGTTCTAATGTAGTACTTCTTAGTGGGTAATTTGAGCCTTGTTTAAGTCAATTTCTTTATAAAAGTTATGCTTTCTCACCCACATGATAAAGTAGTGAAGTATTCAGCATATACCAGATACAGATCTGTTAGATAGGCCTAATTTGCTACTTGAACTATACTTAAAAAATACCAGACGAGAAAAATGTGTATTAATGATGCATCTTACTTAGACCAGCAGGCTCTATGTCCTTCAAAAAATATACATTTACTTGATTTTGGTGTATAATTTTGAACTATTATTGAAATATCGTATTAAAATTAAAAATATAACTATTTTAGCTGCATGGGAATCTGTTTGACATAACATAATAAAACCAAAAGCAAAGTGACAAATTCGAACTTTAGTTGACATAACCACAGATGGAAGATGGCTTAATCAGCTGAATTTGTTTCCTCAAAGTGATAAGCCGTGGGACGTCGCACTAGGGTGCTCAGGCTGCACAATATGCACTTAAAACTTTTTATATTATTTTTTACATTGAACAGTAGAAACTAGAAATCTAGTTTCACAGAATGTACGCACTATTTTCCATCTGAGACCATATTTATGGAAAATGTTAAGCTCAAATAATCAAAATATCAAAAAATTCAACTTCATTAAGTACTGGATTGTTGAAAAAATACATTGCAGCTGCACAAATACAGGGTGTTACAAATTCGATGAATTAACAGTTCTATCTCAGAAACTATAGTTGATAAAGCTTTAGTTAAATGGAGGCAAAGATGCGTATTTTATTGCTAAATAATTTAGTAAAAAGAAATTGAATTTTTTTTATTACATCCGGAGATATCCAACAAAAACCAAGAAAGTCAAATTTCTATTTCATTTTTTTACCACTTTATTATTGATTATTTTAGAAAATCAATGGCACCTACTAGAGGCACTTATTTATGCTATTTAAGAAAATAATGTTGGTATTTAGCTACGACGTTTCGTTTTTTAGATACCATCATTAATATTTTCAAATACGGACTTGGACTTTTGATTTCGATTTTTAGTAGCTACAGACCTCCCTAAAATAATGATGTGGCACACATTTAAAAAAATTATATCTAATTGACTTACGTACTTGGTTTTTTGAAAAAATATGCATTTGAAATTCATATGTTGTCATAATTAGTAGATAATTTAGTTTGATATGATTCAATAATTAAGTTTTGCTCGTTTTAACACTAAAAATAAAGTTTAAACTGTTTCATCAACACTCAACCTCAAATTCAAACATGTGAGTATCTAAAAAAGTAAATAATTAATCAAGAACATTTTTTTAATGCATGAGAAGTACCATATCTCTCTCTTTTTCGAAGGAGTACTAAACCTAATTATTAAATTATATCAAACTAAATTATCTACTCATTATGAAAACATATCAATTTCAAGGACTTAATTTTTTTTAAAATCCTTAAGTACCAAGTACATAATACACAATAATATATATTTTTTTTGACAAGTGTGACACATCATTAGTTTCAGAAGGTCTGTGGCTACTAAAAAACGAAATAAAAAGTTCAGGTCCGTATTTGAAAATTTTAAGTTAATAAAAAAAACTATTTTCTTGAAGAGCATAAAAAAGTGCTTCCAGTAGGTGCCATTGATCAAAATGGTAAAAAAATAAAATAGAAATTTGAGTTTTCCGGTTTTTGTCGCATATCTCCCGATGTAATGAAACTTTTTTGAATTTTTTTAACCAAATTATTTAGCAATAAAATTCACAACTTTGCCTCCATTTCACTAAAGCTCTATCAACTATACTTTCTGAGATAGCAATGCTAATGCATCGAATTTGTAACACCCTGTTTGTTTGCTTTACAATCATGGTACTAGATAAGCAAATGTTGTATTATATAAGTAATTTCATACCCATCATTTGATCTGAAGAATTGACACTTATATGAATTAGATTATTACTGTTCCTTCAAACATGCATTTAGATAACATTACACACAGTGCTTTTGTAACATGCACACTGCCTATAATAATAAAATTAAAAAGACTAACTTTTCACAAAAATTCTCTGAGCCCTATGTTTTTAATTTTAATAACCGCTGCTTGTGTTGTATGAATTGGAATTATACAAGACCCAAAAACTGGGTATTTAAAATATTTTTGATCTTTTAAATGGCAACACTTCTTTATTATTGTATAATTTTGATTCTAGAAACAAACAATTCTAAGTATTGTTCCATGCAAGTTGTACCACAATTGTCC
Source organism: Ips typographus (assembly GCF_016097725.1). Lineage (NCBI taxonomy): Eukaryota > Metazoa > Arthropoda > Insecta > Coleoptera > Curculionidae > Ips > Ips typographus. The sequence goes on from NC_138432.1 coordinate 552,941, forward strand.
TGTAAATATTGATAATTTGAAACCAATAATTTTCCAATAAATCAGATTAACATCCCCAAAAATTATTGATGACATTTTTAAAAATTGTTTTTGACATTACTTTAAAAACAATTGAATATCAGTATGGAGTATGTTGCCTGAAATATGTTAAAAATTGTTTGTAGAATCCAAAACCTCCTATAAAAATAAGGCTCTAAGTGTGTTTGCAAAAAGTAAATCCCACTTTATAGAACAAAATTTAGTTTAAGTATTAGTATTCACTGTAAAAATTGAAGGTGATTAATGATAAGTGTTGAGGTCAGAATCTAATAAAATGAGCCCTACGTGGCAACACTGACAATATTGTAAATCTGACGAAGCGTCTGGCCGTCCGCGACTCGCGACCGATCTATTTTTATTAGTGAGAACGATTTTGCCTTTCGAAGTTAACTTGTAAACAAAACGTGGTGCTCCATTTTGTAACTTACTACTAATGTTTTTGTTATCTTCCAAACAATAAAGTTGATACAGTCCACGAGTTCATATTTTATAAATTACGAGAAAACAATCGATTGCCCCCATGCAATCCCACAATAAGTCTATGGAAGTTATTACATGACATATAGACTGACAAGTGCCAGTACATAAATAGTAAATATTAAATAAAAAGTTGTAGCTTGTAGCTGCAATCCTTTTTCTTTAAGCCGGAACCCAAAACAAAAACAAAAATGTTAATAAAATCATGTATCTAAAAACACCAAAATCACTTTTGTGATAATATTCATTTGTCAATGCCAGGTTAACCATACTACCATACTGCAGGTGCGAAAAAGGCAAAAAGATTTAATTTTAGTATTAGCCATAAAAAATTTAGCTTTTTAAGTGAATTCAGTTATTACTAATACTAAAATTAAATTTTGTTTTATAAACTAGGCTTAATCCCTTCCATTTCATCAAATTTATGCAGTACATACTTTACAAAGACATTGTATAATACATATTAACTCAATGTTGAGCAATGCCCGTTTACTAAAGTGTATAATGATAATTATTAAACACAAAACAATTATGAAAACTGCATTGGTTTTTATTTGAATGTTAATTTCAGTAAAATCAATATACTGACCTTAAAACTTGCTTTTTTATTCACTGTTCTAATCTAAGTAGTTGAACCCATTGCACACAATTTCACTCTTCAACTTGATTGATATGTTGCAATCTTCTTAGTGGGTAATTTGTTCTTCGCTTAGATCAATTTCTTCATAAAAGTTGTATTTTCTCATCCACATGGAAAAGTAGTGAAGTATTCAGCATATACAGGATCTCCTATGTTGTCCAGATCTCCTGGTGTTTAATAAACTGTTTAAAAGGAAGCAGAGTACATTTAGATGATATGTAGGGAGAGACACTGTTTAAAATTAAAAACATCATCTGTGCTTTTGGAAAGCCTGTAAAATATAATGTTTTTGAATCATTATCTTTAAATGACTCTTCTGACAAGCCAGACGATTTTAGTTTTTCTTGCAATGTATAATTTTTTGATTTGCAAAATTCAGATCTTCTGATAGACAATTTATACACAGCATTTTGTTCACTTTTCAGTTAACTATTGTCATCAATTTGTTGAAGTTGTTCCAAGTAAGATACAGATACTTCTGTAGATGGACCTGCAGTGGGTTTCCTGTCCATGTTCATAGCTAATGTGTTCTCTCACCTTCATGCTCATCTTCCTATATAAAGGTCTTATTACAGATAAATTATAACTTTTGTACAAAAACTTACTATTATGAGACGTTTTGTTTAACGCTTAACTGCTTGAACATGCCGCTATACACTTTGTACATTTTGGGTTTTGGTAATAATATATATCCCTTATTTACAGAAGGAACCCAGTCAGGATTGTCCTTACCTTCCAATTTGGCTGGTTCGCCTAAAAAAACCAAACAAAACTGACACAATACACTAAAATTAAAACAGTATTTTATTTAACCATACTTCGTTAGATGCTGTACTACTGACAAATAATTTATACTTTTACACAAATCTTTATAACATTAATTATTATTTTCAAACATCAGTTTTAGTGAAGGTATAATTGTCATTGTTGGCGTCTTTTTTGTGGGGCGTATATGGCAAGAGTCAAAGTGTAAGGGTCAAACTTTTCTATTACATTGTCATCTTATGTCACGACGCCTACTTTACAATTATTTTTGTTATGAGTGCTATACTCCGTGGTTGAAACACCCAATACGAGTTACAATAATACCTAACTTAACCTAATAAAAACTAGTAGACCTAATAGTACTAGTAAAATAAAGTAATTCTCAACGTCATTGACAAATTGAAAACATCGTAGGTTTTTGTTTTATTTTTAAATGTATACAGGGTGGACCATAAGTAATGGGACATAGAGCTACAGCATATTCCGGACATCAAAATAATACGATTTAGCTGAATTGTCCTATACCGAAAGTTAATATTAAGAAAGATACAGGGTGTGAAAGTTGAAATTTTATTTTAGATTTTTTGTCATATCTTCACGGTCTTTTGATATAAATTACTGAAAGTTGGTATAAAGGGGTTTTGGCAGGCGTAAAATACGATGCTTTCATTTGTTTTGTAGTAGCTGATAGGGGGCGCTAGCGGTAACCATCTCCGTCCCTTCAAAAGGCTCAAACTTTTTTTTACGGAACTGAAACGGCCATATGACTTCAAAATATGATTCTAAGATGTTTTCTACGTAAAAAAGGTATACTTGTTGTAAGTCTTAAAAGTCGACCGTTTTCGAGTTATTTAATCTTTTATTATTGCATGCATTTACATGTACAGCAGATTTTAATTACTATTTTTTTTTAAATTCTAATTAGGATTTGATACAAAAACAAAAAGGGCGTTCATAACAACTAGCTTTATTTTAGAGTTTACAAACATTTTTTAAACGGTCAAATTTACATACAGAAACTGTTATGTGTGTAACTTAAGGGTATACAGCACATATCGTATTAACATACGACAATGCATGCAATAATAAAACATTAAATAACTCGAAAACAGTCAACTTTTAAGACTTACAACAAGTATACCTTTTTTACATAGAAAACATCTTAGAATCATGTTTTGAGAGCATATGGTCGTTTCAGTTCCGTAAAAAAAAGTTAGAGTCTCTTGAAGGAACGGATATGGTTGCAGCTAGCGCCCCCTATCAGCTACTACAAAACAAATGAAAGCATCGTATTTAACGCCTGCCAAAACCCCTTTATACCAACTTTCAGTAATTTATATCAAACGACCGTGAAGATATGATAAAAAAACAAAAATAAAATTTCAACTTTCACACCCTGTATCTTTCTTAATATTAATTTTCGGTATAGAACAATTTCGCTAAATCGTATTATTTTGATGTCAGGAATATGCTGTAGCTCTATGTCCCATTACTTATGGTCCACCCTGTATAATCCAGTTACAATTGTACATAAAATCAGGCACATAAACGGGCTCTATTGACTCATCATTTTATAAAACTAATTGTTCAATAAAAGTTTGTATGAAATGACACAAACACACTTATTTTCCTAATAAAATATAAAAATACAGGGTATCTCAGAAATACATGTAATTATAAATAAAGAATAAATAGAATAAAACAAATAAATGTATTTAAAAAATATATAAAATTATTGAAAATAAACAACCTTCACTACCCACAAAGTTTGAGTTAAATTGATGAGACGGTTTTGCAGAAGTTTATAGTTTTGTATTTTTTAGAGTGTTTGACTCTCTATATCTCGAAAACGAAGAGTTTTCGGATCCACGTATATTTTAACTTTTTTCATATTTGGGCCAGCTCAGTTTATCCCTAAATTTACGGTACTTATTTCTAAGACACCCTGTATATTATTGAAATATAAACATAATAAATTGTTGGAGCTATGTTCTATAAGTTGGTTGAGGAGAGTTATTCATTTATTTTCGATTTTTGGGCTTTGCGTCTCACCGCATCAAAAAGGTTTGTTGGGAAAATGGAATTTTGCACTATTTTTAACTAAGTAGAAAATAACATTAACCTAGTCGTCCCAACACAAGACCACTGACTTAGGTTCGGTCTTGAACCTGAAAAACTTCAAGAAATCTGAAAAATAAAAAACAGCAGAACACAGCAAACAATAACTTATAATAAATAAACAACCTGATACTATATAGTAATTTTGAATTCTGAGAAAGATTTTTTGTCAATTACATTGACATAAATGTTTCGACTATTGTTGCAGTGAATGGTTGTAAAAATAAAACAATAGATAACCTTTGACGCGAAGCCCAAAAAACAAAAATAAATAATACATTATAGTGTGAAACAAGTTTATGTGTAAAGCATGGGAATCTTGAAAACAGTAAAAATAAAACTAAAATTTACAAATTATAATTTCCATAGGGCACTGGTAGAAAATGAAAGCAATCATGCATCTCACGATTTTATAATTTTTTTTATCTAATCCACACGCTATTTTTGGCATAACAATTTTTTTTAAATTTCGTGAGATGCACTCACGTAACAACTGCCGTTAATCTACCAATGCCCTCCATAAGTACAAATATTTAGGTTTGTGGAAATATTTGGGCTTTGTGATCAAATGAATTATTTTGAAACCCTTGGAAAACTGCAGAAGTGCATAGCCCACTTTGCCCTGCTGAGGCCAATGGGTAAAACCACCAACCCCAAATTTTGACCTAAAAATATAAAATAAAACATAAAACATTCAGGTATTTATTCAGCCGAAAACAACTCGACTTCAGGTGGGTTTATAAAACCAATAAAATAAAAATAATTTAATAATATAAATGATCTGCTGTGGTTGAAAAGGGTTTACAGAACAAAATAAAAATTACTATAGAGAAACTACCAGATATTTATTATTACCTCAGCTGATGCCATCCCTAAAAGAAGTACAGGTAGTTGTATGTCTTCTAGCGTGATTTCCAAAATAATAATTTAAGTCCAGCAAATAAATTGCTTTAATCCTAATTTGTTTTTAAATAATTGCTTTTAAAGGACTTCCCGATTTAAAATTTTAATTTATTCAAAACAGAACCAATCAAAATTAGTGTTTAAGGTTAACAAAAAAGGAAGTTAAAATAAGTTCGCAAGCTTATCTTATTTTATCTTATCTCTTATTTATATATTATTTATTTTTTTTATAAACGCAACGCAACGACATAGCAAACAGCAACTTTCAACAATTATTTTATTTTATTGATTTTATAAACCCACCTTTCATATTGTCTCTGATACATTTTGTCCTTTTACTCAAACCAAAAAAAGCGCTCAATACTACCACAAAAAAGCTGTTACTGTTAGTGAGCATAAACAGAAAACGTATAGTGTGTAGTGCGCACCTTTTTTATTATAAAAAAATACTTCAAGTTTTATTAAAGTAAATGTCTATAAATAAGTACAGTTTTTCAATTTCACCCTGTAGTAAAAACCAAAATAAAAATTGCTGGTCACATCCGTAAATTACACGAAAATGTACTAAAACTGTTGTTAAAACTGCAATAATGTATCTATAAAAATAAGAGATAGCAAACACAAAAATTACCTAATTTTTCGTGCAATGCCCTTGGACATTTTTAAGTCGGCAGACACGCAGTGTACCAGAGCATACTCGGGGTGAAAAGAAAATAAATCCCTCTCGACCTCTGAAAGTACAGCCGCTGGACTTATTTCTCCTCTATTGAACGCAACCCAAAAATGTCGAAATTCGACTTCCTTGATCCTATTCCTAAAAAATTCAAATGCTTACAATTCGGTACTTTGTAAAAAAAATAACATTGCACTATAAGAACGACCTATCTTGAGTTTTGTGTAAAACCACATACCGGGTGTCCAGAAAAAGCAAGAGAGGTTAATATGGTTATTTTTATTCCTCTGTAAGGGTGATTTAGTTGGAAAACTAAAAACTTTTAGTTTAAATTTCAATCTTGCAATTTTATCGTCGACAAGAAACAGGCATCTTGATTGTTTTCAGTCTATTTAGCTTTTTAAAAAATTTTCAAGAATGATAAAACTACAATTAGTTTGTAGAAAGTACATACAAAATCCAAAATTAATAAAAAATCAAAATTATGATCACAACCCTCAACATGACCAGTTCAGTTTAATAGTTTTATAGACGCTCTACGACTTCAATTTAAAAAGTTTTACAATAATTACCCAACTGAACAGACACAAGAAAAAAACGATTTTTAATGTTAATCTGTTATGTCCCCGTGTTCTCCTGGACACCCGATATAAGTTACAAATTTGTGATATTTTCAACTTTCTTTATGCTAAACTGTAATTTATTTCTACTCAAACATACTTACATTGCGAATAAGAAACAGTTTTCTTAGATGAACAATTTGGAAATAACTCCCTTGGGACACTTGGGAAACGAGTAGGCAATTCCCAGTTAGCACAACAACGTACAAGAAGCGAATGAACTGTGAAGTATTTAATCGTGCCAAAGTAACTGGCACATTTTATAAAGTTGGTTGCAATAATAACGATTTTCCAAGCAAAGTAAAAGCTTTGTAAAATATCCAAGAAATTAGAATTACCAACACCAAGGCAAAAGAGAATTACATGACTGTAATTTTTCTGTTTGAAGAGATTATATTTACATGTTAAAACGACCGTTAAAAAATATAAAAATAGGCGAAGACAAAAGCTGACTGGCCTAATTTATTATCTTAATCCTACACTCCATAAAAAGAAGTGCGTCCGCCACCGGCACGCGGCGTTCCATAATCATTGTCGGCGCTCCTTTGATATAAAGAAGTCAAATTTTCTTGAAATACGAAATGTCTGCAGTGTTGTCATAGTTAACAAAATTAAATAAAGGATCTAGATACCCTTATAAGTGGTATTACAAATACAATAATGATTGATATGGCAAATGAGTCAACAACCATAACCTACAATTACTGAAAATGTCTGAATGAACTGCTAAGTCGATTTAGCGAAAAAAACAACCAGTAACGGTCGATTTTCGACCCTTTAAAACAATTTAAATTGTAAAATGTTTCTACTTTTTCCACCACCTCGCATTTAATTAACCCTCACTCCCTTAAAGTACCCGGCCTTTCTGAGTTTTTGACAGGATATTATTCCTATATCTACCCTTAGTCGATTTAGTGAAAAAAACCCCCAGCAACGGTCGATGTTCAACGCTTAAAAAATGTTTAAACAAAATACTTGGTTTATTTTTCTTAATATTTCCCATTTGATTAACCCTCACTCCCTTAAAGTACCCGGCCTTTCTGAGTTTTTGACAGAATAATATTCCTATATCTACCCTTAGTCGATTTAGTGAAAAAAACCCCCAGCAACGGTCCATTTTCAACCCTTAAAACAATTTAAATTGTAAAATGTTTCTACTTTTTCCACCACCTCGCATTTAATTAACCCTCACTCCCTTAAAGTACACGGCCTTTCTGAGTTTTTGACAGGATATTATTCCTATATCTACCCTTAGTCGATTTAGTGAAAAAAACCGCCAGCAACGGTCCAATTTCCACCCTTAAAAACAATTTAAATTGTAAAATGTTTCTACTTTTTCCACCACCTCGCATTTAATTAACCCTCACTCCCTTAAAGTACCCGGCCTTTCGGAGTTTTTGACAGGATATTATTCCTATATCTACCCTTAGTCGATTTAGTGAAAAAAAACCCCAGCAACGGTCCATTTTCAACCCTTAAAACAATTTAAATTGTAAAATGTTTCTACTTTTTCCACCACCTCGCATTTAATTAACCCTCAATCCCTTAAAGTACCCGGCCTTTCTGAGTTTTTGATAGGATAATATTCCTATATCTACCCTTAGTCGATTTAGTGAAAAAAACCCCCAGCAACGGTCCATTTTCAACCCTTAAAAAATGTTTAAACAAAATACTTGGTTTATTTTTCTTAATATTTCCCATTTGATTAACCCTCACTCCCTTAAAGTACCCGGCCTTTCTGAGTTTTTGACAGAATAATATTCCTATATCTACCCTTAGTCGATTTAGTGAAAAAAACCCCCAGCAACGGTCCATTTTCAACCCTTAAAACAATTTAAATTGTAAAATGTTTCTACTTTTTCCACCACCTCGCATTTAATTAACCCTCAATCCCTTAAAGTACCCGGCCTTTCTGAGTTTTTGACAGGATATTATTCCTATATCTACCCTTAGTCGATTTAATGAAAAAAACCCCCAGCAACGGTCGATGTTCAACCCTTAAAAAATGTTTAAACAAAATACTTGGTTTATTTTTCTTACCAATTCGCATTTAATTAACCCTCACTCCCTTAAAGTACCCGGCCTTTCTGAGTTTTTGACAGGATATTATTCCTATATCTACCCTTAGTCGATTTAGTGAAAAAAACCCCCAGCAACGGTCCATTTTCAACCCTTAAAAAATGTTTAAACAAAATACTTGGTTTATTTTTCTTAATATTTCCCATTTGATTAACCCTCACTTCCTTAAAGTACCCGGCCTTTCTGAGTTTTTGACAGGATATTATTCCTATATCTACCCTTAGTCGATTTAGTGAAAAAAACCCCCAGCAACGGTCCATTTTCAACCCTTAAAAACATTTTAAATTGTAAAATGTTTCTACTTTTTCCACCACCTTGCATTTAATTAACCCTCACTTCCTTAAAGTACCCGGCCTTTCTGAGTTTTTGATAGGATAATATTCCTATATCTACCCTTAGTCGATTTAGTGAAAAAAACCCCCAGCAACGGTCCATTTTCAACCCTTAAAAAATGTTTAAACAAAATACTTGGTTTATTTTTCTTAATATTTCCCATTTGATTAACCCTCACTCCCTTAAAGTACACGGCCTTTCTGAGTTTTTGACAGGATATTATTCCTATATCTACCCTTAGTCGATTTAGTGAAAAAAACCGCCAGCAACGGTCCATTTTCAACCCTTAAAAACAATTTAAATTGTAAAATGTTTCTACTTTTTCCACCACCTCGCATTTAATTAACCCTCACTCCCTTAAAGTACCCGGCCTTTCTGAGTTTTTGACAGGATATTATTCCTATATCTACCCTTAGTCGATTTAATGAAAAAAACCCCCAGCAACGGTCGATGTTCAACCCTTAAAAAATGTTTAAACAAAATACTTGGTTTATTTTTCTTACCACCTCGCATTTAATTAACCCTCACTCCCTTAAAGTACCCGGCCTTTCTCAGTTTTTGACAGGATATTATTCCTATATCTACCCTTAGTCGATTTAGTGAAAAAAACCCCCAGCAACGGTCCATTTTCAACCCTTAAAAAATGTTTAAACAAAATACTTGGTTTATTTTTCTTAATATTTCCCATTTGATTAACCCTCACTCCCTTAAAGTACCCGGCCTTTCTGAGTTTTTGACAGAATAATATTCCTATATCTACCCTTAGTCGATTTAGTGAAAAAAACCCCCAGCAATGGTCCATTTTCAACCCTTAAAAACAATTTAAATTGTAAAATGTTTCTACTTTTTCTTAAAAAATGAATTTTAATAAGCTACTAAAGTCAAGATCTCTAAATGGTAAACACCTGTATTTTTAAAATTTAGTCTGATTCCCGGTGGAATTAGGACAAGTTTGTATTATGGTGCCTATTTGAAAAATGTATACTTTTTGAAATAAACACAAATAAAAGAATTTCGATGATACATAAGCGTTCTTCGCTATTTCAGTTTTGCTTGAATAACATCAAAGTAGGCGGTGCATATGTTTGCCATGTTAAAGACGGCAAATTTTACGTCACAATGACGTAATTGAACAAAGTAATATTGTAACCAATGGTCAAATTCGCTTGATAGAAAGTCAAAGTGATATTGTAACGCGATATGAAATGTACAGCTTACTTTACCATTAATAATCACGAAACGGTATATTAGGCGTTTGAGGGATAAAATTCGTTTATTTGTGATTATTTCAGAAAGTATCAGTTTTCTAAAGAAGTAACATAATACAAACTTGCCCTAATTTTAGACAGAATAACAAGATAAATTTTTTAATTAGGAACTTGAATTCTCGCACTTTTTAAAGTCTACCCCGTATCATTATTTGTGTCAATTGATTGATTTTGTATAAAGCAGTGGCAAAGATTTTGGGTTGATAATGTTTTGTTGCCTTTAACTTCTACGCCACTGGAAAATGGATGCTTTATAATTTTTTCAAGAAAATGGCATTTTATAAGGGTAAGGCTGCTATCACACCAAAGATACGCAACGGCGACGAGACCGCGACGCGATTTAAATGCTAGCGACTTGTCGGCGACTGATATCCATGAAGACTTCACACCAACCCGACAGGACTACGACGCGACCGATACGAAATTTAGCGGTTTTAAGAATATATAGTGATTAAAGTCAGTAGACTTCAGTCAGTAGACAAAATGAGCTCTTCAAGCGAAGACGAATTAGCCGTTGTGTCGTATTTGCTCAGAAAAAAGCGAAAACGGAAATTTTGGGTTCATCCGTATATATCTAACAATGCGCGTCGAGGTGCGTTCAATTGCGCAAAAGAATTAATGTATGATGAAAAAAGGTTTCAATCATTTTATCGAATGTCAAAAGAATCATTTTGGATATTAGTTTCTACTACGGGTCCCGCTATTCAGAAAAGAGATACACACTATAGACGATGTGTGAGTGTTGAAGAAAGACTACTAATAACTTTGAGGTAAGTTTATTTGTACACGTACATTTATAAAACTTATTACATCAGCTATGTGCTTATTCCGTTAATGGAGAGAAAAGAACAGACTGAAGGTCAACAGATTGGGTACTCTTATTTGTTACAGGCATAAATAACGAAGCTGAAGAAACAGGAGGCAGCTCATAAAGATTAGGTTCTGGGGATAGTATGTGACTAGATGCAACAGAAGATGGATTAGAGTAGTGCAAAGATGGTGATTGAGAATGTAGTGAATGGGTTGCAGGAGAAAATGGAATAGGATTAAAAGTATTGCTATTTAATCTATCAATAAGTTGCAGAACTTGGCGCTTAAACTGCCTGAATGTTGTTTCCGGCATTTCATCAACTTCTGGAAGTAGGCTTTCTAAAAACTGTCTTCGAGGATTGGATGAGATTTCGGACGCAGTAACTTTTTTTTTCTTAGCATGAAAAAACTCTATTAATGACTTGTCAACTTCGTTTAATTTGTCTGTCTTTCTTTTTTTTGGCATTGAGGTCTGAGATGTAGTAGCTCCAGTGGGTAACTCATTGGTTTGCGTATTTTCATTTAGAACGTTTTCCTGTTCTGTTATGTTGTCCCCATAATTTTCTTCCACAATAGTATCGCGTACAGATGGCGGCGATGGTACATTTCCATGCTCGATAGTATTAATTTTAATGTAAGGAAGAAGAAATTCCATATATTTGCCTAAATAGTAGGGCTTTCCTTTTTTTCCGGATCCGCTAGGAGGTAGTTTTCTCTTGCGGACAAAAACGGATCGTAACTTTCTCCATTTTTCTTTTGCCAATGATACTGAAAAAAAACACAACATACCTATATTTACCAAGTGAAATGCTCTGATTTGATTATGGTTTTTATATTTTGCAGGTATCTAGCTACTGGAGACACATTTCAGTCACTATCGTTTTACTTTGCCAGAGGTCAAAGTACTATCTCAAAAATTGTTGCTGAAACCACTGAAGCTATATGGAATACCCTGAAACATGACTACATGAGCCTACCGCAAAAGGAGCACTGGAAGGCAATAGCCAATCGCTTCTGGGAAGTTTGGAATCTTCCAAATTGCTTAGGGGCCCTAGATGGGAAGCACATAAGAATTCAAAAAATTCCTAAAACAGGATCCTCTAATTTCAATTACAAAGGCTATCACTCAATTGTATTGATGGCTTGTAGCGATGCAGATGGAATTTTTACCACAATAGAAACAGGATTTGCAGGACGAAACAGTGACGGTGGAATTTTTCGAGAATCCAGACTCGGAAGATGGTTGGAAAGATTAGAAAAACAAGGGCTGAATCTACCTGAAGACGCAGTGTTACCACATGACGAATCTGGACAGGCGTTTCCGCATTATTTTGTCGGAGATGAAGCTTTTCCCTTAAAACGTTATATGATGCGTCCATTCCCACAAAGGGTACTAAATAATTCAAGGCGAATATTTAACTATAGGCTCAGCAGAGGACGTAAAACAGTTGAGTGTGCCTTTGGTATGATGACACAAAAATTTCAAATTCTAAAAACTGCTATACTTTCTACTAAACATTTAAATATTACTAATATTGTGAAGTGCTGTTGTATTTTACATAATTTTATACGTACTAGAGAAGGACGTAAGTATCAGAATTTGATGCAAGTAGAAGCACTGGGAAATATTTGTACAAGACCAAGAGAAATAATAGCAGAAAACTCATTTCAAATGCCAAGACGTTCGCCACAAAATTTACGAAACTATTTAGCAAATTTCTTTATCACAGATGCAGGAGCACTGCCTTGGCAATGGCAATACTGCGTGTACGAACGAGAGAATTTTTAAAAAAAGTTTAAAGTGTTTTTAAATTACATTGCATTTAATAAATGTCCACGTTATAAAATACAAATATGTTCATAAAATTTATTTACCTGTACTATTTATTTCTTCTGCAACCTCACTCCATGCTTTCTCTGTTATATCTTTTCTAGAATACTCAGATATATTGTAGTTGTATAAGCAAGGAAACTTTTCAATAATTTGAACAAATCTGATATTATTCTGTTCTTCAGACATTGTAAATTTGCAAACGTCACTCGCTTTCAGTCGCAAGGAGACTGAGCAGCTCGGTCATATCGCGTCGCAGTCACGTAGCCGTAGCATTGGTGTGGACGTGCGCATCTAAAACTATTTGCCGCGACTACAGAGCGACGTCGCGTCGCGGTCTCGTCGCAGTCGCGTATCTTTGGTGTGATAGCAGCCTAACTGTTAATAATATATTATCAAGTTCAATCTTTATAAAAAGTATCAAAATCTAACTTTTTTTATGATATAAATGTTTCCAATTCATTAAACTGTTTTTCTTTAAGTTTCATGTTTTTTAGTAAAAAAATGTCGTTTTGTTAAAAACCAATTTTGTTGTCGGTTTTTTGCAAAGTTACGGAAAATATTTTTTGACGTAGAAAACTCCAAAGCTTGAGAGAACGTTTCTAAAGCACTCATTTTTATTGTGATGTAGAAGTTAGGGGCGAAAAACCTCTTAAACCACAAAATCTCCGCCCCTGCGTTATGTAAAATCAATCGTTTTTGATCATAACCTTCAATTTACTTCAAAAACGGTCAGTTTTTTGAAAAATTATCAAAAGCAGTTTTTCATAAAGTATGGAATAAATTCGATTAAAATTTAGGGAGTTAACTTCCTCTGTCGATATACAGATGTTTTCTAAAATGTTGAAAAAAAACTTCCACCGTACCCATCGGACTGGTGTTTAGTTTATTGTCACAAGGTTTGTTTTTTTTTTTTAATTTTTATAGCAATGCCATTCTCATTCATTTTGAAGTTCCTAATTTGTCTGTGACTTTATTTCAAACAAATAATAATACTACAATGCGTTTATCAACAGCACAAAGAATTAAAATTCTGATGATAATTGGGCATGGCGATAGAGTGCGAACTCAACATGAGCTGAGTGTTTTATAACAAATATCCAGAAAAGCCAATAAACCAGTCAGTAGTTAGTAAAATTGAAAGGAAGTTTTGAGATACACGTTCTGTAGAAAATAAGTAAAAAAATAAACTTTCTGCGATAAACGAAGACGAAAAACGAACTATTTTATTATCTGTGGAAGTAAATCCACATATTAGTATTCGTCAAGTTTCCCGCGACTATGATATCCCTCGTTACCTCATTACAGCAGGATGGTGCATCCCCACATTATGCAATACAAGTCAGACAATATCTTAACGATGTAGCATTTCCCAACAGATGGATTGAAAGGCGTGGATCAATTGAATGGACTTCAAGATCTCTTGATCTCAATCCTTGGGATTTTTTTTTGTGAGGCCTTCTCAAAAATCTTGTTTATTAAACTAAACCTGAATCAATTGACGACTTAAAAATTAGAATTAGAAGAGAGTGGGGCAACATTAGTCAAGAAACCATAAATTGGGTCCAGCGTGATTTTATCGATCGTTTGGGATAATTCCAGGCACAAGAGGGGTTTCAGTTTGAACATTTAATTAACTAATTTATTGTTTTTTGTTATTAAACAATATTTTCATTAAAACATGTTATATTTTTCAACTGTTATTTTCTCGAAAACAGCTGAATATCGACATAGGATATGCTACATGAAAAATACCCAGAACTTGAAAAAAATGGGGTTTTCCATTTGCAAATGCCAACTCGAAGGTCATATCTCAATTTTGGGACACCCTGTATATTTAATTTTTTTCTCAAAAAATGCACGTTTAAAAATAATAACATATTTGTCCGAGCATTTTTCTGAATGATGGGTGGCTGAATTGTAACCGAATTTATTCCATACTTTATCGACACACTGTATATAACACTCCCATGCTTTAGAAAAGTAGTATCTATTTGCTCAGTGGCTTAAAAGTGGCAAACAAAACATTGTCAACCCAATATCTCCGCCACTGCTTTATGCAAAATTAATCGACTTACACCAAAATCAATCGACTTACACTACCTTCCGGAGATAATTATAAAAATCGATATTATTTTTTCATTTTGACTCCCTGTATCTTGAAGAAAGGGCATTTAAGAAGATATGTTTAGATAAACTTTTTGTCATATTGTTAGATATACCACCTCTCCTTACAGTTTGTGACAAATTTAGAAACCCCGTGTATAAGAAAAAAAGTGATAAGTCTACAACTACAAAATTAAAGATTTTAGACAAAAATTGACTACGCCAATGAAATTTATGTAACAAACCCTTTAAGTGGCCGTTCTCAGTTTTCTGCTAACATAAATGACAGCTGAGATATCTGAAATAATCGAATATAGCCAATTCCCAAAAATCCTTTGTATTTCCGAAACAAATGACGACAGGCCAATTTTGATTGGACCAGCAAACTAAACTCGAAATTCGAGATCGCAACACCTCGCATCTCACTTTTTTTTCTATTACCATCTGCTCTGTACCCCCGAAAAACCAACCGAAAAGTGACCACCCTCTACACTGTGTCTAGAATATGGTGGGTCACTATGAGGATCTTGAAAACGTTTAGAGATAGAGATTTGGTTAAATTGAAGAAAGGTTGCTTAGCCTTAACAAAATGACATTTACTAAACGTTAATTGTTTTTTGGTTGTAGAGACATTTTAAAAAAAGGTAATTTTTTAATTATACGTTTTAATTTTATTAACGTTAATATTGTACTTAAACCAAAACTAATAACACTTTTCTATCCTCTTGTCTGCAGTTAGACAATACTACATGGTATTCACCTGGGATTTTTTCAATTTCAAAATAATCTGGATAGATTTGAACCCAATCGAAAAGTTTGACAGCTTCAAATTTCTTTAGGCTGTAATTTTAATGCGTTTTGAGGTGGCACATGTGACAACCGATACTTTTTCCTAAGAAAAGTTTGTCCGGACATTTATTTTAATTTTGTATAGGTTTTGAGACCGTTATTTTTTACAGAAATGCAAAAATTCGTACATGTCCAGATTATTTTAAAAATTTTAAAAAAATTTCAAACAACTATTTCAAAATGGTGAACAGACATGCTAAGTTTCGTATGAGTTTTTTTTTTTGGTTAGAAATTATCACCAAATAAATGTTTTTTCTTTTGACCTCATTTAGAGTCAGCTAGCTTCACTTGGGAGCATTTTAAAACCACAGTTTATATGACACTTCAGCGTTTATTTTTTATATACTTTCCACACTTTAAGTATTCTACAATCAATTTAGACCACCTTGTATGTAAGTTAACGTATATTTCTTGTCAAATTTTAATGGTAAATCGAGAACAGTGGGTAGTTTGTGATTGGTTACAAAAAGCAGCTCGGACCAGACACAAACTACGAACAGATCTGCGATTTAGAGAAATACGAAAAGTGTTTTATATTAAAAGCACTAACCTTCTGTAATTGATGGTCAATCTCGCCGAATTTCTTTATCAGATACATTTCTCCTTTCTCCTTTCTCTTCCTCAGCAAACCGTTTACCGTTAAGTTCCATAGAGAATTCTCTACTTCCAAAAAGTTGTATCTCATCTCGTCGACTTGCAACCATGTTGCATTTTTATACGCGCAACTCAAAGATAATAACTGTGATAACACTAGCGAAATAACAAGGAAATATAGGCAATACATTTTGCGCGACACTGCCCGTTTGGACGAATTTAAAATTGCGCTTAATTTATATTACACCGGAGACTAACCCTCTACAATAATATTTGGAATAAACAAGATAAGCGTTAATTTACTAAGTAATAAAATTGGCTAAACTTATCGTAAAAATAATAAAATAACCAAGTTTTATGATTCAGTAAAAAAATTCACTTTTCTGCTGCAGTGCAACAAAGTTACTTTTCCCCAATAGTGCAGAAAACTATATTGATCAAAAATTAATATCTTGGTTCTTTAAACTTTTAAATTATAAGGGTAATACCCCGACCCATATTTAAATTAAAGGTATTTAGTAGTAGATAATTAAGTGAATTAGCATGTAGTTTAGTATCATCTTTTTTCTCCAAAATAAAATGTATTCAGCTTGGTTAAGTGATGGGTTAGTTGTAATATAGTGAGCGGCAATACTATGGGTTACTTCCTTTATTGTTCTAGCAACCAACAAAATTCAATGAACTTGTCTAGTTTGACCAATGAGAGCCGTTTTATACTGATGATTTCCCTCATTGTACTAGCAGCCAATAAAATTCAATAAACCTTTCTAGTTCGACCAATGAGAGCAGTTTTATACTTATTAAATCCCTAGCTGCAAAAATTTAACAGTGATTAAACACCAACTACCTTTTTCGAATACGTTTTTTGAAGAACATTTGATATTAAACAAAACGGGATTAAGACACATAAAAAATTTAAGTTATTTTCTTCAATATTAACAATTAATAAATCACTATAACGTAGTTTACATTAAATAATTACATAAATTAAAATATGTTGACCTGAAATAAACGGCACTTACAAACAAGAGAACAAATCGCACTAAGAATAATAACACGAATAAGACATCCCCAAAACCCACTTCATAACCCCTCAAATGAGTTACTATACCAACGCACAAACTTACCAAAAATAACAGAAAGACTACAACAAATTCAAACAAAATGGAAAAAACAACCCACATAACTGGACCATACTAAATCCTCTGTGTCTCACAAGACAGACAAGACAATCTCGCTTCCTATTTCCTACAACTACCCTACTAGAACACTTACACATAGAATAATCCTCAAAACTACGTTAGACTAACTCTTTTTTTTTTTAAATATGTTATTTTGTAAATACTTTACCTAGTTAAGTTATACTTTATTTTGTAATCATATTACAGTATGCATTTCTTATCACATAGGCAGAAAGACCAAACTGGTCGATAGCCTGTTTCGTTGTAAACGAAGTAAAGATTGTATACATATATATACAGGGTGTCCAAAAAGTCTGGAATATTGCAAATATCTCGAAAACTGCTGATTTTATTTTTCTCAAAATTTGCGTCTTGTTAAAGTAAATAACAGCGCATGACGTGAGGGTGAAATGAGGTTCGCAAGTATACAGGGTCAGTCACAAAGTATACCAACTTTCTTAATTCAAACCTAACACACTGTATATTACTTCAGATTTTAAGAGTACTTATAAAGGCCAATTCAACGATATACGATTTTTATTTTTTTTTATTTTTTTTTTATTTTTTTTTGATTTTTTTTTTGATTTTTTTTTTTTTGTACCTGCCTATAACAATGATAGGTGTAACAATGACAGCTAACGTCAATATAATGTTAAATTAATTGGCAAATTTTCCTATTACTTAAAATGGTGTTTTTGAGTGAGAAGGATACTTAAGATGTCAGTCTTTTCCTTCTCACTCAAAAACACCATTTTAAGTAATAGGAAAATTTGCCAATTAATTTAACATTATATTGACGTTAGCTGTCATTGTTACACCTATCATTGTTATAGGCAGGTACAAAAAAAAAATAAAAAAAAAAATAAAAATCGTATATCGTTGAATTGGCCTTTATAAGTACTCTTAAAATCTGAAGTAATATACAGTGTGTTAGGTTTGAATTAAGAAAGTTGGTATACTTTGTGACTGACCCTGTATACTTGCGAACCTCATTTCACCCTCACGTCATGCGCTGTTATTTACTATAACAAGACGCAAATTTTGAGAAAAATAAAATCAGCAGTTTTCGAGATATTTGCAATATTCCAGACTTTTTAGACACCCTGTATATTTTGACCTATGATTGTCAATCTGAAATGTAAACAAAATTATACATGGCTGAACGAAGTTTAATATTATCATTAATTTCATCAGGTTTAGTTTAGTATTTGTGTTCTAACTATAGTGTTTTCTTGTTAATAAACTAAAATGTGGGTAATAATCTTGACATATAGCCCTCGGCGTTCACGTTTTATCACGTAAAATGTGCATTGGTACTTTTTTCATTAAATTTTTCTTTTAGGCAAATGGTTTCGACTAAATAATTCTTTGGAAAAATTTTCCAAGCAAGTTTTTTCAAAAAACCACCTATGCACAGTTTACCCGATAAAACCTGAACGTCTCGGGATATAACCTATGAATAAATTTGTTTCAAAGTCAAGAAATATTTTTTTAACATTTTGCAAGCACATGTAATTTATTATTTTCTGTTGCTCATTGATTGACGTAGAATCGGCATATACATCAACGTAATAGTTATGATGCCAAACTTGACTTTTTCAAATAAATGTGAATTCGTCTCAAAAAGCAAATTATTAAAAAATATATTTCCCAATTTTTAAACGAATTTATTCCATTGGATTGCTGTGCACTATAGTGTGTCCGTAAAGTCGCGCATAAATTTTATTAAAAATCAGGGATTTGTTTTCTGGGAAAACGCTCGGACACGTCAATATTTATTTTTTATTGCGATTTTTTTGATAATAAATTTATGTATACAGGGTGACCCAAAAACAAGTTACGACTGTCAACTTTATTTTTTCAAATGGAAACCTCTATTTTTTATTTAATTTTTGGATTCTGCATCGAATTTCAAGTATAACCTAACTTAACCTAACCTAACTTAATCTAAATTATTAATTGAGCTGTTTTAACTTATTTTTGGTTCACCCTGTATACATTAATTTATCATCAAAAAAATTGTAATCAGAAATAAATATTGACATGTCCGAGCATTTTCCCAGAAAAGAAATCCTTGATTTTTAATAAAATTTATGCGTGACTTTACGGACACAGTGTATAATATTTAACATGTGTTTTGCTGTCTCCCCTATATAGAAAGACAGTCCGCGCATTTTCGGTCTGATAAGCTCATGATGGGCACTTAAGTCCTCGAAACATGTTGAGCGCTTCTTTTAATTAGAGGCTTAATAATCTTATTGTGAAGAAAGCTGTGTGTTTCTTCATCTTTTTTCGTATGCATACATCTCTACTGTGAGAATATGGGCTAGTGTCTCACTTTAGAAACAGAAATGTTTTGAATGTAAGGCTCGATGTAAGGTTTGTCACTTGCCACAAGTCCGTAATGTGTTATTTTTCCTCTGTCCAATAAAATCTAACCTAAAAATAAAAAGTTATGTATCTGTGTGTCAGTGTGAATAAAGATTTTCATTTAAAAATTCAATTTTATTCAAAGTGTGTGCATACCCAATAATGGCGTTTGACAAGTACTGTCAAGTAATGTTCATAAAACTTCTCACTAACTCAAAGCCAACCAACGTAAAATTATTTTTTATTGAATTGTTTGGTCATTTTTGAAACAAATCATAAGTGATCACACATAATGAAAAGTGCCATTTTGTTGTTGAAAAATCCAATATGGCCATAAGAAAAAAGAAAAGTTGATGATAACATAAAGAAATATCCGACGAAAACGTTTTCTTCGGTGCTCTTTACTTTTTCTTCTTTCCTGTAAAGTGTTAATTTGGAGGTTACTTTAAACCTGGGTACTTGGTCCTTTCTATTGCCTTCCCTTTATCCTTCTGCATCCCTGTCCGCTTGTCCATATTTAGATTAGTATGATTACGATTTTATGCGCACTTTAAGGAAAAATTGTTAATAAGTCAGAAATGATTGAAGTTAGGTATAGGCAGAATATATGAAGTTAGGTATAGGCAGAATATAATGTTCTTTTATTACAAACCATAATACATTGGTGGATCCATTAAAAAATGTTTTTTTTTCTGTCCGACTTAACGGTAAATATTATTGACCATCCTGTTGTTTTTTTCAACGAATTCAAAAATGAGATTAGTAACAGGGTGTTCTATTTGAAAATCAGAAGTTAATGTTCTTTCCAACTGATCTGGCAACACCGAAACGTCCAAGATATTTTAAAAACAGAGTTTGAACTAAACCTAGGCTACACTCCAAAGAGCCGTTTTCTAGTTATTTTTAATATACCATCAGCGTGATTTACCCTGTATTTTTTAACGAAATTTTGTTGGTGACCTGTTATGAAGCGGCATGAAATGAAAAAAGTGTTTTTCAATTTTACCAGTGTCGTCCATAATATTTTTAGGGAAAAAACGGTACGACACTGCTTTTTCAGGAGAAGAAAATCAGTCCTGAATTCCTCATTCAAATTAGAAAGAAGATGCTCTCTTGTTATTTCTCGCTGTTGTTTTCGAGTAAAAAGCATCATCATATACAGTGTGTTCAGGATAAGGAGGGCCACTATGGAGATCTTAGAAACGGTTAGAGATACACATATGGTTAAACTGAAAAAAATTGCGTAATTATGCCCTTAATAAAGCGACACTTAGGAATCGTTTTTTTTTTTGGTTTTTGAGATATTAGAAAAAAGTTAATTTTTTTTTGTTTTATAATTTATTTTTTTGTGATGTTAATATTGAATTTAGAGCAAAACTAATAACACTTCTCCACAGCAACTTTGAAAGCTCGTTAAAGTGGCATTATCAGTTTTTCATTCCGACGTATCGTCTTTGCGGAACCATTATCAACCTCATTTTTGTAAGTGTAGTTATTGTTTTTTAATGTCAGATTCTCAAAGCCCACTTTATTCCGAATTTAATGATGTATGTCATTTTATGCTTCAAATGTGTTTTACTCTGTTTTTGACCTTAATAAAGAAATGTCCTATTAGGGATCTAACTTAAATTTTTTCTTAAATAAAAATTGCCTTTTGCAAACGTTTTTTTAAACCTAAAATAAAAAAAAGTTAAGTTGCTTACATTATGGAATTCGGAATAAAAAGGGCTTTCAGAAACTAACATAAAAACATCAGTACCGCATTAAAAAAAAATAAAGTTGATGATGGTTCCGCAAAGACGAAACGTCGGAATAAAATAATGAAAATGCAACTTAAAACAGCTTTAAAAGTTGCTGAGGAGAAGTTGTTACGTACGAAATAGAGTTTTCGTCCGTAACTCGTTTGGTTTGTGTTTTTAATGTCCGTGGGCCTAGTTACACTAGTAGACCGATTCCGATCGTTTAATAGCTCCATTTGAACTTTGTGCACATTTTGTGGTTAATGTGGGTGCGTGACCTGATGAGTTATCAGGTGCCGTAGTCACGTGATTTGTTTCGATTTTTGTCGGGGAAGCGTCGGTTTGTGGTCGTGTTTCTTTGTGTCAGGTGCCATGTGGCCTATTTAATCACCCCACTTTGTGATATCGGTCCTTTTACCACTACAGCACCCGAACTGCCGACATCTGACCTAGGTTCTGAGCGTTGTGGCACGTGTGTGACTTAAAATTTTTAATCCGTGATCATCTGGCCGAATTACAGTATTGTGTTCGGCCCGACCGGAGATTCAAGGGCTTTCCGACCAGAGATCTAAAAGATTTCCGACCAGAGATCTGAGGGTTTTCTGACCAGAGATCTAAGGGTTTTCCCGACCAAAGAACTTTCCTCTCGGGGATTGAATAAACCTAACCGGGACTGCTCCGTCCAGAGTTTTCGGGACCAACCCACATGTTGGAAAAGCCGACCAGCAGCAACAGAGTTTCAGAAAGTCAGAGTTGAACCACCAGGTCAATTCCTTACTCGATTTAGATTTATTTAATTTTTTTTAGTTTATATTAGTTTGCTTTAAACAACTTCAACACTTGTCATTACCTCTGGTCACCTTTTTGGTTGCCGGAACAAGTGTTGAAGCTGTTTGTTCGTTTTCCCTGGTGTTCTGCTGTTTTCTGCCTTAGGTACCTGTCACCAGTCTCTGGACCCCCTTTCCTACCTGGAAATCAGCGGTGGCCACTACTGACTACTGGGGAGAGGATACTGGAGGTTCCAGGACCCAAACATCGTCCTTAAAAACTGGTAAGGGCAGTTAGAGACAGTTTGGCACTGGGAAAACTTTTCCGGTTTTTTTCTATTTTTAACTACAATTCTGTTTTTTTAATTTTCTTTAAAATTTCTTGGCAATTGTAATTATTTGTAAATTGTAAATATTTTTTTTTTGTAATATACACTTGTACATAAGATAAAGGTCAGTTTTTTTGATTTCCTGCAGAATATCCAAGTGTGTTCATTTATAGCTAATTATGAACTCATGCAATTAATCCACGACCTTGAGCAATCTAATGAAAATGTTTTAATCTCATTAACGTGAGGTTTCATCATAACAAAGTATCATTAGTTTTGTTTTAGGTCCAATATTAACGTCACAATAAAATGAAACGTAAAATCAAAAAATTCACTTTTTGCAAAATATCTCAAAAACCAAAAAATAAGTCGATGTTTTCTAAATGTAATTTTATTAAGGCCATGATTATGCATCATTCCTCCCATTAAACCATATTTGTAAATCTAACTTCTCTCAAGATTTCCATAGTGGCCCTCCTTATCCTGAACACACTGTATAGGTACTTAAAACTTAATAATAAAATATCAAATCCGTTTATTATTAAAACAATTATTGAAAAAAAAAACGGTACGGCACTGCTTGTTTCTTACAATTTCAGAATATTTTTGATTATTAAAACAAATTTGAGCTGTAAAATTGCATTTTATTTATTCAAATTTGAACACCCTGTATATCCGTAACGAAACCACTTTGGACCGTAGTTTATATATCAAACTTGGGTTATTTTTTGTTGCACTATCAAACCCTGAAATATGACGCATTTATCGTGAAACAGCCTGTACTAAAAATTAAATAGACTTGCCATTAACTAGATATTATACATTACAGCAGCAATTAACATAAATTTAAATTTTTTATGACTTAATGTCGCAAAACAACTTGCAATTGTTTTAGTTCGTGATGTGAATAAAATGCAACTATAGATTTACATATTTGTTTCAAAAAACGATTGGTTTTGCCATAAAACCACGGTTTTAACTACTGAGATTAAATCTATTTATCACAAATTAACACTATTACAGATTACACATTAATAAAATTATTACAGTAACAAAAGCAGCTATGTTACTAAATTAGGTTTCATCATGTTGTGACGCTCTTTTGTTGGGGGCAAATGAAATACCCCTTTTGACACTAGTCTGATTTTAATTGCCTCGGGCGCCACCTGGTTTCAAATAACCGCGGAGCGTAAACCAGGAAAACGCTCCGTATACCGGGGTAACTTTTAAAACAGTCGAAGAAGGTAAGCGGGCGCTAAGGTTTTGCAAGGCTGACAGGCCCAATGAAAGACAAAGGTAAATTTACAAACTCACCGGGTCGTGTTTCCAAACAAACTCAACAGAAATTAACACTCTGAAACACTTAACCAAAATTATGACTACGGACCTACGGTGGTTAGCGAACAGAACCAATCGGAAAAACAAAAGTCGGAACCCTAACGGTATCTTAAATCTTGAACGGAAACAACAGCAAGTGTAAAAATGAGAGAGAGCGTGTAACTTTGTTTTAAGTGATCAATTTCAACCTAAAGCGTGTAAGTCGGGACGCGGGTGACAAAGCAGTTAAACGTACCAATAAAAGCGGTCAAATAAAAGGTGTACACGTTAACGGTGTCCACGGCAGCTGTCCTGGCGGTCAAGAACAGGAGAAATGCGGGTGCTAACTACGGTATACTAATTACTGGGGAAAATCCGTCGGGTCAATACGAGTCCAAACGACGGCTAACTACGGTGTACTAATTACTGGGGAAAATCCGTCGGGTCAATACGAGTCCTAACGACGGCTAACTACGGTGTACTAATTACTGGGAAAATCCGTCGGGTCAATACGAGTCCTAACGACGGCTAACTACGGTGTACTAATTACTGGGAAAATCCGTCGGGTCAATACGAGTCCTAACGACGGCTAACTACGGGGTACTAATTACTGGGAAAATCCGTCGGGTCAATACGAGTCCTAACGACGGCTAACTACGGTGTACTAACTACTGGGAAAAATCCGTCGGGTCAATACGAGTCCTAACGACGGCTAACTACGGTGTACTAATTACTGGGAAAATCCGTCGGGTCAATACGAGTCCAAACGACGGCTAACTACGGTATACTAACTACGGGGAAAATCAAAAGGAACGGTCAGGTATTGCGGTATAGGCCCAGAACAGATGCCGTACCGGTACACGTGGTTGAATGGTACTTACTGCTGGTCGGGTTTCGTGTCGGAGCAGGCTGGCTGGTTCGGTCGCTGACCGCAGGTGGAAGAGGCCGTTTGCCACGTGCAGGCCAGTTTTATTTCCTGCCATCTCCCACTCACCTACGTACCATGTATGGGGGACCGGAACCGCGCGCACTGCCACACACTGGGTGCCGGCAGGACGCCTTTGCAGGTTAACTGCGGTACTATAGCCGCTGAACATTCGGCCGCGCAAAACTTATTAGCCACGTAATTATCAATTAGCGGTTTTCCGCGACACATCGCTATGACCCTAACGAAAAGTAACCGACGTCCCGAACCAAAACTGACAAGAACGGAGAAAATCCGACTGTTGGAACCTTAGCAATTAAAACGAGGATTCCGGTTGATCGATTCAATTAAGAAAACGGTAAAAACTTAGTAACTTCGTTACACACCCCCTCCTCGTACGGAAAAAAAAAAAGCGTTTACTCCTTTTTTTTTTAAACAAAACTTTTCAAAACAGACGGCTCTACCTTAAAACTACCCGGCAACTCGAGAAAACAAAAACTTAACGGCTTAACTCTAACGCTACGGTTAACAATAGAATCACAAAAATAAATCACAGACTCGATACAATAAAAAAAATAAAAATCACAGATCCTACAACAGTACAAAAATAAATTTTCAACCCGGAGCAAACAACTCCCCTTAACCTAACTTAACCTAAATCGCGGAACCCGCACACCTCTGCCCGCACACCGCATACCCCCCTCACTCACGGTCGGACTCCTCCTGAACGGCCCGCCTACCAACGCTGCCCCATCGATCAGGCGACGCCCAGTGAACTTGCCGGGAACTTCGGACCTGGCTTCTGGAGGTTCGGACTTGGCCCGAGAAACGGGAACGGAATGTTTCCCGACCCAAATCACACTGAACTCCGCGAGAAACCAGACGGTCGCGCTCCGGAACAATCCGCGGCGGCGGAAGCATCTGCCGATCTTCTTCGGTAAACCAGCACGGGCAGTTCTTTGACAATCGGTCTAAGCCTCCACATCGGGAGCAAAATAAAATTGGCGGATGTGTACAGGCATTCCTGTGGTGGCCCTCTCTGCCGCACCTCCAACAGAGTTTTCGAGACCGAACGGGTAAGAACAACGGACCATCCGCTGGATTTTCCGGCGGTACAAACGGTACTGGGATATACGGCCGAGTAACTTCGATCTCGGAATACGGCGCCAACAGATCCTCAAGGGACCTCGAACGACTTTCCATCCCAGGACTAGGAGGTCGTCGACCCGCGGGGGGTGCGGTTACGGCTGCAGGCGCACTCGCTGGCACGTCGATGTCACGCATGGCGTCAAGCAAGTCAATCTCGTCCGTTGCCATTAACTCCAGCACTGGAGAGTCGGTCATTCCTTGCGAAGGAAAAAAAAAACATTAAGTACCAAAAAAAAATACTGCGAAGCGGGATTGTTAGTCGGTAGCGGGGCGCAAGCAGAAGGTGAGCGACGGGCGAATAAACAAACGGACAAAAAAAAAACAAAACCCGGTTAGCGGGGCAGGGTCACGTGTAAGCGGCGGCCATCCCGAGTCACGAGATGCCGTCGACAACGGCGTCCGGCCGAGTAACCTGGAGGCCGCAACAGCCGAAGCCTCGCCATCAATGACTCCGACCAATCCCTTGCGTTCGGGGTAGCGGCCACTTCTTCCGCTATGGCCTCCAAGTCCAACAGGGGACTCGATCCAGCGGGATCGAACGGGCCGGCCTCCGGACACTCATCCATCCCCGGTGACGTCGGGCGATTAACCGGAGTAGTTACCCCAGCTGCGGTGACGGCGGACGGCGGTGACTGAGCAAGGTCGACGACCACGTCCTCAATCGGTGAGGTAGTCGGTGCCCCAGGCCCCAGCATCCCAACGGGTGACTCCGCCATAGATAGTGATACTGGCGGAGGGCGGCAGGGTATCGGGACGAGCATGGGCATTGCCCGGTAGGCACGGCGCGGAGGGTCTGGGAATAGCTCGTCAGCATGGGCCGCTGCCCACTCCAACCGAGCGAGGTTATCGCCCAGGTCAGGCCTATTATAATATCCCGTTCTGGCCGGCCTCAGGACTAGATCTGAGATCACGTGGATCCGTCCCCTCGGTCGGGATTCGGTAGCGAGTCTCTCCGCCGTCGGGTTTCGGTCCACGGGTCCCCGAAACGGCGCCCCAAGTGCCCGCGCTTCCTGCCGTATTTGCGACATTCTTTGCAGCGTGGAGCTTCTTTGCGCGTCGCAATGGGTGCGCACGCACACTGCCGCCGAGTCGGGAGGCGCCGCAAATGGAGGCTCTCCCGGCAAACGTTGCCGAGACTTCGGTATCCGTTTTCTTTCAGTCACCTAGAATAACGGCTACGGTCGGTACGGTAACAAGTACGGCTTTCGTTGCGGTTGCTAACGGTTGTCACCCGCCCCAACTCACAGCGTGGTTTACATGCGGGCTTCATTAAATTCGGCCCCGTCATGCGCCGCTTTTAAGTCTTTAACATGAATACGGCGCAGAACTTTACCGGTGCAGCTTTTAATGTCATACACCACCGGAGAAAGAACCCTAACCACGGTGTAGGGCCCTGAAAACTTAGGCGCTAGCTTCGAGGCAAAACCTCGGACCGCTGAGGACAAGGGGTTTTCACGCCGATAAACCTGATCTCCCACATGACACCGCCACTCTCTTCTCCGCAAATTATAATGCCGGCTTTGAGTGGTGAACGCCCGACCCAGATTTAAACGGACCAGCTCATAAATATCATTGAGCTGTTTGAGCCGGTTGCTGTGCTCCCCAATATCGGCGTGCTGGGGTTCCCCTAACGGCTCGGCGCCGTCGGGTTCCGGTCTGACAGAACGGAATAAAGCTTTTGGTGGCTCTAACTCCCGACCAAAATTCAAGTAAGCCGGCGTGTATCCGGTAGAGTCATGTTGCGACGTGTTAACGGCGAACAGCAAATCGGGGAGCAGTACGTCCCACTTACGGTGATCCCCTTCGCAAAACTGGGCGATCATGGTTTTGAGGGTCTTATTAGCTCGCTCAACGGGGTTGGCCTGGGGCGTATACGGTGGAGTTAGCCGGTGAGCAATGCCCAACTCCGCAAGCAATTGTTTAAACGGTTGGCCGGTAAACTGCGTGCCATTATCGGACAAAACGGTTCGTGGGCACCCAAATCTCGTTATAACTTCGTCGTACAGAGCTTGGCTTACAGCTCTAGCCGTTGCTTTCCTAATTGCTCGACATTGTACCCACTTAGTAAATCGGTCTTGAAACACTACCAAGTAATTGTTCCCTTTTGCGGAACGGGGTAACGGGCCAACTAAATCGGTACAGACGGTTTCCCAGGGGCGGTTATTTCGTGACGGTTGCATGTACCCAGGCGGTGCTTGTTGCGATACTTTATACCGCTGACAAGAAGGACAATTGCGGACGTAATTTGCAATATCCCGCATCATTCCCGGCCAATAATAGTGCTGAGCTATACGGACGGTGGTTTTTGCAATCCCAAAATGCCCGGCGGCCGGCTCATCGTGGTTTTGCCGAAGAATGGCCGCCCTAGCGGTCTTAGGGACGCAAAGTTTCCACGAACTGGCAGACTCTGCAGACGTGACTTCGTTTAAATCCCAAAAATGGCGGTAGAGACGGTTTTCTTTAATACAGTAGTCAGGGAAATTTTTGGGATTTGCTTCGACCGCCGCCATTTTAGCGCTATACCAGGAGCACGGTTCAAAATTTTCGATCAGCGCTATGGATTCGGGTGGATCGCCAACCGAGTTGGACGGCACGGGGTCCCGAGATAAAGCGTCAGCTACTTTATTCAGTATCCCCTTTCGGTACTTGATTTCGAAATCAAATTGTTGGAGATAGATACTCCAACGGGCTAATCGGCCAGATGGGCTTTTTAGAGAATGCAACCAACGTAAGGACTGGTGATCCGTCACCACGGTAAAACGGTAGCCTTCAAGGTACGGTCTCATTTTTTCGACTCCCCATACTATTGCCAAGCATTCTTTCTCGGTCACCGAAAACTTTCGTTCAGTAGCTGTCAACGTTCTGCTAGCATAAGCGATAATGTGATCGCCATTGAAATCATGCTGTATTAATGCAGCACCTAGCCCATGATCCGACGCGTCTGTTTGTAGTACAAACGGCCGGGAAAAATCTGGACAGGCCAAAATGGGGGCTTCGGTTAGGCACTTTTTCAGCTGCTCAAATGCATGCTGCTCGTCCGCTGACCAAGACCACTTCACTCCCTTCTTTAAAAGTCGGTTTAGAGGAGAAGCAATTCTGGAAAAGTCCTTGACAAAACGGCGGTACCAGGATGCAACACCGAGAAAACGGCGAACGCCTCTCACGTTGGTTGGAGCCGGCAGCTCCTGAATAGCCGACACTTTTTCTGGATCGGTACGGATACCACTGGACGTAACCAGGTGGCCCAGGTAACGGAGGGATTTCCGACCAAATTGACATTTATCCGGATTCAGACGCAAGTTCGCAGCTCGGAGACGACGGAAAACCTCGGACAGATTGTCGAGATGTTGTTCAAAGGTTTCCCCAAGAACAATAATGTCGTCCAGATACGCAAAACAGTACGGATCCATATCGGGGCCGATGACTCTATCCATTAATCGTTGAAACGTGGCGGGAGCTGAGTGTAAACCAAATGGCATGACTTTGAATTGAAACAAGCCCATGCCCGGCACCGTGAATGCGGTAATTGGTTTGCTAGCTTCATCAAGAGCTACTTGCCAGTAACCCTGTTTCAAGTCAATACTGGATATATAACGGGCACGGCGGAGTTTGTCCAAGATTGCATTAATAAATGGTAACGGGTATGCATCTTTTCGAGTAACGTCATTGACTTTTTGGAAGTCAATACAGAAACGGTGTTTACCATCCTTTTTACGGACAATTACCACAGGGGAACTCCACGGACTGGTTGACGGCTCAATAATACCGTCTTGCAACATCTGCTTTACCTCGGTATTAATAATCTCCTGCATACGAGGATTGCGAGGGTGATAGCGTTGCTTAATCGGCTCGATTTGCTCCAAATGAATGGTATGTGTGGTTAGTGGAGTTACGCCTCTAATTCGGTCAAACTTTGGAAGTTCGGTGTTTAAAAACTGTTGCAGTCTGGCATTTTCGGTTTCGGTTAACGTTAGAGGCTCCGGCGGTTCAATGGTGTTGACTGGACTAATCTTTCTCGGTTTGCGGACTGGTCTGGGGCTAACTATTCGTACAGCCCTTGTCTGCAAATTCACTTGAAAAGGATGTTTTCCTAGTAAGTCCATACCAAGTACGATAAATACGGTTAACCCTGGTAAATAGTGCAACACCTCCGTTACAGTCGGGTAGCCCTCAAAATTCAGTTTGACCCTGAAAGCCTCGGTAATATCCACCTTACTGCCATTTGCAACTTTAGCGTTTTCAACAGTTGGACGGAGAGGTGTGCAATCGTGCCTAAGACATAACTGTCGTACCACGGCCCCTACGTATGAACGGGCAGCACCAGTGTCTACTAATGCCATAAATTCAGTGTCAAAGATTTTGACAGAGATGTGGGGTCGATTGTCCGTGGTCAGGAAAGCATTCAGGGCGGTGACTGCTGGTATATCAGCAACAGATGGCACTGGGACGGTCGGTACGGTAACGTTTGGTGTTGCGGTCGGAAGAACGTAGTCTTTGGTGCCAGAATCGTTAACCAACGTCTCAGTCGGTACAGGGTAACTGGTAGTAACGTTAGGTACTTTAGTAACTGGTGTAACGTCACGCTTATGTCTACTAACAGTCGGTACGGTACTACTAGGCACAGAAACGGTCGGTACGGTAATGTTAACTTTGTCGGCGGCATACTTGGGTACGGTATAACAGGTGACAGGAACAGGTGGTATGGTATAACAGGTGACAGGAACAGGTGGTACGGTATGACAGGTGACAGGAACAGGTGGTACGGTATGACCGGTGCCAGGAACAGGCAGTACGGTATGACAGGTGCCAGGAACAGGCAGTACGTTACGACAGGTGACAGGAACAGGTGGTACGGTATGACAGGTGACAGGAACAGGTGGTACGGTATGACAGGTGACAGGAACAGGTGGTACGGTATGACAGGTGACAGGAACAGGTGGTACGGTATGACCGGTGCCAGGAACAGGCAGTACGGTATGACAGGTGACAGGAACAGGTGATACGGTATGACAGGTGACAGGAACAGGTGGTACGGTAAAGTTAACTGGAGTAACGGTCGGTACGGGGTTTAACGGCTGAACGGTATTTACCAGGGACGGCTGACAGGCGGTAACGGTCAAAACAGGGTGGGTCGAGGCGGTTACGTCGGGCGGTTGTGCTTTCCTCGCATTATCACAACGCCCTTTTAGTTTTCCGGCCGTGCACAATCACAATGCCGAGACTGTACACCTGGTTTCCCACATCTGGAGCAGAACAGACGGGACGGACGCGTACATTCTGTACGGAAATGCCCGGCCTCTCCACATCGCCAACACACTCCTCCAGGACTGCCCACGGGAGCACCCTGACGGTTTTCAGTACGGGGTGAGTGTCGAGGTGACCTGTTGTGCGTTGTATTGAGGGACTGGTTGTTGTGAGTCGGTCGATTCCCCTCATTTGGTCGTGGGCGGCCCGGTACGGTAACCCGTGTCTCGGGTACTTGACGTGACTTTATGGTCGGTTCCTGATTACTATTCACTCTAGTAAACTCAGGTTGAGGGCGGTAACTACATGCCTCTGCCTGCCTTACCTCCTCTAAGAGGCGTTCGGTCTCACGGGCTTTCTGTGACAGAGTTAACACGTCGTAAAAGTCGGTCGGCCGCACCATCTGTCTTAATTGTGGTGTCATATTACGGTACAACCAACGTAACTCCTGTTCGGGTGTAATACTCCCATGCCGGCGGATCATAGTTTGTAAGTCTGTAAAGTACAGACTGACAGATTCCCCTTGTTTTTGCAATCTGCGGCTTATCTGCGCCTCAAGATCATCATAGTAATCCAGAGGGTAATAGAAAGTACGGAAATCAGCTTCAAATTGCTGCCACGTCGCCCAACGTTGCCGGTTGTTTCGGAACCACAGTAGCGCATTACCACGCAACACCATAGGTAATTGCGGCACTAGTAAGTCTGGATGGACTTGATTGGCGGCGCAAATCTCCATTAATTGCTCCAGGAAAGCAACAGGATCATCCTGTTCATTAAAGTAGACTTTCCAGTCTTGAGCGCGAAAATACATGGATGTTTGACGGTCCAGGGTCGGCGTGGGTTCCAGCGGACAAGGAAGTGGCTTTGTTAACGCCTCATTGGCCGTGGTCATGGGCGGTATCCAGGGATAAGTTACCGGCAAAGTCAACGATAGAGGGGGAACTCGGGAACCGTGAATCGGTCGTGTGGGGTGAGCTGAAGTGAACGTTACGGCGGTACTGCAACTGGGGATTGGGCGTGTAGTACCCCACGTCGATGGTGTTGTAAAAATGGGGGCGGTCGTCGTAAGAGACTCGGTAACTTTAACTACTACGGTAGTCGGGGGCAAAGTTACTGTGGTAGCGGTCGGTTCGGTATTTACTGCAGGAAAAGTAAACGGTGCAGTTCTGACTATCGGGGTTGATTCCCCACCCATTAAGCAGGCAATTAAGCGCTTCCTTAATACCTCCGTGGTGCCACTGGTGTCTAACCCAATCTTGGATAGTTCAACGATCAACGCGTCTTTCCTGAGCTGGCAAACGTACGCAATTTTGGAGTCCATCGGTTCGGTGCCGCCTGAGAAGGCGGCTGCACTGGTGGCGGCGGTGACGGTTAACGGTAAACTATCTTTTTGATCGGTATCCATGACAACCCAGGCCACACGGTATAGTTAAACTCGGGTAAAAAAAAACAAAGCCGGACTGGTTAAAGACAAATTTTTTAGTGAATCGCAAAGCGGGGATCAAGCTCGGTTAGTACAGTTATCCTAAGCTATTAACCACAACAAAGTTACACGTTTATATTAACAGGGGGAAAAAATGAAACACTGTCAGTTCAAAACTCAAAACGTAGTCCCTGCTCGGGCGCCAAATTTGTGACGCTCTTTTGTTGGGGGCAAATGAAATACCCCTTTTGACACTAGTCTGATTTTAATTGCCTCGGGCGCCACCTGGTTTCAAATAACCGCGGAGCGTAAACCAGGAAAACGCTCCGTATACCGGGGTAACTTTTAAAACAGTCGAAGAAGGTAAGCGGGCGCTAAGGTTTTGCAAGGCTGACAGGCCCAATGAAAGACAAAGGTAAATTTACAAACTCACCGGGTCGTGTTTCCAAACAAACTCAACAGAAATTAACACTCTGAAACACTTAACCAAAATTATGACTACGGACCTACGGTGGTTAGCGAACAGAACCAATCGGAAAAACAAAAGTCGGAACCCTAACGGTATCTTAAATCTTGAACGGAAACAACAGCAAGTGTAAAAATGAGAGAGAGCGTGTAACTTTGTTTTAAGTGATCAATTTCAACCTAAAGCGTGTAAGTCGGGACGCGGGTGACAAAGCAGTTAAACGTACCAATAAAAGCGGTCAAATAAAAGGTGTACACGTTAACGGTGTCCACGGCAGCTGTCCTGGCGGTCAAGAACAGGAGAAATGCGGGTGCTAACTACGGTATACTAATTACTGGGGAAAATCCGTCGGGTCAATACGAGTCCAAACGACGGCTAACTACGGTGTACTAATTACTGGGGAAAATCCGTCGGGTCAATACGAGTCCTAACGACGGCTAACTACGGTGTACTAATTACTGGGAAAATCCGTCGGGTCAATACGAGTCCTAACGACGGCTAACTACGGTGTACTAATTACTGGGAAAATCCGTCGGGTCAATACGAGTCCTAACGACGGCTAACTACGGGGTACTAATTACTGGGAAAATCCGTCGGGTCAATACGAGTCCTAACGACGGCTAACTACGGTGTACTAACTACTGGGAAAAATCCGTCGGGTCAATACGAGTCCTAACGACGGCTAACTACGGTGTACTAATTACTGGGAAAATCCGTCGGGTCAATACGAGTCCAAACGACGGCTAACTACGGTATACTAACTACGGGGAAAATCAAAAGGAACGGTCAGGTATTGCGGTATAGGCCCAGAACAGATGCCGTACCGGTACACGTGGTTGAATGGTACTTACTGCTGGTCGGGTTTCGTGTCGGAGCAGGCTGGCTGGTTCGGTCGCTGACCGCAGGTGGAAGAGGCCGTTTGCCACGTGCAGGCCAGTTTTATTTCCTGCCATCTCCCACTCACCTACGTACCATGTATGGGGGACCGGAACCGCGCGCACTGCCACACACTGGGTGCCGGCAGGACGCCTTTGCAGGTTAACTGCGGTACTATAGCCGCTGAACATTCGGCCGCGCAAAACTTATTAGCCACGTAATTATCAATTAGCGGTTTTCCGCGACACATCGCTATGACCCTAACGAAAAGTAACCGACGTCCCGAACCAAAACTGACAAGAACGGAGAAAATCCGACTGTTGGAACCTTAGCAATTAAAACGAGGATTCCGGTTGATCGATTCAATTAAGAAAACGGTAAAAACTTAGTAACTTCGTTACAATGTAATAATTATATTACTTATCAAACGTATAAAAAATGTATTTCTTTTTTCACGAGAAACCTATACTTTCCCGTTGCGATACTTATTTAGACAACGTGTATGTGTGTGTGTATGCGTCAGAGCATCCGCTGTGACGTCACTAGCGGCTTTGCTTGTAGGAAACCAATTCTGTCTATTGTTATAAAACTTCACGATAATGAAATTCCAATGTTTTAATTGCTCTGCTTGGTCGTGGATTTCTAGCATGTGTCAGGGGTCGGATGGCGTTTAGTGAAAATCAAACAATAATGCACAATGTCAGGAATATAATTGAAAACATTCATAAAAACTTAACTCAGGTCATACTCAGGTCCATGAAACCGTAATTCTCAGAAAAATTGTATTTCTAATTGTCTAATTGTCGTAACCCCCCTTTCTACCCTAACTTAACCTCACTCTTCTTTATACATAGTTGGGCTACTAACATAACAATGAAACTATTAATAGTGGTAACAATATTCACTAGTGTCAATATTTGCGTTTACACAAAAGAAAAAACGAGGCGAATACAGGGCGATACGTGGCGTAGTAATTTTTTCAATAAAAAAATCGCTAATAAAAATTCTCCATTTTCTATCAAGAAAAAGTATTGTAATATGACCTGAAAACTGAAATAAATATTTAAAATTTTCTCCCGTAATAGACATTTCATTCCTAATTATTTAAAAAAAAAATCATTGAAATCGGTTAATAACCTAAAATTTTATAGGGGTGTTTCCATTCTAAATGGGTCACACTGTATATTGATACAAGCATAATATACACACGTGGTTGAAATAAAATAAGAAATTGGAATGTATAATGGTGTCATATTAAACCCAAATAACGAGTATAATCTAGTCATGAAATTAATCCAATTATTTTTTAGCGCTATGAACTAATAAGGTGCGATAAAAAATGTTTCGCTGAGGAGGCGAATATTTCTGACACGACGCTTTCGACTTGTTGGTTGATGACGAACTACTAACACAAAAATTCGAGTTGTTTACATGACTAATTTTGATCGCGCGGTGCATACACGGAAATCCTTGCTTTACAGCATTTGGAAAATAAATTTCACACGTTCCATTTTTTATTTTTTAGGAATGGAAAATGGATCGTACATACTAACACATAAATAAGAGTTACAAATGATGCTAAAAATTAATTTTGTTATAAGACATGATATTGTATATTAAGCCTTAAGTAGCACCTTTTGTCTTATATTTCATGTAACACTGAGGACTATATAAGAAGGAAGCAGACTATGATGAGCTAGTATTGTTATTGGAACTCACGAAGGGCTTGGACATTGGACCATGTACTGATAAACTACAGGTAAAGAGTTTATCGATTGGACAATCCACATCACAAACATTAATAGGACATAGAAGATGATGATGTTAAGTGATGTGAGGTGCGAAGTTTTGCTCATAAGAATAAGTCTTGTCAAACTTTTCCCAGTGTTGCGTTATTTTTTCTGCCGGAAGCAAGGCGATTACGGTAAAGTTCATAATTTGAACTATAACTTTATTCTATAATATTGTTAGAATAAGTACTAACGTATTATTAAGAAATGATTGTATACAGTGTCCTTGGACAAACTTAATTGAGTACTATGGAATACTCACATATGTACACATGTAACTTTTTAAATTTGTGTTAAGCTAACGATATATTTTTACTACTGTTAAAATTTTTTAATTATTGTTCATATAAAACTGGGGAACAGTTTTTCTGGGGCGGAGGCATATGTCACGAATGGAAAATCCATTAATTCAAAAGATGGACTTATTAACTTAAAAACATAAGAGTATTCGAGGATTGCGAAATATTAAGCGCACGAGGCAAGGTCGCACCACGATGCACCGAGTGCATCATATCGGTGATGAGTCACTACCACCTGCTTTACAGAAATGTGAAAAACAAGCGACAATAACAAACTACGTCAGCCGATCAATCGGGTATAAAATACGCCGATTTTAGCAGTGTAGGATAGGTGTGAACCAATCGACGGTAGTGCGACCAGCTGACCCAAGAAGTCGAAATGTCGACTCTCCTCGAGAAAAGATCAAGTTAAGTAGTCCGTTCTCAAAAGTTGTTCCAACGCGAAAGTGACCAAGCCAGCCGCCAGAAAATGCTAAGTCCTTAGCTTATGAGTCTATGTAAATACAATTGTTAAATTGTCAACTTTTAGTGTGTTTATGACCGTATTGTACAGACCCATTTGTGTATACTGTATTTAATAGATTTAAGTGTTTAATAGAAAACTCAGTGTTTGATTCCATCCTTAAAACTGAGATCCCGGCGCGACGTTTAACGTCGTGAGTCAGTTTAATTAATGAATCCAGAAGGGCTCATAAATTAAACGTGTAACTCGTCGAAAATGTCTTCAGTAGATTTGGTGTGCCGTTAGAGTTACACTCTGATCAGGGACGAAACTTTGAGTCCAAGCTCTTTCAGAGGCTCTGTGACCTGCTAGCCATTAGGAAGACCAGAACAACGCCGCTTCATCCTCAGTCGGATGGAATGGCCGATAGATTCAATAAGACCATAGAGCAACATCTCTCAAAGGTTGTTGATCAGCATCAGAAAGATTGGTACCAGCATATTCCGCTCTTCTTGATGGCGTATAGAGCAGCAGTCCACAACTCAACGGGACAGTCACCATCTAAAGTTCTGTTTGGTCGAGAACTTCGACTTCCATGTGATGTGGTACGTTGACGAGTTGCAAGAAAGATTACATCTGGTCAGGGAAAGTTTGAATCTAGCTAGCGACAAGATGAAAGCTCGTTATGATCTTAGGGCCAATTCGGGAGGGTTTCACAAGGACGATAAAGTTTGGTTGTTTAACCCTCAGAGGAAGAAGGGTAAATCACCAAAATTAACACCGGTTTGGGAGGGACCCTACAATGTGGTAAAAAGGTTAAACGCGTCGTGTACAGAGTCCAACGCAGCCCCAAAGGCAAGATGAAAATTGTCCATCTGGACAGACTCAAGAAATACCAGGGACTAGATGAAGCGGATCGGGACGATCAGCTTTAAGAGGGAGGGATCTCTTAAAGCTGATGTGTTACGTTGTTGCTGGCAGTGTTACGGTTTGGGCCTACTATGCTCCATACTTACTGAACGAGCACTCGATTCGGGATGGATTCGATGCGCCGCAATGTCTGGCCTGGCGCGTGTTAACGTAGGCCGCCGTTAGAAAACGATACACCTAGAGGCATCTTCGATGTTCGACGCAAAAATTGTAGTAGTGTTTTTGGTAGCTGAATTAATTATTGTACGGAGGGTTTTGAAGTGTAAATAAATTTATTTCTTGTTGAGTTAAATTGACTTTGTGTAAACCCACGGGAAAACCGTAACAATACCAAATCGATATACACAGACCGGCAAAATTAGAGGAACGGTCAAAATTTAGAATTAGTTTAACGTCAATTTCCTCTTCAATCCTTCGCTCGATTTTGACCAACTTTTTTATGAATTGTATATTGATCCTTCTTGAATACATCTGTCATATTACGATTTTTAAATTGTTTGTCTTTATGTCATATCCAGGAACGAAAAGAAAGTAAGGAATTTTCTGTGCTCTTTGAGACACCCTGGGGAGAGAACAACTGAGAATTGAAAACAGTTTATAACATCAAATTGTAGCCCATTATTTTCTGACCATTTTTCTTTTTTATTCCCTCTGATATACCAATTATTAAAGAAAATACAGGGTTTCGACGAAAATTTGGATATTGATCTTATTTTTCGACACCTGCTTTAGAGGTAATTGCCATGGTTTCCTAATCAAATTTGCTATACGTCAATGGTTCTTGTTAAGCGAAAGTCAAGAACATTTATCATTTTGATTCTTAAAAATCCAACATGGGTGATATGGCTTCTACTGATGTGGCGAAGGCTGTAGCGTTGATTGAAATTGGTAAAAGTTACAGCGATGTTGCTGACATGTTAGGAAAATAAAAATCTACGATATATCGCGTAAAAGAGTACCGCAACTAAGAAGCGAACTGGAAGAAGAACAATTGCTCGGACCATTAGCAGAAGGCTTAAGGAAGTTGGTTTGAAGGCCTATAGAACCAAGAAAGCTCCATTTCTCCAGGCTAGGGAGCACGAAAATTGGG
Organism: Ips typographus; assembly: GCF_016097725.1. Lineage (NCBI taxonomy): Eukaryota > Metazoa > Arthropoda > Insecta > Coleoptera > Curculionidae > Ips > Ips typographus. Next base: position 591,383 of record NC_138432.1, read on the forward strand.
AAAATGATCAGTGAGCCAATGTTTTGTTCACAGATGAGAGTCGATTTTGGGTTAATTCCAACGACGGCAGGGAAAGGTTATATCGCCGCCGAGGAGAACAAGAGGAAAAATTTAATTTTACACCCACATCTCCTATGGTGGAGGCTCTGTGATGGTCTAGGGTGGAATATGCTTAGGGGCACGAACAGAGTGGGTGGTTGTTAATGGAGCTTTAAATGCAGATGGATACATTCGCGATGTTCTGCAAGAGCATGTCGTACCATTCGCCCTCCATATCGGAGAAAACCTTTTGCTAAAGCACGACAATGCCCGCCCTCACAAGGTTCGTTGTGTTTTTGACTTTTTGAATGTTGTCGGAATAAGGACAATGGCGTGGCCGGCATGTTCTCCAGACATTAATCCGATTGAACATGTCTGGGACATGTTAGGTAAACGATTAAGGTCCAAAACTCCTGCAGTAAAATCCCGAACAAGTAGCAGCTGCTCTGGTTGAGATTTGGAACATTTTCATCAAGACATGATTAATAATGTCATCAGAAGCATGAGGAGACGGATGACTGTCATGATAAGGGCTCGTGGAGGGCATACGCTTAACTAAAACAATTTTGAAAATGTTTTTGCTCTACAGGTTCTTATATTCTTGGCGTTTTGAATATTTACCTTCATGCATATTGTTCGTTAATTTATTGTTGTTGTGATTCTTTTGACCAGTTGACCTTTAAACACCCTCCGGTTTATTATAAAGCACAAATTGGATCAGTCCTAAGCCTGGATAAAGTGTGAAGGAAGCATTAAAAATTACATTCAACTAAATGTAAAAAAAGGGACTTTTTAATTATCGATGTATAATTTTAAGCATTCTTTACACAATAGGCTGATAGGTAAAAGTATGACGGGACCAATATTTAACTTAAAAAAGTTCTCAGAGAAATGACATTCGAGTGTCGACATTGGTGAAATTAATATAAATATTCACCTTTTCTTCGAAACCCTGTATTTTTTCTATAATTGAGATATCAGAGCGAATAAAAAAAGAAAATGTTGAAATCAAAGGGTCACAATTTGATGTTATAAAGTGATGTCAATGGTCAGTTGCTAAATCCTCAGGGTGTCTCAAAAAACACCGAAAATTCCTTAGTTCCTTTACGTCCTTGTATATGACATAAAGACAAACCATTTAAAAATAATAATAAGGCAGATGTATTCATGAAGAATCAAGCTGCAATACATAAAAAATATGAAGGAGAAAATTGATGTTAAACTAAGTGTAAATTTTGACCGTTCCCCTAATTTTGACGGTGTGTGTATTTCCATGTTTAAAATATACAAAAATGGTTAATATACAGGGTGTCCCGCGAGGTAAGGGACAAAATTTCACTACATGTTCTTTAGGTAAATTCGAGTCGAAAATGTTCTATGAACATGGGTCCGCAAATGCTTCCTTACCAAGATATGATTTTTTTAAGTTTAATAGTTTTATTGTGTTGAAAAGTACAATAACCTCACAAAAATATTTTTTTACAAAAAAAATTAATACCTCTTGGAAAATAACTGTTTATAATAATTGTTCAAAGTGCCCATTCTCCCATTGTAAGCATAGTCTAGCCCTTTTAATAATGTGGATGAGATCCATTGTAGTTTTTGGTACAAAATCACTATTAAATTTAAAAAATCATATCTCGGTAAGGAAGCATTTGCGGACCCATGTTCATAGAACATTTTTGACTCAAATTCACCTAAAGAACACGTAGTGAAATTTTGTCCCTTACCTCGCGGGACACCCTGTATTTGTATTATGTTTGTACATTCTTGTTTGTTTAGATATTATCCAGATCATTATAGGTTTGTTTGTTTCTTTAATGTGTTTGTAGTTTTTGCCAATTATTGTAATGTTACTAATTTTAAATATTAAATGTTACCATGGTTAATTAGGTTTAGTAAAAGTGAATCCTTTATATGAATATAAACATTTAAATCAAGAGTAAAAGCGCTATTAAAAGTAATATTGTTCCTCAAAAACCTTATACCTCACTTTGTTAAAGTTAAGTAGAATGTACCAAAAACTTATTTACAACGTATGCGTTAATAAATAATTGTGAGTCTGGTTTTGAAATTAAAATAATTATGTATTTATTTTGAGTTTTTATTTTAATATTATTACTTATTTAATTTGCAAATATTCCTAGAAAACAAACTAGGTTTTTTTGTAAGAAAAATAATTTGTAGCCGGTGTGAGACAAAGTTCTCAAAATTGATAAAATTCTCGAAAAATCTAAATTAGTATGCTCCTTCCCCCTTTTGTCATAGATTATAGAAAAAATATCCAACAAAAATTCCTGTAAACATAATATGGATGCTTTAAAACGTTTTTCTACAAACGGATTAAAATAGCATTTTAACGCACTAGTGCTTTAAAGAAGCGTTTTAAAGCACTGTTAAAAGTAAACAAATAATTAAATGCTATTTCGTACTATTGTAGGGACTTCTTGGACCAACGTGGCAGCCTCATCAATCTGTTCCATGGCACTTTCTTCATTCATTTATGCGACGAAGTTCATATTAACACGTATTAAAAGGTATATTCACAAAATGTTTAAAACTGGTTGAAAACTTTCAAACAAATTAATTTTTTGAGGGCAACAATGATCTTTATGGAATTATTGACAAATGGTTTGATTGTTTGCAGAAAAAGAATTTCTCAAATACAAAGAATCATAGAAATTTTTAATGCGTTTGTAGAAAAAAATACTGTATGGTATTCGTGTTAAAAGTGTTATTAAGGGATTTATGCGAATTGCAGAAACTTTCACATGTATGTCTTAAAAACATTTTTAACATTCATATCATAAATAGCTATTATAGAAGCTTTTTAAATGGGTTCTCTGTAGGTGATGATTTCAAAACAAGTTGCAATAAATAGACAGATATTACAATGTACTAGATATTTTAAACATTTTAAAATATCTAGTAGGTACGTTGTACGACTAAAGTGCATAGATAGAAAAGGATGCGTCACAAAAATTTCAGAATACTAACTTAGGTGGTTTTTGAGATATTTGCAATAATGTCGGACAAAAAGTTGAATTTGAATCTATTTTGTTTAAGCTATACTATTATTCGTTAAAATTAGTATAAGAAAACAACTTTGTTGTGTAAATAACAATATGACGGCAGTACATATGATAACCCAATTGAAAGCCTTAGGGAGGTCACATTTTTTTGAATCTCCCCATTCAGTCGTAAATTAACTCGCTTATTTGAAACATTTTCTATAGACACATTATAGAACGGAAAATAGACAATAAATAAGGCTATCACGTTATGTTAGATCTTCCCGTTTGTCGCCAGAAGGCGTCAAAATCAATCCTCTAAAATCCCTAGAAGGTTAATTACTGATCAGACAATCTAAACATAATATTCTTGTAAATTTAGGACACTAAACTGACATTTGTAAATCTGGTACTAAGTTAGTTTTTGGGCCAAATTTTGAGCGGGAAGTTCTACAAAAAATATATCAAAAGCGTTATTCCAGTAAGTTTAAGCAACCAAATTGACATTTTTAAAATAGGTAGACTTCAGAAATTAGCTTTATAAGTGCAAATTTCAAAAGAAAAACTTCTGGAATAGTCCAGTAAAGTAAGGTTGATGATGGTAACCAAAACACATTATTAAACTCCAAATGGCACAATTCTGCCATAATTTGCTGGGAATTCAACAGAATTTTGAGTACAATCCAAGAATGTGATAACAGCTTTATTCAGGTTCATGACTATGAACCGTTCAGGAACTGTTCTCGAGCTGATTTGGGCCATCTACATGGATGAGATATGTGTTGCTGTGTACTGATTATATAGACAGCACTATATAAAAATTAACGTGCATATAGTCCAAACCCATATTCAAAACAGTTCAGAATCAAAAACGCGAACAAAGTTAATATAAAAGAAAATCTATTTAAATTAACAAAGATGTGATTGACTTACGGTACAACGGAAAGTGGATTAGGCATGCCAACATCAATTTAATTTTCAAAACTCTTTTATTTATCCTTTTTATCCCATTATCAATCGAGTTATTTCCTAGTGGAACACTCTGTATGTAAGATTGAAAAGTTTTTAGACAAAATTCGTACGCGTTCAAAATTGGAAAGTTGCAGAAATTTATACCAAATACCAAATAACGGTATACAGGGTGATTCCAAAGTTGGTGCTTTCCTTTCACCTGCGAATAGGGCTTCAAAAAATAAAGTTTTTTTTCCTTTGACGCTTTTTCGAAATATGAACAATAACGAAGATACAGGGTGTCAAAGTTTTACTGAAAAAATAAAAATGTTATGATTTTGGCCAAACCACTTGAAGTAATTAAACAAAATTTTGTAGGTGTCAGTAGGTACGTGGAAAGAAAATTTTCCAAGAAACAACAATTTTTTTGGGTTTACCAGTGGCGCGCGTATAATTTTTTTAAAACGTTTTCGAAAAAAAAAATTTCCCTACTAGTTTTTTTTTCAACATAAAATTTATTATTGAATTCCTTGTTCAATTCTAAAAATAAAACCCCTTTTATTATTTTTTCCTACGAAGCACCGCTATCGAGTAAAAAAATAAAAACCATCTAAATGCATGTCTAAAATTAAATGCTGTTTTAATTTAAAATGTGAAATTATTACAACTTAGTTCAAAGGCGGCTGAAATCTTTTGTTTATGTTTATGTCTGTTGATAAAGAATAACCTGTAGTTAGTTAAAATTAAATTTATGTTATTTTTTATTTTTTTTTTCAGTAAAATTTTGACACCCTGTATCTTCGTTATTGTTCATATTTCGAAAAAGCGTCAAAGGAAAAAAAAGCTTATTTTTTGAAGCCCTATTCGTAGGTGAACGGAAAGCACCAACTTTGGAATCACCCTGTATAATTTTTCTACTTTTTAACTTTCAGTGATTAGGAAATTAACTTGTTCTGAAAATATTTAGAATGTTAGTATCTGTTTAAATTGCAATTCTTTGATAAAATCATTTTCCGATTACAGAATTGTTATCAATATTCCGCCTTAAACAGAGTTTCATTAAAACTTTCAGCTCAAAGTTTGGTTAAATTGTGACTACTGTATTGAACCTATAAATTGAAACTTTCAATTTTAACCTGGAAAATGTAGTTAATTTCCTATCCTACAGCACACTTTATTCTAGTTTGTAAAACCATAACTTTCATTTATTACGTTAAAAACTGTAATGATACCCATTGATGACTTTTTCAGTATTTGTTTCATCCCTACGTAAAAATAATCAATTCTGGCGATGCATATATGAAAATATAGAATATTTTTTCAACTACAGCTTTTATCGCGATTGTTTTTAGGAATAACATTTTTTCATACTATACGATTGATTATAGTTACATATACAGTATGTCACGTTAAGTGCCGCCATAAAAACATACTTCATTTCGTCAGAAGTATTCAAAAATGTACGAGGTAATTTCATCTGATTGTGTTCTTCTTAAATGTATAAAAAATAGTTATTTTGGTTTTTCTAATCGACATTTTCCGTTTTTTCTTTTTGAGTCAACATGGGGTAAGACACTTTCAAAGTACAGGGGGATTGATTGAATTTTGACCACGCCCTTAACTTTCTTAATTTTGATTTTAGCAAAAAACGTTAAATACAAAACCAGTAGATATTTAGGTCTACTTTATTTTTAGATAAACAGTTATTATACAGGGTGTCCCAAATTTGAGTAATAAACCAAACTTATGTTTTTTTTAAATACGATGACCAACTTTTTAATCTATATTTTAATTCTACGTCAAATTCTAGGCCTAATTGATGTAAAATGTCTGTATCGATATTCAAATGTTTCCGCAGCAGAGTCCTTGATTGATTGAATTTTAACCACCCCCTTAACTTCCGTATTTTTGATTTTAGTAAAAAAACTAGGTGTAGCAACAGTTATAGATATTTGGGTCTACTTTTACTCTTATATAAACAGTTATTATACAGGCTGCCCCAAATTTGAGTAACTAAATTAAACTTTAATCACATAGTCGAGGAAACATTGTTAAAGTAACAGATGCTGCGGAAACAGTTGAATATCTATACAGACATTTTACATCAATTCCTAAAATTTGACGTAGAATGCAAATATCGGATAAAAAGTTGGTCATTGTGTTTAAAAAAACATTTTTAACATTTTTAACAAGTTTGGTTCGTTACTAAAATTTGGGACACCCTGTATAATAACTGTTTATCTAAGAATAAAGTAGACCTAAATATCTTCTAGTTTTGTATTTAACGTTTTTTGCTAAAATCAAAATTAAAGAAGTTAAGGGGGTGGTCAAAATTCAACCAATCAACAACGCTGCTGCGGAGACAGTTGAATATCGATACAGACATTTTACATCAATTAGGCCTAGAATTTGACGTAGAATTCAAATATCGGATAAAAAGTTGGTCATCGTATTTAAAAAAACATAAGTTTGGTTTATTACTCAAATTTGGGACACCTTGTATAATAACTCTTTATCTAAGAGTAAAGTAGACCTAAATATCTACTGGTTTTGAATTTAACGTTTTTTGCTAAAATCAAAATTAAGAAAGTTAAGGGGGTGGTCAAAATTCAATCAATCACCCTGTACATATCATTGTAGCAATCAATGATAACTTCTTGACCCTGTTTTTTTTTTCGTATTCGAAAAAAATAGAACATTTTCGATTAGGAATGGTGTTTTCCCCTTGCACGACATTTTATAACTTTGCCATTTAATTATGTTCTTCCATTCTTAAAATCTTCCATTTCACCTGTTGTAGGTATACGTGAGAAATCAAGATGCCAAAAACGGACGTCATTTAAGAAAGGTAAAATTCGAAATATACCTAGACTAGACAAAATATGAATCATAAACTGTCCTTTTATTACAACTCTTTATATTTATGGTTTCCTTTCTTGCAATCTTATTTACAACTTAACTGGCTCGATAAAGAAAAGGTAGGTTTGCATGGTTCCTTTTTTTGCTTTGTTTGGTGATGCCGATATTGTACCTGAGTTTCTTGTCCTAGAAGCTTTTCGTAACACTCCGTTTCCTACAAAACAGTCTCAAGTCTACAACCATATCAGTCACCACTCAACTGAAAAGTACTAGTATTGGTGTAGGGTTGTTCCAGCATTTTCCAACTATTTGAAATTCTTAACTCTGTGTTCTGAATCTGCTCCTGCAAAGAAGGTAAGTCTAGTTCCAAAGCATTATCATAATAATTATACGTTTGGTATAACCTGTGGTATAACTTTTCCAAAAATAACTTTTTTGTACTGCTTTCATTGTTCATTATTTGTTGTTTGCGCTGTTGCATAATGCTTACAAAATGTTAATAACATGTTTTCTATGGCACACTTTCATTTACAAAGTTATGCTATTGTTTTTTTGGAAAAGGCAACTTTTTAATGAAAAAAGAAGCTATTAATGCATGTTGATTTTTGATGCTTAATAGTTTTGATCTCAATTTATCTCCACCCGATTATGATTAATTTTTTGGACGATTCTACCAAGTTACATTAAAATACAATACACAAAATCAGCTTAAGAAAATGTACGTGAAATTATACAACTTTTATATACAACTTTTTTTTCTACGAGCAATAATAACGATTTTCAGACAACAACTGAAGGTAGTATAAAAAAAGTTATAGGTAATTTACTTAAACTGGCTAAACTTTGCTTTAATCGGTATAACACGATCAAACACGTAATGATAATTCTTTTGTTGCTATGGTTGAGATAGATTTAAGGAGATGAGCATATAGTTATCATCGTTAATTTACGTTAGTCTAGACAGAATATGAATAACAGGGTCTCTGTTTATTAGGGCTCTTTATTTTTATGGTTCTTCCTGGCAGAGAAATCTTATTTACAGCTTGGCATGATTCATTCTTTGTATCCTGGGTTTCTTTACCTAGAAGCATTTAAGGTAACACTACGACAGTACGAAACAGTCTTAGTACAACCTTTAAACTGAAAAGTGCAGGTACTGGTGCAAAGTTGTTTTAGAATTTGAAAACTATATGAAATTTTGAATTGTATATTCAACTGAATCTGCTACCGCAAAGAAGGTAAGTCCGGCTGTAAACATGTTTTTACTAAGTTAGGTACCTTTTAAAAGGAGAGTTTACAAATGTAAAGAGTTAATTGCTTTAATGGAAACTTCTGTGTTTTGCAAGTAAATTAAATTTGAACGTGTAAACATGGACTTGCATGCAAGTTGTATGTATACAGATTCAACTTGCACGCAAGTCGAGGTGTGCACTTGCAAATTTAATGTACTTGCACCCCAGTTTTTATTAGCGCAAAATGGAAGTTAATTATGAATTTATCAAAAAAAGTACTTTCGTCTTTTGGTATGAATAGAGATAAATAAGATAATTTATTCCAACAATATTCCCCAGCCTTAGTTATTAATTCTTTTAAAGTTTTATTCGCAACAATTAAGTTGGTATCATCAGCATATTTAATCATAGTCTGGCTGGATAAATTCATTAACAGCCATAAATTATTAATAAATACAATGAACAAGATTGGACCCAATATACAACCTTGTGCAATTCCTATATCATTGGATAAAATTAACAAGAA